>NW_024080985.1:1227946-1388253 GCF_003009895.1 Hyaena hyaena | reverse complement strand
AAAAAAAAAAAAAAAAAAAAAAGATATTAGCTGTGATTTTGAGATATATGGTCTTTATTAGGTCAATATATAGACAATGTATGTCCTTCTATACCCACTTTGTTAAGAGTTTTTATTATAAATAGATGTTGAATTTTGTCAAATGCTTTTCCTGTATCTATTGAATTGATCATATGATTTGTATATTTTGGGGTTTTTTGTTTCCAATTATTATTATTATTTTAATATAATTTATTATCAAATTGGCTAATATACAACGTGTACAGTGGGCTCTTAGTTTTGGGGGTAGATTCCTGTGATTCATCACTTGCATACAACACCCAGTACTCATCCCAACAAGTGCCCTCCTCAGTGCCCATCACCCATTTTCCCCTGATTTTTATATTTTGTTAATGTGGTATATCACAATGATTAATTTGCACATGTTCGAGCTTCCTTGTATCCCTGGAATAAATTGCACTTGATCATAGTGTATGATCTTTTTAATGGATTATTTTGGTTTACTAATGTTTGCTAATACTTCACTGGGGATTTTTGATTCTATATTCATGAGGGATATTGGCCTGTAATTTTCTTTTTTTGTGCTGCCCTTGTCTGATTTTAGTATTAGAGTAATGCTGACTTTGTAAGATGAGTTCAGAAGCATTTCATCCTCTTCAATTTTTTGGAATAGTTTGAGAAATATAGGTATTACATCTTCTTTGAATATTAAGTAGAATTTACCAATGAAGCCTTCTGGTCCTGGGCTTTTGTATGTTGGGAGCTTTTTAGTTACTAATTCAATCTCTTGATAAGTAATTAGTATATTCAGATTTTCTATTTCCTTGTGATTCAGTCTTGGAAGGTTGTATAATCTTATGATTGATACAAACAAAAGTTTATCAATTTTATCTTTTCAAAGGCCCAGCTTTTAATTTTATTGATCTTTTCTATTGTCTATTAAGTTCTATTCCATTAATTCCTTCCTTCTACTAACTTTGGCTTCATTTTTTTTTTTTTCTAGTTATTTTGGGTGTAAAGTTAGATTGTTTACTTGAGCTTTTTTTTTCTTTTTTCTTTTTTGTGATTTCTTGAGATAGGCTTGTATTGCTATGAACTTAACCATTTATAATCACTTTTACTGCATTTCATAGATTCTGGTATATCATATTCCTGTTTTCCTTTGTATCTAGCTAGTTTTAAATTTCTCTTTTAAATTCTTCAGTGACTCAGTGGGGGAAATATCTTTTTTTCCCATTCCTTCACCTTCAGTCTGGTGTCCTTAGTTCTTAAATAAGTTTCTTATAGTCAACATATAGATGAGTAGTTTAAAATATTCAGCCACTTTATATCTTTTGATGGGAGTATTCAGTCCATTTACATTTAAAGTAATTATTGATAGGTATGTATTTATTGCCATCTTGTTGACTGTTTTCTGACTTGTTTTATAATTCCTCTCTCTTCTTCTCTTTCTTTTTATCCTTGTGATTTGATACCTTTCCTTAGTGTTATATTTAGATTCCTTTCTCATTTTCTTTTGGGTATTCACTGTAAGTGTTTGCTTTGTGGTTATACTGTGAGGTTCTCATATAACATCCTATATCCAATCTTCTCTTTCTGGGACTCATATACACAGATATTATTTTGCTTAATGTTGTCCCATAAGCCCTTAAGATATTCCACCTTTTTAAATTTTTTTTCATTTTGCTACTCTAGGTATAGAACAGTCTATTTTAAGTTGATAACAACTTAAATTTGAATACATTCCAAAACTACAGTCCTACTCCCCCTGCCCATGTTTTGTTTTTGATTTCACATTTTCAATTTTTTTATTTTATGTATCTTTTAACTGATTATTATAGTTAATTTGACTACTCTTTTCTTTTTACCTATTTCATACTTGCTTTATCAGTTATTAATTTGCTACCTTTACTATATATTTACCTTTTCCAGTGGCAGTTTTACTTTTATATGTTTTATTGTCATTAATTATCATCATTGCTTTTCTGTTTAAAGAAGTCCTTTTAGGGGCACTTAGGTGGCTCAGTTAGTCAAGTGTCTAACTTCACCCCAGGTCATGGTCTCAAAGTTCATGAGTTCAAGCCCCATGTTGGGCTCTGTGCTGACAGCTCAGAGTCTGAAGCCTGCTTCAGATTTTGGTCTCCCTCTATCTCTGTCCCTCCCCTGCTCAGGCTCTGTTTCTCCCTCTCTCTCTGAAAAACAAATGAACACTAAAATAAATTTTTTTAAAGATGTCCTTGTACAGTTCCTTATAAGTCTAGTTTAATGGTGATGAATTCCTTTAAGGTTTTGCTTGTCTGGAAAACTCTTTCTCTCTCCTTCAATTCTGAATGATAACTTTGGTAGAATATTCTTCATTGGAAGTTTTTTTTTTTTTTTCTTTCAGTATTTTGAATTAGTCATGCCACTCTCTTCTGTTTTGCTAAAGTTTCTTCTAAAAATTCTGCTGATGAACTTATGGGATTTCCGTTGTATATAACAAGCTTTCTTCTGTTGCTGCTTTTAAGATGATCTATTTATATTTAACTTTCAATGTTTTAATTATAATGTGTCTTGGTGTGGAACTCTTTGGGTTCATCTTATTGGAAACTCTATGGGCTTCCTGAAACTGGATGTCTGTTTCTATCCTCAGATTAAAGAAGTTTTCAGTCATGATTTCTTCAAATAAGTTTTCTGTGCCTTTCTTTCTCTTCTCTTTCTGGGACTCATATACACAGATACTATTTTGCTTAATGTTGTCCCATAAGCCCTTAAGATATTCCACCTTTTAAAATTTTTTTTCATTTTGCTACTCTAGGTGAGTTCCATTGCTCTGTTTTCCAGTTCACTGATACATTCTTCTGCTTTATCCAGTCTATTGTTGAATCCCTCTAGTGTATTTTTCATCCATTATTGTATTCTTCAACTCTGTAACTTCTATTTGGTACACTCTTATATTTTCTTTGTTTAAGTTTTCATTGTATTCATCCATTCTTCTCCCTGGTTAAGTGAGCATCTTTATGACCACTACTTTGGACTCTTTATCAGGTAGACTATGTATCTCTGTTTCATTAAGGTAATTTTCTGAGGTTTTGTCTTGTCTTTAATTTGAAACATATTCCCCTGTCTCGTTTTGCCTGATTCTGTATTTGTTCCCATGTATTAAGCAGAACAGCTATATCTCCCCGTTTTGAAGAACTGGCCTTGTGTAGAAGATGACCCTTCTATACAGGGAGCAAAATCCCCCTGGCTACCAGAGCCAGGCAATCCAAGGTATCCTCTGTGTGGGGTACATGCATCCACCAGCTGAGGCAGAGCCGTGGCTGTAGCACAGAAGGGAGTGAGGTACTTGCCTGGCTGTGGTATGGCTATGGCACAGGAGGTGTGGGGCATTTGACTAGCTGTGGTAAATCTGTGGCCTGGGAGGGCAGGCCTCTTGTCTGGCTGGCTGTGGCATGGTTCTGGTGTGGGGCAGGGCGCTCTTCCAACTTGCTGTGGCATAGCTGAGGCATGGTGAGGAGGGTTGCACCTACCTGCACAAGCAGGTAAGACAAAGATTGCTAAAATGACACCTACCAGTGTTGGTATTAAGAGGCAGAAAGATATTGAAAAAATGGCAACTATCCATCCTTCTGTCCCTGGAGAGTCCCACACATTCTTGTCTGTCTAGTGGTCACTTTAAGACTAGTAATTGAGTCTGCTTCACATATGGACTAGGTGCTTTTCAAGCTGCTGTTTTTGCACTAGGTCCTGGGGTGAGTGACTCTGCATGTGAGCTCCTGAAAGGCAGATTCTCCGCTCCCTACAGTTCTATTCTTCTTCTAGATACAGTCCCTCATGCTTTTATGTTTGGGGGCTCATCTTTCCCATATAGGACCTAAAGTTTGAGTGTCTGATGTAGGGTACAAACCCCTTGCTCCTCAGGAGAAAGTGCTGTACTTTTGAGATCTCTTCTCATGGGTCATCATGCCTAGAATTGGATTTTTTGGCAGCAGGTATGTTTCCACCTCTCCAACCCCATCTCCATGTGGCCCTTTTATCCTTTGTTGTATAGGCCCTGTTCATCTAGTTATCAGGATTTTTTTTCAGAGAAATTATTCCATGCATAGCTGTAGTTTGTTGTGTCTGTGGGAGGAAGTAAGTTCAGGATATTCCTAGACTGCCATTTTGAAACATGCTCTTTTCTTCTCCTGTTTTCTTAGTCTTGAAATGCCCTCTTCCTTAGCTCATCATATTCAATGATCTTTCTTCTACCTTTTAGACCAAATCTTACTGGTCTTTGGGGGGATTTTTTGCAATATCCCACATTCTATCCTCAGGCGTTTTTTCTTCTCCCTTCAATGTTTCCCTAGACAGTCAAATCTACCATCATATTTCCATCTCTAGATACAGGCTGAAGTGTAGATTCACCTTTCCTTTGTGTACTAACCATTTCCATTTGGATAATTCAATGGCTTCTCAAAATCAAGAGTATGCTAAATAAAATCATTATCTGTCTTTCTCATTCTAAAAAAAATATGTTGCTTTATCCATATTTCTTCCTTCATTTGATGGTGCCACCATTCATCCTGTTGCCTAAAATAAATCCTTGAAGATTTTTTCCCCCTTGTTAGTGTTCCTCTTAAAATATATTTGAAAGGTCATTCCCTCTTATTCTTCTTGAACTGCACTTCCTTGACTGAAGACTTAGTCATCACTTATAAATTACTTATTTAATCCTCTTACAGATTCCTTAAGTTCATCCTCTCCACTCCCACTTCCCCATTCTCAGTTAAGGATCTCAAAGCTGAAAGAATTCTTTTTGTTTTCTTCTTTGAAAATCTGAACTTGTTCTGATTTCAATCCTCAATTATTCTCCAGTAGCTAAAATATAAAATCTGGGGCACCTGGGTTGCATCAGACTTCAGCTCAGGTCATGATCTTGCGGTTCACAGGTTCAAGTCCTATGCTGGGAACTGTGTTGACAGCTCAGAGCATGGACACTGTGTCTCCTTCTCTCTCTGTCCCTCCACTGCCTCACACACACACTCTCTCTCTCTCAAAAATGAATAAACATTACAAAAAAGATAAAATCTAAGTTCCCTAGCTTCATATAGAACATCCCGTATGATGTAACCTCATTAGGTAATTCTCCCATTTGCAACTTACCATGTAGCCATAATGAGAAAATAAAAATGATTCCATTTTCTGTAATTATAGCTATGATCATGATGATTCTTTTCAGCTTGGAAATTCTATAACCCTTTGGTGCACTTTGAACATTTCTACTTTACTTCTAAATTTCAGTTCTTTTGTGGCATTTTCCTTGACTCACTAAGGCATTTTGTTACACACTGCCTGGACTTGACAGTATTCTCATTATATGACTAATATTACTTTTCTCACCCACTTGTAATCATGTATATATATGCACATACCCCACAGTAAGCCTTATACTTTTCACGGCAGCATTTTCATCATCTAATAATGCCTCAATAAATAGGTAGAACCAAATATGTGATGAGCAAATAAACAGATCAATACTGTTAATTATAAGAAATTCAAAGGAATTCAATGTTTGTAACTTCAAACCTGCCATGAATAAGGAAAAAAGAACACACATTTACTTTTCTAATGCTTGAAATACATATGACTGTATAATATGATTCCAAAAAAACAGAATTTAATCTTTTGGTAATTGATATGTACTGATTTCATGAATTTATGAAAGTTAAATACAAAGCTTTAAAATAAAGCTATTATAACACATCAATTATCAGAGAAAATTAAATTTTAATTATATCTGATATTTCAATTACTGAAAAAATTCTCCAGAATTTATCTTTAGGGTAGTTTAAGGAGAATTCTCAAAGAAACTATTTAGACTGTCCTGGAAATGAGTCATTTCCCTGAAACATTCTCCAAAAATTGTTCCTAGTATAATATAGATTTCTATGGTAGCAGCACATTTCATGTCAAACACTGGATCTTTTCTAAATTCCTACCACATAAATTATAGAGCTAAGTATTAAAAATGCTGTAAATTTTAATAATATTAATTTGTGGTTCAATAGCCTACACCCATTCTTGAAAAGCACAGAAGTTTAGAAATAAAACAGCTAAACCTTAAGAAAAAAAGATCAAGCATAAGAAGCACCAAAAATCATCCAGTCTGAAGGAAAACAAATTAAAAATATAATACCATCACAAGTATTTTTTTAATCAGCAAAATGCTGAGTTTACCATATCAAAAAAAATCAGTTCACATTTTTTAAAGAAAACTTAAAACATAAATACTCTAAACACAACTAAAAAAAAATATTCTGTCAACCTTAAACCCAACATATTCTAAGTCTCTCACCTGGCTGGATATTTTCTCTTATGATAGTGACATGGTTATCTCTATCTGGCCGTGTGTGTTCATGCCAAAAGCCTATCACATGGCCCAATTCATGAACAACAATTCCAAATTTATCACAGTTCTTGCCAATAGAGATTGCCTGAGGTCCATTTCCCCGCCGACCCACATAAGAGCAGCATCTGCAATAAAGGAGAAAAGGGAGATGGTGGTGGCAATGATAAATGAGTTACAGTATGGTGAAACTTTTGCCAAGAATTATGATGACCTACAAAGTCCAATACATTCAGAGGTCTTTCATCAACAAACACAGCTCATTTCTAGCATCCTGGTAAACTCATATACAACATAAGTCCCCACATAATCACTGGAAGTGCTTTTTCACTAACTCATATGTTACAATATATGTTTTAAGTCATCTTTAAGAGTACTCAAAAGGTATCAGGAAATAAGGTACTTACAATGGTGATTAATGTGCTTTTAAACATACAGTTAAACTCAAGACTTATCAGCCCACTTTTATTTCTAATAGAGTTTTTTTTATTCTCATAATCTATCGACTTTGGTGGGTAATTACTTTGTCACTATGGTTATCTGGCAATAATCCATTATTTCAGTTTTGAATATAAAAACAAAGGTTATTTTTCCTCTTTAAGAAAAACAGGATTAGATTTTTTTTTTTATGAAAGACAGTTAATCAAAAACGGAGTTACTTTTCCTACTCCTGGGAGAATTTATTTAAAGAAGAAAACTTAGAAGGAGTCAATGGAGGAAAATTAGTTTCAAAAGGTAAATTATCCAAAGTTAACTGGTGAAGAAAAATCAACAACTGGCATAATTATGACATTTGCTATATAAATATAATTATATCTAAAACTTTGATAATTAGTGCTTACATTAAAATACTTTTCTATAGGATCACCCCTTGAGACAGCGGTTGAGGGCAAGTAATTGGTCTTGGATAGTTAGTAACCATGATACACCAGACACTGAACACTTTTTTTAATTTAGTAAATTAAAAGAGAAAATTGCCAAAAATTAATTGCCCAAATGATTCAATGGAATTTCACAAATTTTCAGTTTCCAGAGTAAGTATATTCGATAATCCTTTTGATTGTTCACAAATACAAATGTTTGTCATGGCAATTATTTCTGTAAGCTTTAAAAGCTTTAAGCATCTTAACCTATACCACAGATTTATTATTTATGAATCTATTATAACAGTTAATGAAGCTTGATAAGTCAATAACAAAAAAAGAGGTAGCTGGTAGGGGAAAAAAATCAGGGAATTTTGGTTTTGCTCTTATTTTTAATAGTATTTTTTCAATCTATATACAGGTAGTTATTAAATAATGAAACTGAAAAGTATTAGATGTAGAAAAACACAAAACTTCAAATGTTGGAGAAATTTAAACTGAATCATTACTGCCATAGAGCAGAAGTAGTTAAACCAACATCTGATAATTATATAGCAACTAAATAACACATGCTGAGTCATTCTTGCTAGTTATATTCAAATAAGAAAATACTTCACAAATCAAAATCTGGGAGATGGTCAAGCCATGTGGTCAACTTATTTAATCTAAAACGCTTTCTTTTACCATAATTTCATCCAAAACAAGTTCCAATAAGTAAAATGGGATTCCATAACAGAAAATAAAAATATATTTCCCTCTGACTTGTAGAATGGTCCTGTGAAAGAAGAAAAATGTGGTGGTTTGACTTCTATGGTTTGAGGGAGATAATAATTCTGGACACTCGGATGAGTACATAACTAAATACATGCACAAACAATTAGGTTTAGAATGACAGAGTAATATGTGCAGTTTATTAAAAAATGATTTAAGGATGTCTCGGTATTAGCTCCTAATGTAGCTCAGGTTGATGCTATTTTCTTGTATACAGCTTTTGATTTCTTTTGTTTCTAATTTGTATGATGCTCTTAAAGCTTGACCACCAAAAGTTCTATCTTCTCAAGAAAAACCTTCACCATCTATAAAGAAGCAACACAGAGAGTCTCTAAACCACAGAGAGTAATCAACTAATCTAAAACCTGCTACTCCTTACCTTTGCTCTGACTGGGGGACCAAAGCACTTTTGGAAGTTGCCTATATTACAATCTATCATGATACCCATGAAGATGTCCTTTCCACAGCAGTCTTCTCAACACTGAAATTATTTAAAACTGTAAAGTCATATTATGCCTCTTCTCAATATTCTCTGATGGTTCTATAGCAAATCGTGTCAATGTTCAAAAATATTCATTACCCCACACTGGAAGATAATTATACTTCCTTCCTTACACCATTGATGTTGAGTTTGGTCATGTGACTTGCTCTGAATAATGTCATGTGAGCACAAACTGTAAATTCTGAGAGACTGTTTAATAGTCATTGTGGTTGGCAATATTGTCTCTGTTTCATCTGCCACAACTGCAATGTTCTAAAAAGAGATTTTGCCATCAGACTGAATACTAAAGTGGTAACTCTGGAGTGAAACACAGACAACCAGTGATGGACAGGCAACAGAAATAAGGAATCAATATCTGTTACTCTAAGCCACTGAACTTTAAAGGTCATGTATTACAATGACATAAATTGTTTCAGCTGATTAATAAAACCCTCTTTTACTCAGAGGAAACTCTAAAGTACAATACTTACAAATAACTGCAAGAACCTACATGATCTTCACACATAAATGTCTTACCATAAGGACCCCTCTCCTATTCCTGTCCCTGTAATCACTCTACCTGAGCCATGCAGTCTCTTTGCTGTGCCTTGAGCATACGGACAAGCTCTTGCCTTAAAGCCTTCTTACTGGTGATTTCCTCTGTCAGGAACTCTATTCTCCCAGGCAGCGTGTGACTTGTTTCATCTGCCTTTTCAAGTTTTTGTGCAAGTGCCTTTCCATCCCATTTACATTGCTTTCCTTTTTGTCCTTGAATTTATGGTCTATTAATACATTTTACATTTCATATATTTTCATGTTTTCTTCTGACTTCTTATCCTAGAATATAAGCTATTTGTAGGCAGACAACTTACATGCTTTATATAGTGATATCTCTAGCCCCTAAAATATAGTCAGGCACGTAGTACAGCTCCATAGATACAGAGAACAGACTGGTAATTGCAAGAGCTTGGGGTGGGAAGTGGGGGGTGGATCAAATGAGTGAAAGGATTTAAAAGGTACAAACTTCCAGTTATAAGATAAAAAAGCCCTGCAGGTGTAATGCAGAGCAGTACTGTAATACAATAATACTGTATCACATACTACAAAGTTGCTAAGAGAGCAAATCTAAAAGTTCTCATCAGGAAAATAAAAATGTTGCTACTACATGAGGTGATGTCTGCTATCTAAATTTATTGTGGGAATCATTTCAAAAAATTTTTAATGTTTCTTTATTTTCGAGAGAGAGAAAGACAGACAGAGCATGAATATGGGAGGAGCAGAGAGAAAGGGAGACACAGAATCCGAAACAGGTTCTAGGCTCTGAGCTGTCAGCACTCCGCCTGACATGGGGCTTGAACTCCTGAACTGCGAGATCATGACCTGAGCTGAAGCTGGATGTTTAACCAACTGAGCCATCCAGACGCCCCGTGTGGGAATCATTTCACAATGTACACATATATCAACACTTCGTGGTAGGCACCTTAAATGAATATAATATTTTATGCTATTTATATTGTAACGAAACTGGGAAAAGATGATTTTTACAATAAATAAATTAATAAATATTTGTTAAAAGAACAGATCTCATAAGTGCAGGAGGGAGCTAAGGATCTGGTGGCTAGCAGAGAGCACCTAAAGCAGAGGTGAAGATGCTTATGGCCAGAGGTTAAACATACTCTTACCTCAATACCTCCTCAATCTGGTTTTCTACTTTTTCCATTAGTGTAATTCTGTAAGTCACGTAGTAATCCAACAAGTCATCTTTTTCTGCTTAAATTAACCAGTCCCTGCTGTCTGCAAGCAGGAATTCTGGCTGGCACACCTCTTCTGCCGAACTATAACCTCCTTGCAGAGAAAAACACCTCACATTCAATTTTATAATCAGTCAAATTGGTACAGTAAGTGGCACAAAATGAAAACGCTATAGGTAAGGATGAACAAGTGACTACTGCCATAATCTGAAAAACCAAACTGACCAAAGCTAAAGACAAATTTGAAACACAAAATCTAAAAAATAGGTGAATAAGTTAGTACAAATTTTATTTGTTTGGTTAGTTGTTTTTAAAGAATCATTAAAAATTAGCAGATAGGAAAACAGTAAGATTGTTCAAGAAACTATCTAGAAGAGTCAGAGAGGTAATACAAAATACAGGATATTCATGGATTAAATACCTAAATGTGAGACCTGAAACCATAACATTCCTAGAGGAGAACACAGGCAGTAACCTCTTTGACACTGGCTGTAGCAACTTCTTTCTAGATATGTATACTGAAGCAAGGGAAACAAAAGCAAACATAAACTACTGGAGTACTTCAAAACAAGAAGCTTCTGCACAGCGAAGGAAACAGTCAACAAAACTAAAAGGCAATCTACTGAATGGGAGAAGATATTTGCAAATGGCATATCTGATAAAGGGTCAGTATCCAAAACATAAAAAAACGTATCAAACCCAACACCAAAATAAACAAATAATCCAGTTAAAACATGGACAGGAGACGAAAACAGATATTTCTCCAAAGAAGACCTGCAGATAGCCAACAGACACATGAAAAGATGTTAGTTATCACTTACAATCAGAAAAATAGAAATCGAAATTACCATGAACTATCACCTTATACCTGTCAGAATGGCTAAAATCTACAACACAAGAAACAAAGAGGTGTTAGCTAGGGTATGGAGAAAAAAGAACACTTGTGCACTGTTGGTGGAAATGCAAACTAGTATAGCCACTCTGGAAAACCATATGGAGATTCCTCCAGATCTTAAAAATAGAACTACCCTACAATCCAGCAATTGTACTATTGGGTATTTACCCAAAGAATACAAAAACACAAATTCAAAGGGACACATACACCCTATGTTTACATTTACATTATTTACAACACAATAGTCATGATATGGAATCAACCAAGTGTGCACTGACTGATGAATAGATAAAGAAGATGTGGAATAGTCTTCAGCCATAAAAAAGAATGAAATCTTGCCATTTGCAATGACCTGAATGGAGCTAGAGAGTATTATGCTAAGTGAAATAAGTCTGAGAAAGACAGAGACAAAGTTAAGAAACAAACTCTTAACTACAGTGAATGAACTGATAGTTACCAGAGTTGAGGAGAGTGGGGGTTGGGCTAAAGAGGTGATGGGGATTAAGGAGTGCACTTGTTGACATGAGCACCAGATGATGTATGGAATTGTTGAGTCACAGCACTGTACATCTGAAACTAATATAAGGATAAAAAAAATGTTATGCTTTAAAAATAGAGGCTATTCAGCAATATAAGCTTGTATAGTAGACAAAAATAATATATAAATGTCTTCCTTACAAAGAAATAAGTCAAACAAGTTGCTATAAAATGATCTCTCATTTTGCTAATAATTAATCATCTTGTGAAATAAACAAATGCCACTCATGACAATAAATATTCACTAAAAAATATTTATAGTTAAGTTTAAACTTTTGTCAACCTAGGAAGAGATAGCTAAAGCATACGCCCCATTGAAGCTGGATCAAAGATATCAAATGCCAAAAAGTTCTGAACTTTACCATCTGCTTTTTAAAATTTTATTATTTTCCCACTTACCAAAGATGTGATACAGAATTAGGCACCCAATAAATATTTACCGAATAAAAGCTGATTCTAGCAGAATAGGGTGGGAAATACAATATGCTAAATGGTACAATTGTTTTCTATTTAATAATTCTCCTATTAATATTGACATTATTTTAGATTCTATTTTCATCTTTTTATTTTATCTTTTAAATGTTTATTTATTTATTTTGAATGAGAGAGCATTGAGGGAGTGCAAGTGGAGGCAGAGAGAGAAAGAGAGAGGGAGAGAGAGAATCCGAAGCAGGCTCCACGCTTAGCATGGAGTCCCACACAGAGCTCCATCTCACCACGATGAGATCATGACCTGAGCTGAAATCAAGAGTCAGATGCCTAACCTAACTTTTGTTTTGTTTTGTTTTGTTTTGTTTTGTTTTGTTTTGTTTTGTTTGTTAAAAACTACAACAGCAAGGTGCCTGGGTGGCTCAGTCAGTTAAGCTTCTGACTCTTGATTTCAGCTCAGGTCATGATCTCATGGTCATGATATTGAGCCCTGCATTGGGCTCTGCACTGACAGAGTGAAGCCTGCTTGGGATTCTCTCTTCCTCTCTCTGCCCCACTCCGCTTATACTCTCTCTCTCTCAAAAGAAAACAATTATCATTAAAAAAAAAACTACAATAGCTACAAGTGGCCTTAGTGGGTAAACTAAAATCAAAATGAAAAAAGTGATATGAAGTGGTGAGATGTGTTTGCCTGCCATTTCAAAGCCAGAAATAGAACTGGTTAATGTTGCCGTTAATACTAATGGCACTACCTTACAGGCTCTCTGTATTCAATGAAGATTTACACTGGATATTATTAAATTCAATGCCCTACATGCAACAGCTCTTATGAGATAAAAGACACAATACTAAAATCCAATAGGAGTGTTAGGTGTTTGACTTGACATATATCTGACTGCAGTGGCCTTCAGTATTTTGTGTAATTACCAATAACCAAACTCTTTAATAATTTTGATTAATTTCTATGAGATGTAAATGCAGCATTATCATAGAACAATCTCCTAAATGATGAAATAGTTGTTTCATAAAATTATGGCCAATAATGGTAGTTCCAAATGAAATTTAGAGGTCACAAAATAGTTAGAATGATTAGCAAGCCAATGGTCTATGCTTATAAAATGTATCACCATTTCCATTACTGAAAATGTTTATTTAAACACTTACAACATTCATTTATAACAATTACAGAGAAGTTGAGTATCAAGAGAAATCATCAAATGCAATATTACTACCATAACAGTCAAATTAAATGTATATATAATACTCAAGAGTTTAACTCCAAGAGTGCAAATACAGATTTAAAGATCTGACAGCAATTCACACCTTCAGTTTCCAGTTCTCTAAAATCATTACAGTAATCATTAAAGTGCATGCTCTTCAATACCTCCTTAAATTCTTACATAATTTTATTTTAGGATTACATACAATGTTCTTTAGCTGATGCATAAATTGTCAGGATTTTCTTGATTACCTATCTAGAAAGCAGCACACTAGGTGTCCTAAGGGACACAGAGATAAGCACTGATGAAGGTGGACAGATGAACCAATGGTGGGAATGTCACTGTTACAGCTGTGGGTAGAGCAATGTCCCACAGAGGGCAGCTCAGAAGGGGGTGAGAAGGAAATATGCAAATGGTTTCCACTAATGACAATGGAAGTAAAGGCATTCCAAGCAATCAGAAGAGCACAAGCAAAAAATGAAGAAAATATAGTGAATGGGAAAAATTGTTTAGCAGAAACAAGATGAAAAATTTGGAAAAAAAAGCCAAATTAATGAAAGAAAATGAGTATAAATATGAATTTGTTACACACAGAAATTTATCAATAAAATAATAAATGCCAGTGCTTTGCTTGTATTTGTTTCACAAAACTGAAAGGTGGTAAAGAAAAAAGAAAGATGTATTGATGCGAATACATTATGTATTTAGAAATATGTAAGCTGAGCTATATCCATTCTTATTAGATATAAGGAACTAGGAGGTATTTCAAATGTGACCGAAACTTGTCAAGCTAAATTTAAAGTAATTTGGAACAAAAACATTAGTTTAATAAGTCAAAACTAAAAAATTATGATATTATCCAAAACTACAGAGAAAGGCAATAATGTAAAATTTCTGCCCCTATCTAGGACCAAAATTAAAACTGATTTCTTTTTAAAACTTTTACTTAAAACTGATTACTTTTTTTAAATGTTTGTTTATTTTTGAGAGAGAGAGAGACAGAACACAAACTCGGGAGGGACAGAAAGGGAGGGAGACACACAGAATCTGAAGCAGGCTCCAGGCTCTGAGCTGTCAGCACAGAGCCTGATGCGGAGCTCGAACCCACGAATTTTAAGATCATGACCTGAGCCGAAGTTGGACGCTTAACTGACTGAGCCACCCAGGTGCCTCTAAAATTGATTACTTTTTAAGTGAGGTTAAATGTTCTAGGAATAGATGGTAGAACAAAGCCAGATCACATAATCCTCTCCCAGTACCTAGTGAAATATATAGATTTCTCCCCAAAAAATATATGTGATTGACAAGAACTATTTCCTCTAAAGGAATTAAGCATTTATTTTTACTTTTTTATTATAAACTATACTAGAGGGTATTCAAATAGTTATAGCTCACTAGAGAACATCCCTCTTTATACAAGGATTCTAGCTAATAACTGTAGAAGGGATAAAAAGAAAAAGCAATATTAGAACATCACTCTTTTGCAATGATGGGAACTTTTACAATGGAGGGACCTGGCTGTCACTCCTGGAATCTACTGGTCAACAGCAGCATCACTGAAGTGGCAGACCAGCACACATGCCTCCTGACTGGATATAATGTAAAGTAGACAGCAAACCCTGTCAAGTATTCTTAGCAAACAAACACCAATTCCATCTGAATTTAATCAAGTATTCAAATGCGGAAGTAGAAGGGAGAGAAACTCGAAAACTTTCAGAGTAAAACGTCTGTAGAGGATACAGCAATGGTTGGAGAGCTGCCATTCCTGTAACTTGGCTAGAGTATGGGATGTGTGCAGAGATGTGGCGGAGGAGAGGCTGCAGATGGAAGTTGTGGTAAGTTCACGGCATTCTTTAAATGTTATATCAAGGGATTTGGATTTTATTCTCAGGCTAACATTTCCCCAAATGTGTTTCGGGATACTGATGTACATTCTTCACTTTTGAAAGAGTGGCATGGGTGTTCTCGTTTTTAAGACAGTTTTAAAAACACTGGATTCTATATTCTCTTCAGTTGGTTGAATATTCATAATGTTCATTAGCACATTGCTGCAGAAATACCTACTGAAATTTAACACACCCTTTCACAATTTACGGAACAGTTGTTTTGGAGAGTATTTGTTATCTTCCTGTAAGAAAATCTAGAAAGCACCAGTGTATGAGGAAGCATTGAAAAACCTCAAAAAGTGTGGTACCTTGCTCTGACCAGCACTTTTTGAAGATAATTCTAGTAGCAGTAAATTGGTGAAGGAACAAGGCAGAGCATTTGGAATAGATCAGGTGTGGCATGACAAAGAGATGAATATGGACTGAGGCACTGACATAGAATATAGGTGGAAATCAACAGACCCACTGAATATCAGTGAAATCTTACTGCATAGGTTTTAGAGGGAGCACAAGACAATCATCAGACAGTGTTACTAAAGTTTCCACTTCAGATGAGTGAGATGTGGGCAATACCGCTGTTACAGTTGTAACACAAAGAAAAGTAGTTGACCTGGTGGAGAAATACACTTGGGGTAGATGTACAAAGTGTGTGATCAAAGAAAATATCTATTTTAAATATAATATGTTCTTGGGGCACCTAGGTGGCTCAGTTGGTTAAATGGTCGACTTCAGCTCAGGTCATGATCTCGCACTCTGTGAGTTCAAGCCCTGTATCTGGCTCAGTGCTGACAGCTCAGAGCCTGGAGCCTGCTTCGGATTCTGCATCTGCCTCTCTCTCTGCCCCTCCCCTGCTCACACGCTGTCTCTCAAAAATAATAAACATTTAGAAAAATTTAAGTATCATATTTTCTTATGTAAAATTCACACGTTATCATAGGCAAAATGCCAAGCAAATATTCAGAAATGACTCCTACCTATGGATTTTTCCCCCTTCTACACGTACTTAAACCATTTCCTAGTTCCACTTACCCACAAGGTCTATACGTGAATACAATGTAACTCTCTTCATCACTTCTTTCAATAAAAGTCACGCATGTGTGCTTTTCCCAGTGCCTCATGGCCTGCTTGAACATGGCTCGCTGGCTGCCTGGAAAAATGTCAGGATATTAATAAGAGTATCTGTCTCAGGGAACAGTGCCACATGCTGGCTCCTTCATCCTCAGTCTGCCTGGGCAGTTCAAATGCCGTCACTCTCATCAACCAACAAATATGAGCCTGGAGCGTCACAAGTGACCACTCTTAAGAATGGACACTCACCTTATAATCAGAAGTTTCGAACTCACTACCTTAATGTATGTGTACAAAGCTCTATAAATGGGACATACATTCTTCCTGACAGTTGAAGAGAAATCAGCTTCCAGACTTACTGGGCACATTTGAGACTCAGTTTAAAAACCAAAGCAGCACTTTTGACCCTTAGAACTCCACACTAATGATATTTTTCAATTCCAAAGATGCTCTAAACTAACCACCGAGGTGAGTGGAATATTTCTCATGTTTGATTCAATACTATGTTTTATATATTAATATATAAAACTCTGTAAAAATACACACTTAATCCATATGATAATATCTCATTATAAAAATAAACACTCTGGGAATATCTTACCAGTAAAGTTGCCTCCTATAACATAAGGAATAACACCTCCAGGCCATATTCTTTCTGTTCTCGATGTAGCAGCTCTGGGAACTCGATTTTTCTCATTTTGCCCTGAGAATTTTAGAGGTACTTTTCCCTTCACTGTGTTGTTTTGCTCCAAACCTGCAGTGACATTTAAAACATTCTGTGAAACAGAAGTCCTCGGTCAGGGAATCATTTCCTCTTAAAAGACTAAAGTTGAAATGTCTTATTTACATATTTGTGTAAATATGCCTAAAGTCAAGGCATTAAAGAAGAACTTCACTTATATTACCTACTTGAAAAACATTAAAATATTTAAGCATTTCATGTCAAAATGCTATTTCTCAATGATGCTCTATTAGCAACTTTAATGAAGTCCCATACAACAGTCAACAACGGAGAGAAGACAGGCAGACTTGTAGGCCACAAAAAAACTGTTTTATGCAGTCTAACACAAGAGCACTACCAGTTCACCACCAGATGATAAAATAGACATTGTTTAAAAAATCACAAGATATTCAAAATTCCTCTTAACTCTTGCTAAATCCTTCATTCTTTTAAATCAGGATTGATATTATATAGTATAGCCTAAAATTTGAATATTACATTACAGAGAGGGTAAGTGAAATAATATTAAGACAGATACGGTCTCGGCCTCCTGGGATGCCAGTAAGTCTGTGTTCAAATTTCCTCTGGATTCATATCCAGGTGACCTGGCATGATTTAGAGATCAGTACAAAATGTGAACAGGCCAACATAAAATGAGGTCTATTCCTGGGGTAGCTTTCAAGTCTGTAGTCATTTAATTTTACTTGATGGCCTTTCAAAACATTTTTTAAAAGAAATTTTATATTTATTTTTCAGAGACCTGGAGAGACAAAGTATGAGAGGAGGGGGAGGGGCAGAGAGAGTGGGAGACGCAGAATCTGAAGCAGGCTCCAGGCTCTGAGCTGTCAGCACACAGCCGGACACAGGGCTAGAACTCACAAACCATGAGATCATGACCTGAGCCAAATTCAGATGCCGACTGACTGAGCCACCCACACACCCCAAAATATTTTTGTTACTGTTTTTGTTTTTCCTAAATCTTCATTATTATTTCTTCCCATTCATCTATCACCACTGACACAAATAACCCACTGGCTTATACTTCAGACACAACAAACACTGAATTAATCCCCCTATTCCCATGTCCCTAACAGGTCTAGCTTTTTAATATCCTGAAACAAAGCATCTTTGCTTGGAAAAATTATTCCTTGGTAGTGTGTACTGTCAATAATTTAATTAATAATTCATCAATTTAAAAATATTAGGATATAAACTTTGCACAGAAAACTCTTAAATACTCTAAAATCTATAAATAGTGCTTAACAAATTCAATACTAGAAGTGTTAACTAATTATGAAACCAGAAGGTTGTTTTTCTATGTATATTTTTGGGAGGATCAAACATTCTCGACTATTTTCTTAATCTAACAAATCGGTTTGTCAATTTGCTTTAAGTGGACTTTATTTCAAAACAAACAGCTTTTGTTTGATTAAACATTTTCTGATTTGATTAAAATTGATCTAGTTCCATGCTTGGTAAAAACACCTTCGTGTGATACCAATGAATTGGAAATAAATATCAACAGTAAAATAACCCCCAAATAATTTTATAATAAGGAGAAGCTGAAAATAAGTTAAGAAAACATTGCAATTTTAAGTTCTATTAATCAAATTTAAGTTCTTACACATCAGCAAAAAAAAAAAAAAGAATAACGGACTTTCTCAGCATATATACTTCACATACTTTGCATATTAATGTCAAACTGAACTGCTATTAGTATAATATTTACTGTACATCAAGTCAAGCGTCTGCAACTTTAAACATTGATATACCAGAGGCAATTCTTCTGATCCTGTCTATAAGCTGGTAAAGGGCCCCTCGTTTCTTTGACATACTATGGTCTCCAAATCCACCTTAAGAATAAAAGAAAATAGTTAAGTTAAACTCGTTGTATTTTAAAGCTCTTGCAAATAAACCATAGCAACAGGCAACATTGGTTTCTCTTTGGACACTTTTTTATGTGATCTTAGGGTATTAGAGTCATGAATACCCATAAATCTTAGGAGTGTAAATGTTCTACAGACACAATTTTGGTACCAGGAATCAAGGGGGTGGGGAGGATCCAGAGAGCAATTTAAATGACTTTATTTGGACATCACAGCAATTGAGTCATCTATTGATAATTCAGAACATTTTTCTTCACTGTGACCTTGACATCACATAGTGTTCTATAGGATGACAGCAAGTTGTTCTGCCCTATTGACTGCATTCCAGCTATGTCTGCAATGTAAACTGAGTATTTTCAGAAGACAAATCAGCCAATGGAAATAAAAACATTAGAAAAGCCAATGTATAGTGCAAGTCTTGCTCCAAAGCTGTGATCAATTTTGAAATAATTTTTAAAGGCATATCATGCTTTATAATATGTTCACACAAAACTAGAAAAATTAGTTTTGAAAAGTTATAAAAAACAGTAACACATAATTAGAAAAACATCACAAGATTCCAAAAGGATATCTAGCGGCAAAATATGTTCTGTGATGCTATGCAATTGGCAACACTTATTAAAATAGATGTAAAGAATTTTATAGCTCAAAAGGTAAAAGGGGTCAGGATAAGAAAATACGTCTTTTTGCAGTTTTACCAACTGGAAAAAGACTAGAAAAGGCAGATTTCCTGTCCTAAGCCAGAAACCAGAGCATTTAAGGAAAATCCAAGTCCTATGATTCTCATTCTAGGGCTTTACTAAAATGCTCTCCCAATTTTATCTCCATCTCTTTCTGAATTTTCCATTCTTTCTGAATTTTCAATAGACAAATAGCAAAAAGTCATCACTGAGCAATGGACCAATATAACCAGTAATGATATCTGAAGACGTGCAGATGAATTCGTATCACCAGAGTATGGTTCATAAGTCTCTTCAGGCTAAGACGATGAAAGGGCCAGAATTCCACAAAGACAACAAACTGTTCTTGGACCTTGAAATATTTCTTTCCAATATTTCCCCCACCTTTGAAATTAATACCAAAACTTATTTATCTAGATTAAAGCTAATAAAAATAAAACTAATAACAAAAACCATTACATTATATAAGCCTCTTGGAGGAAAAAATCAATCAAGTCCTTATAAGGCAAATAAGCTAGAGTGTTCGTCCACTGACTAATAACCTGCTTGATTATTTGCATTACACAGTCACATTTTTGCTGTGCTACTTGAGAAACATTTTTGAAATTTTTTTCATTGAACATTCTAGAAAGATGAGGTAATATTTGAATGTGTTCACTCCTAAAGAGCTATAAGAAACATTTTTGAAGGATGGCACTTATATGTTTGAAATGACGCTTTTGTAACAGTTATAACTTCATATTAGACAGGCCTGAAACACATATAAATAGTTTTAGAAGAAGGTTAATTATGAGAAAAAAGAAGAGTCTTAGTTAATTATAAGGTAACTATAAGGATAAAAGTAATTATAGAATTTTACAAAAACAATGCTTCAAGACAACTGATGGCAATAATTAATGTTCCTCATATTTAGCAATTTAAACTTTTTTATGGAAATAAAAATTGTAAAAAATTCTGTGTATTTCATTAAAATAGAAAAAAATTGATAAAATGGTTATCTCTCATATTCTAAAAACAAACTAAGTAAATATTATGGGAAAGACTATACCGGTTGAAAGAAGAAAATAAGAAATACAGTTAATTCAATCATCTCACTTGTAAAAATATTAGTAGCTACCCCTCATAGGGTTATTATGCAGATTCAAAAGGTTAATATCTGCAAAGCACTTAAATCAGGTCTGGTCATGGTAAATGTTACAAAATGTTTGTTAAATAAATAAAATTAAAACTATGAAGAAAATATACATTTCCAAATAGGTTCGTTTATGTTTATGAAATCGAAGTCGTTCAGCAGGACGTGAAAAGTGATTGAAAGAGTGCTTTTAGCATCTCAAAAGTATCTTTTCTGCAGAATGAACACAATTTCAATCCAACAATCAACCATACCTGTGGTATGTCCAAGTCCAAAGGGGTTCTGTGTAAGGTCAATTGTTCTATCAATTTGAAAGATACTTAAGTCTTCATCATCTAAGGCAATATCACCCCAAAACACAGCTAAAAAAGAAAAGTTCAATTAAAATGTAAAATACTTAAGAACAAAGTCAATGCAAACAAAGCTAATCAGAAAATTTTGCTAAAATTATGGAACTGTGATTCATTGAGACAAATATTTCAGAAAGTAATTATAACTGAATAGAATACTGAACTTGTAAGAGTATAATATAAGACACTTACAAAAGATTATGACCCACATTTTCTTACTTTGATGTTTGAGAGGAGGGAGTAAGTCATTTCTTTGAATCAAAAGGTCAATAATTTATGGGGGGATCTAAGGAAGCATTCAGCACTCATGGCTCATTTGCAAATAAATGGAAGAGTGTTTGAATTTGCAATGGATGCCTGTAACCAGCAGCAGGAGAGGTAGTAGTAACTAAATATTGTACTGTCACAACAGCTTATTCATCGCATTTTTATATAATTATGATACACTTTCTCTGAAAACGGCATTGCCCCTGAATTTCTGTGAAATGTATAAATAAATACCAAATGAAATATTTGAGTCAATATTTGTTTAGTCAATGACTAGGTACTATACTTTTGATCTTTAATATTAAATAAAACATTGTCCATATTTTCAGGAGCTTCAAATTCATTGCCCAAATCCTGAAAACACACTATCTTTTATATCCAGTCTTTTATGCTGCTTAATAAAATAAAGCTCTATAAACCATTGTGGGAAAAAATGAGATAATTTCTTGAATATCAATATGTGGATTTCTCTTGTAAAGTCAGAAATATGCATCCACATAACAAAAAATTGTCTTCCTTGTTTATTTGAGTCCAAAACTAAGCTAATCAATCTCTTAGTGTTGCCAGATGTCAAACTATAATAACTTTAGGAAACACAGCAAATTTAAAATAGAGAATAAATTAATCATGAGATTAAAACATTGACAAATGCCTTGGAAGTTCTGGGATAGTGTTTCTTGATACAGGTTTACAAATTTTCTTTTCCAAAATTTTCTTCAAATTTTTCTTTTGCAAAACCAAATGGAAGAGGAGGAAAATACATTAAATTTTTAGGAGGTGAAAGAATCCCTATACTTTTCCAATCACTGTCTTTCAGTAGACTTAAAACTTAATATTTATGAATTTTCACTATCAAAAACTAGCTAATAATGTTAGTTAATTTATAAAATTGAAATTTCAATCCTGAAAGCAATATAATATTTTAGGCTTTGGTCAACAGTTTATTATGTAAAATTATTTACTCAGTTTAGTTCCCTCATACAAAATGATATAAGAAGGGGATAGATTTATGTGTAAATCTAGAGAGGCAGAAGACAGAAAGTCGTTCAAGGAAGGTTATCACTTCAACATGTGGAAAAATATTCATTAAAATTAGAATTCTCTCATCAACCCTTCTCTTCTGCCCTACTGTCAATGGAAAAGCATGAAGGAGGGAAATGCTTACACTCTTTCACTATTATAGAGACAAAGTAATGAATGGTGTGTAGAAGAGTTAATAGCACTGGCTAAGAGGCTGGTCTTGTTGCCTGAAATTGAATCTGGATTCTAACTGGCTTCATACACATGTAGAAGAAACTGCTGATGCTCCAGGACCCCTAAACCCAGCACCTCAAGAAACAGATGACCTGCCTAAATAAAAAACTTGCAATTATATAAAAGTTTTCTTAAAATAAAGTTTTCATAAAAATAAAGTTTGTACTTTTCCCCCCAAGCTTTTACACTTTAAGGCAAATCAAAAATTTGCTAGTTACGACAAAAGTAGTTGAGGGCACTGATGGGCAGTGAATATTAGCCTGGTTCTTCCTTTCTTAGTGCAACTAAACTAGCGTTACTCTAACACTAATTAGAATAGGAATCACAGCAGATCTGGTGAAAAGGTAGGCTCTGATTTAGGTGGTCTCTAGAGGCTCAGATTTTTTTAACAAGTTGCCATTACTGCAAATAACTGTCATTGTCATCATCTTTATTAGCATTATTTTTTTTTTGCAAGAATAAACTTTTACTCCTCCCCAAATCAGCTGGTTAACTTGAAAACCGAGGCACTCAACCAAACAAAACAGTTTGTCAGTACTCCTTTTATATAATAAAAGTAGTATGAGTAAAATAAAACTAAAATGTGTTTTAGATTTTTATTTTCTTGTAACAACTTGTCACATGCAATAGGATTCATGTCTTGATGGATGGATTATATAAAAAACAGATCAGCAGCCCAACGATACAACACTTCACAGGAGCAAAGACATTACTTCTGGGGAGAAGAAAAGCACAAGGCCAGAGGATTCTTAAAAGGAAGCAAAACCATTCTGGAATACGTAAACCCACTGATTTATTTATTGTTATTTTTTTCTGAACTGAAAGCTTCAGAATGGTGTGGCAGTTCTGAATACACCATAAATCGCTTCAGGAGAAAACCAAGTATTTCTTTGAGAATAAGCAACAGTGAACGACGAAGCCAATTCATTTGTTTGCCGACTGGATACACTGCAGGCCATGTACATCTTTAAATTTTGATACTATTGACATTAAAAAAAGAAAATAGCCACATTAAAATGACAACCCATCACACAATTTAAAATGCACAATCTCTTTCTTTATAGTGCACACATTTGAGGGTTTCCTTAATTCATCTTCTACTTAAATCTAAATGTTTTATTTCTGGATGCTAAAATACTTAAGCATTGGTGTAGCAAGCTGGACCACAACCCCCTCTATTACACAGATCTAGAATTTGCATCATAATCTAATATATGTTTGTTATTTAGGCTCCAAGATATTTGTAATTCTCAAATCCACTTTGAGGTTTTTTGTTTTTCTTTCTTTATGGTATTTTCTATTGGTTTTGCATCAAAAAATGAGAAAGTTTGAAAAGTATGAATTATTACTCATTAGCCCTAAATGATCTGAGGTTGGGGCTATCAGAATTGAAAGCAAACAGGAAACTGGTTATAGATAGTAATACTAGGGAATTGCTCAAATGCAATTGGAATATTGACTATCTGTTTGGAATTCTGCTTGGATTCCTACGGTCAAAAATGGGGTTGGAGCTAACCAATAGGCCAACATAAAATGTCAAGAACAATTTTTAAACTACATGGAAAACCACAGGTATTGTTTTTCTTCTGAAGGCTATTTGCATTCATTGTACTACAATTTTTTTTAAATCAAAGACCAAGGAAGACAAATAAATAGCTTTTATTGTAGTAAGTAGAGTAAACTTATTTTATAAAAGAATGTATGGAGAAAATAAGCAATCCAAGGTTGTGATTCCCTGCATCATGACTTTAAATGATACTTCTTGTGCCCACGTCAGGATTCTCCAAAGATCTTTATCCCATTTTGAAGCTGGGATCCAGCGACCAGCTTTGAGGAGGCTTTGAGCCTGTGAGTTCCTAAAAGCTGTATGCAAAACATACGTATGAGTTTATACACTCAGTCAAATGTTTTGCAGGGAAGAGGTCCACCACAGGTTGTCAGAAAGGATCACACAAAGTAAAGAACCACCACTTTTGCCAAAAGCAAAGCCTTTCCATCCATTCAGGAGAAAATGCTTATGAACTAAACACCCTCACAAAAGTGAATACATTTACTTGAACTAATGCTAAGGAATCTTATCAGATTACTGGTTACTACTCGATAGCATACTATAATGGAGTCTCCCCAGGCATTACCTACAGAAAGTCCTTCCAGAAACCCCCTCTTCCCAACTACGCTGATGTCACAACTGCTTCTGTCAGTAGTAGACCGGCACACAAGACTTCACTCCATGTTTTCAATAGTCTGACTTGTCAATCTAATTTTGAAAATACTGACCACAGGAAGCATGTGTCGCTCATCTTTAAATCCCCACTTGCCAGTGCCTGACATAAAGTAGGTCCTCCATATGTTCTGAGACACAAAAAATGCGAATGAGAAAATCCTGTGGATCGGGGTATAAATTGTGCATGACAAAAATAAGGCTAGCCATGCCACGCGCTCACATGTTTGCCTTAAGACCCCAAATACTGATATTCACCATTCCAAGGAATGAGTATTTAAATCCCTTCAATCTAGAGTGGATTACTGTTATACTCAAAAAAAAAAATTTTTAAGGGCAACTGTCTTTCTTTTTTTTCCAGTACCATATATTATAAGTGCAGTTATGGGAAATGTGTCCACTTTTCTCCACACATCACACTGAAATGGTCAGGAAACACACACTGAACTAATAGATCAGTTATCTTGAGATTTATGGGATTTGAAGAGATAGCTCAAAGATTCAACAATAGCCAAGAGCACTTGCTCATTATACTGTTTCCATATACAGTTTAAACTTTCTGGTTTTATTGATATTGGATTTAGGGAGGAAGAATGATGTCATGTGAAGGCCTGACAAGGCTGCTTTGGCTGCTCTAGCCTACAATGAAGGCTTAGAAAAAATTTCCTCAGACAAGGACAACAATGAAGTCTCAAAGTCAACTATTTTTACTTGATTGACAGCCACTAAGCAAATTCCCAAGGAAAAGTAAGATTTGGCAAAAGTTCTAATTATACATTTTGGAGACAAGGTTATGAGACTTAAAAGGGAAGCTAATTTTCTGGTGGCATCTCATACACACAGAATACATTTTCCCCCCAGAATGATATATATGAAATTTAATTTAAGTTCCAAGTTTGGGAAACAATTATCTGAAAATTTTAAAATCTTGATACAACATAAAAATAAACATATATTTTTATATAGACTTTCATAATTACTCTTCAAGAAATATAATGAGAATTTTTTTAAAAAATTTTTAATGTTTATTTACTTTTAAGAGAGAGACAGAGTGTGAGTGGGGGTGGGGCAGAGAGGAGACACAGAATCCAAAACAGGCTCCAGGCTCCGAGCTGTCTGCACAGAGCCCCACGCTGGGCTTGAAAGCATGAAGAGTGAGATCATGACCTGAGCCAAAGTCGGACACTTAACTGACTGAGCCACACAAGCACCTCAAGAATTTTTTTATGCAGTATATTTCCTTCTTAAATGTCTAATAATAAGAAAGTATTTGCAGTCCAATTATTGTAATGAATGTTCATAAGAAAACATCCTATGCCATCAAAAAGAATGAAATCTTGCCATTTGCAAATAATATGATTGGAACTAGGGTGTATTATGCTGAGCAAAATAAGTCAGAGTAAGACAAACACCATATGACTTCACTCATATATGGAATTTAAGAATCAAAGCAAATGAACAGAGAGGGGAAAATAGAGAGAGAGGCAAACTGTAAAACAGTCTCTCAACTGTAGAGAACAAACCTAGGGTTGTTCGAGGGGAGGGGAGGGAGGATGGGCTAGATAAGTGATGGGGATTATGGAGGGCACTTATGATGAGCACTGGGTATAAGTGATGAATCGCTGAATTCTATGTCTGAAACCAACACTACACTATATGTTAACTAACTTGAATTTAAATAAAAACTTGGAAGAAAAATAACAGCCCATGAAATCTTTTATTTAAAATAATCTCTAGGTTTTTATTTTTCAAGATCTGCATTTTCAACTTCTACCATTTACTATCACATAACATGAGCAAAGTTCTCATCTGCAATCAAGAAGTGTTCATAGGACGCTGGAAGGCTCAGTTGGTTAAGCATCAGACTCTTAATATCAATAATTTCAGGTCATGATCTTGCTCATGAGATAGAGCCCCAGGTCTAGCTTCAGCATGGAACCTGTTTGGGATTCTCTTTCTCCCCCTCTCTCTCTGTTCCTCCTCTGCTCACTCACTCTCTCTCTCTCACACACACACACAATAAACAAATAAACATTTTTTTAAAAAGTGTTCACGTAATGAACTACAAAAGATGAGTTAAATAAAATGATTTACTGGGGCACCTGGGTGGCTCAGTCGGTTAACCGTCCTACTTTGGCTCAGGTCATGATCTCACAGTTCGTGGGTTCGAGCCCGGCGTCGGGCTCTGTGCTGACAGCTCAGAGCCTGGAGCCTGCTTCAGATTGTGTGTCTCCCTCTCTCTCTGTCCCTACCCCACTCATGCTCTGTCCCTCTGTCTCTCAAAAATAAAAGAACATTAAAAAAATTTAAGAAAATAAAATAGATTATATATCCTTCCCTCATAAACTGGATTGAAAGGTGCCTCTGGGTAACATGACTATTATCTGGCCATTTTCAAACAAGATGTCTTCATCCACAAAAGACAGAATTTTTGCAGGGAGGGGATGCAGTGTGGTATAAATATCTAGACACTCTTTGGACTATTGATTATATATTTAAAAAAACCCTGTCCAAATATCCTCCAAATTGAAAGTTCCCTTCAAAGAACTCAGAACTGTCACTAGAGTGAAACAGAGTCTTCTTTGATTATTTCCTAAATCAGGAAATAAAATATAATCACAATACAAAAATCAAATGTTCAATCTGAAATGCAAAACAAACATACATATGCACATACATAGACACTCGCATATATACCATGCTAAAGCAAAGAATATTTTTCCAGAATATGGAGACATTTGATAATAAAGTCATTTTCCATGATATTAATGAGTTTCAAGATGAATCTAGGTTATTGACCAGTAGATTATGAACACGGATCACAAGTAAACGGTTGTCTTCTTCAAATCTTCTATTTTTCTGTTTTAATGCAATTTTACATTACGGATATGATTAAATGCTAATTTTTCAAATAAACATCTTTCTTCTTAAGCCAGAAAACAAAATTTTTCTCATAACAAAAGACCCATTGAAATACCATATCAATCTGCATTTATAGCCCACAATGTCCATGGATAGGATTTCTCAGAACATTTTTAAAATATCA
The DNA here is from genome assembly GCF_003009895.1 of Hyaena hyaena. NCBI lineage: Eukaryota > Metazoa > Chordata > Mammalia > Carnivora > Hyaenidae > Hyaena > Hyaena hyaena. Next base: position 1,360,425 of record NW_024080985.1, on the reverse strand, counting down.
CCCATACCACAAATATTCATTCTGAACTCTTTGTCTCAAAAGAGAAAACACTGACAGAAACGTACTTTGATCAAAGAATGTAAAAAAAAAATACTGAAATATTTTTTTGCATACGGTCTAATAATTTGTTACAAGCTTTAAGAAAACAAATTATTGTAGCGTCACTTTCTAAAAACTGCCATTCTTATGCTGCTCAAAAATGAATATATAATCAACTGCTACCAAAATTTGGTTTATTTATGTTTCCCACATCATACATCTTGTAATGACAGAGCATACACTTGTTTTTTTCTTCCCTCGGGCCTGTAATTGTTTACACTTGTGGCCACTTGTGTGGGCGTCAACCCTGATACTTCTTTCTTAATTAAGTTTGTTTATTTTCTAAATATTGACACTAGATCTTGGAGCAAATCTTGAGGTCTTCCTGGAAGTAAGACTGTTCATGCAAATTTGCTGTTTTCTAGCTGGTCATCTATTCGCACAAACAGAATCTTTTCTTCCCACTTTTTTCCATTTTTTATGCAGTCTCCTGTTAGGAAAGACTGAGAAAATGTTGCATTCCAACCTTTGTGTAAGATTTCCTCTTGAGCACAAGTCCAAGGGGGGGGGTTTCTTTGGTTAATATCCCCCACTGCAAACTCATGAAACAGCTTGTGCTCAGTGAAATAAACTTTATAGAATTTAAAAACTCACTGACATCCTAAAAAACTGGACTCCATGCCCTGATTTCTATGTCTTCCTTCCATAGTTGCCGTGATTTTAAATAATCGGGAGGATAATTAAAAGCTACTTTATTCACATGGAAACAAGCAAAGATTAAAAAAAAATAGTGAAATATCCTGTCAATATTATTTTAAACTGCTACACTAAAAGATCTATAGTGGCACCTGGGTGGCTCAGTCTGTTAAACATCCGACTTCGGCTCAGGTCATGTCTCATGGTTCCTGTTTTTGACCCCATGTCAGGTTCCATGCTGATAGCTCAGAGCCTGGAGACACTTCAGATTCTTCATCTCCCTCTCTCTCTGCCCCTCCCACCCTCTCTTTCTCGGTCTCTCAAGAATAAACATTAAAAATTTTTTGAAATAAGTAAAAAATCTACAAAGTGTCAATAGCTTATACTGATGTTAAATATGTAATGCTCCTACTAGGTATTTACCCACAGTACAAAAATACAGATTCGAAGGAGGACATGCACCCCGATGTTTACAGCAGCAGCATCAAACATAACCAAACTGTGGAAAGAGCCCAAATGTCCATCAACTGATGAATGAATAAAGAAGATGTGGTACACACACACACACACACACACATACACACACACAAGATTATTACTCAGCCAGCAAAAAGAATAAAATCTTAACTGTAACAAAGTGGATGAAGCTAGAGTATATTATCCTAGAGAAATAAGTCAGCCAAGGAAAGACAAATATCATATGATTTCACCCATATATGTAGAATATATGCAACAAAACGGATGAACATATGGGAAGTGGGGGAAAATAAAGAGAGAGGGAAACAAACCATAAGACACTCTTAACAACAGAGAACAGTGTTGACAGAGGCCAGTGGGTGGGGCGATGGGCTAAATGGATGATAGGCATTAAGGAGGGCACTTGTGGGGGCGCCTGGGTGGCTTAGTCGGTTAAGCGTCCGACTTTCGCTTAGGTCATGATCTCGCGGTTCGTGGGTTCGAGCCCCGCGTCGGGCTCTGTGCTGACTGCCAGCTCAGAGCCTGGAGCCTGTTTCAGTCTGTGACTCCATCTCTCTGACCCTCCCCTGCTCATGCTGTCTCTCTCTCTGTCTCCTAGAAATAAATTTAAAAAAAAAAATTTAAAAAAAAAAAAAAAAGGAGGGCACTGGGTGTTATACGTAAGTGATAAATTACTGAATTCCACTCCTGAAACCAATATTGTACTGTATGTTAACTAACTAGAGTTTAAATAAAAATTTTAAAAATCAAAAAATAAAAATAAAGTAACTTCCAAAAAATAAAAATGAAAAAATAAATGTGTAGAGCTTATTAATAAAATGCCCTCATCAACATTCCATTCAAGGCTAGAAAACCCTAGGTTATTATTAATTCATATTACTAAACCTGCTGATAGAATTTAACTTTAAAAACTTACCATGCTTTATTGTTCATCATAGAATATATACACTTTTATTTTATGTAGCAGTTCATTAGCATTGACTTTAAGTTATTTGTTAGAGCTACAAGATTCTGAGTCGAGAGGCTGTCTAAAAATTTCAGTTTGAGGTCGTGCTGGTGACTCATCTTAACCACATGAAGGTCTCATATGGGGAATGAAGAAATAAGTGTTTCCATTCTTTTCAGATTTGCAGAAACAAGAATGTTACCTGCACTGGCATATGGAGATAACATACTTTATTGAAAAACGGAAGTGATCTACAAAGGAAGTACCTACTAAATGAAATGGAGTTAATCATAACGAGCATATGGGAAAGGATAAAACCACCCCAGACTCTGCTTACCTGGTTGCAATATTAATGTTATTGAGTAATCTGCCCATAACGTTTCAAGCCTTGTTTGAGGTAATAAGGGAAAAGAAAACGGATGTTGAAATACAAACAGGGACACCTGGGTGGCTTAGTCAGTTAAGAGTCTGACTCTTGATTTCAGCTCAGGCCATGATTTCATAGTTTGGGAGTTCGAGCCCCACATTAGGCTCTGTGCTGAGAGTGTGGGGCCTGCTTAGGATTCTCTGTCTCCCTGTCTCTCTGCACCTCCCTGTGCTCTCGCTCTCTCTCTCACAAAAATAAACACTTAAAAAATAAAAATGAAATAAAAGTTGTTAGAGGATTGGGGTGCCTGGGTGGCTTAGTCAGTTAAGCATCCGACTTTAGCTCAGGTCATGATCTTGCATCAATGGGTTTGAGCCCCACATTGAGCTCTGTGCTGACAGCTCAGAGCTTGGAGCCCACTTCAGATTCTGTATCTCCCTTTCTCTCTACCATACCCACTCCCCTGTTCATGCTGTCTCTGTGTCTCTCTCAAATATAAATAAACGTTTTTAAGGCGCGCCTGGGTAGCTCAGTCGGTTAAGCATCCGACTTCGGCTGAGGTCATAATCTCATGGTTAGTGGGTTCGAGCCCCGCGTCGGGCTCTGTGCTGACTGCCAGGCCAGAGCCTGGAGCCTGTTTCAGATTCTGTATCTCTCTCTCTCTCTCTGACCCTCCCCTACTCACGCTGTCTCTATCTCTCAGAAATAAATAAAACATTAAAAAAAAAGTTGTTAGTGGCTTATAAAACAAACCAATGTCTAAAATTTTTTAACTAAAAGGTCTTAAAGAAGCCTTCCAGAAGGACTAATATATTTAAAAATTAATGTTTAAAATCCATTTTTTTCTTGAATTCCATTAGTGATATCTTATGAAGTAGCAAAGGAATAACTATTAGAGCCACAGTCTGGGAGAATAAAGTAATTTAAGTGTGCAATGTAGCCAACTGTAATGATGGACTGTCATTCAGAGATAGTCGGCATAGTTAGAGCTATAGGTACATAACTGGTAATACTTACATTGTGAGCAGCTGCTAGGGCAATGTGACTAATTCTGGCAGTTTTATCTATTTTTAATATTCCTTGCAACGATTCAAAGTGACCCTCAGGTACCTAAGCTTACTAATGATTTGAATGGTAAAATAGAAAAAAAAAAAAAAAGAACAGAAAAGAATAAGGCGGTGGCTAAATAGTCAACTTGTCTTTTAACTGGTTGTTAAAGGAACCTACTTACTATACTAAATTATTTTTCCAGCTTTATTGAATTACAATTGGCATATCACATTGTGTTGTTTAAGGTGTACAATGTAGTGATTTTATATATATTAACACATCCATTACCTTATTCAGTTATAAATTTTGTGTGTATGCCAAGGACTTTTAAAATCTACTCTTTTAGCAACTTTCACTATACAATACAATATTGTTAACTTAGTCACCAAGCTGTGATGTACTAAATTGTTAATCCCTAAGGAAAGAGATTTTACCTTATTTATTTTTGAGTTCCTCATATCTAGCACAATATTAAGCACAAAACAGAAGTTCAATAAATAATAATAAGCTGTCTGATCATTTTTAACATAATAAAAATAATGTATACACATATTTCCTAGCTCTGACCTAGAAAAAAAAATAAAGCCTGGGTGGGGGGGATGAATGACCAACATACTAGTAATAAACACCATTAGCATCTAGGAAAACTTCCCAGTAAATCAATCAGAGCTCTTTGGAAAAAATTACTGATTCTAAGTTTTAGTTAGGAAATGAATAAGATGCGCCTGGAGTATATACCACAAGCCAGAAAGCAATGATGCCACCAAAGATAAAAGTGTTATGTTAAAGGATTCAGAAAACAGTAAATAAGCTTCTACTGGCCAAAACTGGGACAATTTGAGCATTGATAAGGATAATCAATGCTCGTACTGTACACTGTTTAGTCCATTCGTTCATAACACTAAAACAACTACTCAGCACCTTGGATGCTGAAATCAACTTATTTTCTTTATGCAAAATATACATAAAGAGAAAACTACCTTAAAAAATACATTGCATGATAATTAGTGAGGCTAAGTATTGTATATACATTTTTAGAAAGCTTTCTCTTCTGAGAATGGGCTGTTCTCACTTTGGGGATGGTTTTCCTTCAAAAGGTTTGTCCTTTGCTTATTGAATGTTGGTTCTTCTTATATACTCTTGATAGTAATTTTCTTTCATGACAGTAGTTTCTGGTTTATAATCGATGCTGATTATAGTTTATTCAATGTACTCAATTCATATAAATGCATTTAATTTTAACACAATGAATTTTATACACATTTCTGTTGTACTTGTGCTTTTGAGTCATATTTAAGCAGGACATCTTTTTCTAAGGTTATAAAAATAACTTCTTTAAAATCCTAAAATTTTTTCTTCACATGTATGTTTTTAGTCCACATTGAAATATTTTTTATTTTGTGATAGATAAAAGTTAAAATTTTCTTCTTCTACATGTATAACTAATATTCCCAGCCTCATATAAAGAATGGCCATCCTTTCTCTAAAGACCTGCAATGCCACTTCTGTCATAAATATGTCATACATCCAGGCCCTCTATTCTGTTTCACTAGTATATCAGTCTTTAGTACCATACTCTATTGATAGCCATCTCTTTATGATGAATCTTTATATCTAATAGAATTATCCCCCTACCTAAGTTTTCAAAATGTTATATTCTTCTCAGCAATATGATTTTCCACATGAATTTCAAAAGCAGATAGTCAAGTTACAAGAAAAATCCTGTTGAAACATAGATTAGAATTACACTGACTCTTTAAGTTAATATAGAAAAAGTTTCCATTTTAAAGATATTTAATTTTCACCCTCATAATCATATTTCAACTTATTTTGGTTTTGTTTACATCTTCTCATAAAGGGATAGCTTTTCTTCACAAAGGTCTTATATATTCCTTTTGAAATTATTTATAAACTTTCATATTTTGTTGCTATAATAAATACTAACGTCCTAAATGATATTTTCTAGGTGTTCTTTGTGTATAAGAAATTAATTTTTATATTTTTATCTTCAATTAATAAGATAAGTTGGATATTTCCATTGACTCCACTATATCTCTTGCACTGGTTATGAAGACAATTCTATCATCTGAAAGTAAGAAATTGTGTCTTTATAACTCTAGTGTTTGTGTACATGTAAACTTTTTTTGCTTGTTTGTTTTACACAATTCTTAAAACCTGAACACTGAAAAGACGCATTGATGGCAGGAATACCAGTCTTACAACTTTTAAACACGAGCCTTCCAATATTTCACCACTGACTATGCTTTTAGACAAAGGGCTTTGGCAGATCCTTTATCAGGTTAGAGAAGCCCCTTATGTACCCATTTTAGATTTTAGCATTTTGATTTAGAGAAGAAATTGGTCCATACTATTTTTGCTCTTATTTTCATTGTCTACCTTTAGAATCAAAGTTATACTAACCTTATAAAATGAGCTGGCAGACATTACTTTTTCCCAGTCACAATTTGTGTAAGAATGGGATTATTTGTTCCTATCTGTAAATGTGTTTGGGCATGCTATTATATTTAAGAGCATGGTAACCTAGATGTTCCCTGTCTGCACTGCTCCTATAAATATGGAGAGGGATACCACTAATAGTCTTTTCTATGGCATTTTTTAAAAAAGATGCTTTGATGGGTTTCCTGGATCCCACCTCTTCTTTGAAGAATTCATTCCCAGATGCTGGAAATGTTTTGACTGGAAGACTTCACGGTTAGCTCTCTTGGCTGAGAAGCTGCAAAATTCATAGCCAAAACTCCTTCATATAGGTAACTAGCATCCTATGACTGGTAGAGGACAATGCTTAAAGGTATAGTCACATCACCCTAACCTGGGACTCTCATCCTAACATCAGCTCTCATCCTCTACAGACTGATGGCAGAGAACATTAAGAAAAAAAAGGTCCAAAGCCAAATACTAGAGTTATAGAACTTTAAAGTAGGGCTATCCTCCCAATCTCAGTAGGTAAGCTATACCATATTCAGGTCCTACTTCCAAAATAATGGTACACTGACACATGGGATGGAGAATATGAATGGAGGCACCTGAAAATCGTGAACCTCAAGATTTATCTGAAAACTTCCAGGTCTGAAGAAGTGGCCTACTCCATCTTATTAATGACCAGGGTCTTTCCTTTATTTTAAGATGATGCAGTGACCCTATCCTGAAAGACAGCATGCACCGCTCAAGATCTTCCTTTGCCTCCCTTTTGGGCTGCCAAACCACTAACTAGGGTTAAACCACAATATAACCTGACCAGGATGGGCTGGGCCCAAAAAAGCAAGAGCTATATCCAAAGGGACCTATAGAACCTAGCCAAAATGTACTTGGAGGAGCCCAGAGACTACTTAAGGACTCAAATCCTTGAGTAGTGGGACATAAAATTATGTAAGATGGAGTTTATTCATTTGGAAGCATTTTCCTGTGATATAAGTTTTAATATCCTTGAAAGGACATGAAAGATGATGCAAACATGCTATTAGGGTAAAGCACTGAACAACTTTAAGTGAGAGAGAAATGCCAGAATGGTCATGTCAGAGTGATTAAAAGTCTCAAGAGAATTAAGTATGCCTGAATGAACATATTATGCTCAGTCAAAAACCTACCAGATGACTATACAATATAGAAGGGCCCTGAAGAGTCACCACCTTACCAAGGTTATAAGAAGCACACTAATGAAAGAAAAACCAGAATCACTAAGAAGTAATAATCTTCTGAAAGCCAAGACTGATGGCAAAAGATAACAAGTATTACAGAACTGTGCTCACTGACAACAGGTATAAGAATATCCAAAAAGAAAAACAAAATAAAAACAGAGGTCATAGGATTATGTTTAGTTACCATAAGCCAGATAGAGACAATTATCATAAGGCATGGAAAGGCTGTAGTCTCATGCAGGAATCCTGAGCCTCAGAGTATTATGATACAATTAATAGAACATGGTATCCAAGGGCAGAATAGATGGGCAGCCAACAAAGGGCATTATTCAATCAAAAATATGAAAGTTGGATGACCAGAAGATTAAAAGTAGGTACCTCCAAACTCCCCGAAAGTATCCTGAGCTTCAAGATATAAGCCAGTTTTCAGAACTGGAATCCATATACTGAGGAAGGAATCAGGATTCCAACAGAAATAACTCTCTAATGCCATAAAAAATATTTGATAATAATTCTCCAGTCCCTCCACAGAGGTCTACAGCTATATCCTTGGATGAACCATCAACAGCCATTTTGAGAGCTGCTGGAAACACAGCATTAAAGGAAGACGTAGCCCTTAAAATTGAATAATAAGAAAACATGTAAATTTAACAAATTCTTAACAGCTGAGCGTGGGTCAGCATCACCAAAAAATAAAAATTAAAAAAAAAAAAAAAAAACAAGGAGAGAAACAGAAATGGCCCTGTTATCATCACTCTCAGTTGCCCCTATCTCCACAATTCAGGACTCTGAGCATTTAGAGATCCTCATTCACAAAAAAGGAGCTTTTCTACCAAAAGATAAGAATCCCACCGAACTCTTAAACTATAATGGCTACCTGGGGCACTTTCAGCTTTTTGTGCCAAGGGACCAGCAGGTAAGATAAGGTATCACCGTCCTGACAAAGTAGCTGATTCTGATCACCAGGAACTAGGACTGTTGCTATACAGCCGGAAATGGAGGAATATGTTTGACAGCAAGTAATCCTCTTGGGTACCTCATAACACTTTCTTGACCAATTTGGATTATAAACGCAGGAGCCGTGGCCTGAGAAAGGCATAATAAGTAGTGGCTTAGCATCCTTAGGGATGTGGGGGTGCACTAGATAATCCACCTAGACTAGCCAAGGACAATCTTATATCCAATAACCGACAGGGTGAGACCCTGGAAAGGAAAAAAGAACTCATGAGTTCCAATTTCTGTTGTCCATGATAGATACTGAATCACAAGTGAACCAATTCAATTTTATACATATTATTTACTCTTCAAAAGAGAGTAATTATAGTCACTTAAATAATGTGTTAATTTTGGGGTACCTAGGCAGCTCAGTCGGATAAGGGTGCAACTCTGGATTTTGACTCAGGTCATGATCTCAAGGTTTGTGGGTTGTGGGTTCAAGCCCCCACATCGGGCTCTGTGCTGACAGTGCAAAGCCTGCTTGGGATTCTCTCTCTTCATCTCTCTCTGCCCCTCCCTGACTCATGCTGTCTCTTCAGTGTAGTGGATTCCTATTGGATCATTTTCAAAACCATCATGAATGTGTATGTTTGTGTTCTTTTATTTGTACATTTGAAAAATCACAGAAAGAAAGGTCGTTAAGGAAGCAGCCTTATTTTTAGAATACTTCACTTCTAGTATAGAGCATCTCCAAGCACAAAAGTAGTAAATAAATATGAAAAACATCTGGTTAATTATCAACATCAACAGGCAAAAGCAAAGACTAAAATATTTTTATTTATTTTTGTGTTCAAAAAATGGTCTTCCTTGGCTTTAAAATACCATCAAAACTTTAACGTTTACATCTTATGAAGTAATGACACATTCAGAACCTTCCTAAGCTCGTGTATTTAAGTTAATGAATTCCCTTAGATTTTTTAAAGGATTAAAATCTGTGTGGAAACTGTAGATTCCTGTGAAATTGTAAATACAACATTACACAGAGTAAAACTCGAGCTAGGAATAACAACTTCTCATACACTTTATATGATAAGAATGTGCTCTAGCGATGATAAAATATACAAAACAAGATTCTTCAAAGGATCAGTTAATGTTTTCATTTTAATATGAAAAATTCCTTCTAAATACAGCAATTAATAATTCTGAACTCATGTTCTACAGTTTCTTTTCATGATATCAAGAATGTCACACATCCATGAAAGGAAGAGAAAAGCAGATGCTGAATTTCTCTTAGGTCATCTATAAAATAATAACAAAAAAAATTTATGACACTCTCTGCTGTCATAACTTGTAACCATTTGAGGATATTTTCCTTATATTTTTCTCAGAACTTGGCTTAGAGCTTGAATTGTGGAATTTGGAGCCTCTCTGAATACATGCAACATATATGCAGCATTTTTTAATGTGTGTATACATAAATACTTATGATGTTATGCATGCTAACTCTACCAAATAAAAGTTATAGACAGTCTTGATGCTTAATGGGTTAGGGTTCTGAACTCTTTCTAAATGAATTCCCCCACTAAAACACAATAATAAAGGTAAAACTACATACAGGTGATGATAAGGTAAACTAGTTAAGCATTTCCATATAATTAAACACAAACATACTGGGAATGACTGACGATATTTGGCCAACCATCAAGACATGAATTTAAATTGTAAACTGAATTCAAGCTTTCTGGACTAGAATAAAAGTTAATATTGGCAAGGTAATATTTCCAGGTTCAAAGAAGAAGGTCCCATGGTGATCAGAAATCTCTCATAAAATACTGGAAATGAATCCGTAATTAACATATTGCTTAAAATACTCAGAGGTATAAACTTAAGGGAGAAAGCAATTTTCCAAATATGTTTTGAGTTTTGCTAAACATAAAACATCTTAATGTGAAATTTAATTTTGCCAAGCTCAAAATACTTCCAGGTTCTCCAAGGCTTAAGACATACACATTTATATCCTTTCTTTTTACCATCCAGGCAGCAATGAAAGCAGCTTTCCAAAACCACAATCAATATGTCTTTGACCCAAGTTCCCTATGCAGCTCATCATAACTGTTACCATAGTCACACAGATGAAGAAGCTAGTTTTTAATTTAAGATATAAACTACTATAACAATTCCAATATCATGGTTTGAAAAAACTGATACTGTGGTAGAAAATATTTCTGTTTGAATCTTTTTTCTTAAAAAATATTGGCAAAACAAAACTTATCATCTCCCCCTCTTTTTAAGCCATCAATGTGGCTAAATTGGCTTAGCTTTTCTCTGAGAGAGCTAATACTTCCATGTTTTAATAAACATGTATTTAATACAGCTATTTAGCAAATAGCTAATGGTCATCTAACACAGAGCCCAAAAAAGTAAGAACTGAGCCTGAAACTGATAACCTCATAGTGAAAGAGCAGTGTTTTTAGCCATTCACTTGCTCGGTCTATGTTCTGATGCAGAAAACTAATGAATTAGCAGCTGGGGATAAGGATTTGGCATTGGTACTGGGTCCAGAAATAGTGTCCTTAGAAACACTCTGGCCTAGAAGCAACAGTTTGTTTAGTGTTAGAAGCACATGAGTCCTTAAGATCTGTTATATTATGGCTACTAATATATTATTTCTTCCAAAACAATCTCAGAAATTTAAATAGGTGCTTCTTGTTTAGAAGTTCCATGTTGTGAAAGAAAAGGCAACATGTACCTTTTAATTAAAATTCATTTTCTGAAAACAGGATTGTGAGACTGAAGACAAAGAATACATCATAGATTACTACTCTCTGATGCTTACAACTTGGACAAAGGATGCAAAAAGTGCTATGCGTGCACTTGACTATCATAATCATCCTATGAGGCTGGTCCAGCCATTTCATGGATATGAACAATTGAGTTCAGTGAGGTAAACAAACTTGTCTCAAGTTAATTTTAGTTGGGGCTGGAATTCAAACCCGGCATTTTATTGTTGTGTTTTATGAACTCATAAATAAATCTTAAATGGAGAGTAGAATATTGCATTATTAACTCACAAATAAACCTTAAGTGGAAGCTAGATTAATTATAATCAAATAGGGAATAAACCCAACATAAATTCTATCCATTGCCTTTAAAATAGTTTCCTTTCCAGCAATATCTTAACATGTGACCTTTGCCATTGTCCTCTCCCTCTGCTTTATCCCCTATTTAGGGTGGATCGTTCCCATTCTCTTGACTTTGAGCTTTTCCATCTTTTCTAATGTTTCTGTCAGTATGCCAGGCCAGGCTCTCATTGCCAAATAGATGAACTAATCAGTAGCTTTCATATTGGCCTCTGGCATACCACTCCATGAGATTAATCTTTCTGGAACATTACCTTTCTGAACAAAATGGGGCCTTCAACAAATGGTCTCATCTTCTTTGATACTATTTCTCAAAGTGTGAGCCTTGGATTATACACATTATAATTTCAAGTAGTTAGGAAAAGTGTTGATACCTGGCCTTGAACTCCAATGCACTGGAATATATCATCTCAAGATAGGGCCCATAAACCTGTACTTTAACTAAATATAAACGGTAATTTATGAGCCCTAAGGTTGGGTGCCCCCATGTCTGAGTCTGGTTTCATCCTTTGCTCATTTTGTTGGCCTTCTCATTGTCCTGTGGCTACAGGCTTTATTCCACTCTTTGCCTTCATTCAAGTTGTTTGCAGTGGCTCTCTTTCTATCCCATCCTTGTACTTTCTAAGTTCAAATACACATCCTTTCCTGATGCCACTCTAAACACTGTAATGCTTCTTAATATCCCAGGCAAGTGAACATTTCACATCAAATTCTTAGATGACAACAAAATAAAACAGCACATGCGTGCCTCGCTTCATGAAATGACTGCTGATATTCTTTCTCAGTGACTCATAGTAGGCACTATGAACACAGATGCCTGGAAACTGCAGGAATATACATCTATGTTGACATGAAAGTCACTGTGTCTTCCTCTGGTTATACGAGGCCACTTCCCCAGCTCTCTGATTCCTTCCTTCCCAAAGCTTTGCTCAGTCTTCTCTTCTTCTAGTTCTTAGACTCAAAGCTAGTCAGCAAGCTTATTTACAAGCTCTAGCAATAAGGCTCCCATAGAAATTCCAAGAAATAAAGTGTCCATTTAACACAGGGTTTTATAATACAGATTTGTGTTGCACACTGGGGTTCTTCATTTATTTTGATTCCAAGCTCAACCTTTTAGGGTTACAAAAGCTCAAAATCGAACTTCAGAGTAAATGGGTGTTCATAAAATCTTTTGTAAAGGGGCTTTAATCTGTAGGGTTTCTTAAAGGGAAATGCAATCTCATCAAAAATTATCCAAACATTTCTCCAAAAAAAATGTAATATAAAGTCTCTCTGAGTCTATGATACATCAATATTTAGATTTTGGCTACTCTTATTTAACATTGAAACAAATTCATGGACAGAGTAAAAATGCAATTTTCTGAACATAAGCAATCAGGTAATATCAATCAAAATCATTTTCAGGTATTAAAAATGAAAAATATAAATGCACCAAATTATCCAAGGATAATTGAGACAGATGGATTTATTTATGTTTGGCAGAACTTTCAGAGGGTCTTTTTATACCCAGGCCACAACCCTCTGAGGTAGAAATGACAACATATGAGAAAACTAAAGAGAGATTCATCAGAGTCAAAACTAATGGGCATTGAGGTCAGAACTGGGGCCTAAATCTGTATGACAACTTAAGAAGTCTGAGTCTTGGGTGTACCATGTCCAAACACACACACACACACACACACACACACTCTCTCTCTCTCTCTCTCTCTCTCTCTGTCTCTCTCTCAAACACACAAAGATTTTGATGCCCAAAGCCTGCAAATCCAATGTAGCACTCACCATATGTTGTCCATATTTATTGTCATAACTAACTTATTGTGTTAGTTAACAAGCACTAAAGTTACTATGATAAAAGTATCAATATACAACAGTTTACAATGTAGTCCAATGATTTTCCTCAGATTGTAAAGCACTGATGAAGAAACTGAGCCTTAAGTAGATTCAGCCAATAAATCACCAGATTCAAACCCAATCTGATTCCAGAGCCCAAATATTTAACTACAAGTACTCTTCTTGTTTCTTTCTTCTATTGCACTTCATTTTAATGTATATGCTACAATGAATAATAATGTATATGCGACAGTATGTCTCCCCCTGCCCTCCAGATTGTAAAATCTTAATGGGATTCTGCCGTAGTTGGGTTAAAATCTTGAGATTCTGGCACCAGCATATAGAAGTTTATCATTGGGTATTAATGACCACACAACACCAGCAAAGGCATCACTGAACACGTTATGTCAGTAATTGGCAATATTTTAAATAATGTACTGCTGCCCTCGTATCTCGTCCATTTCTCCCACACACTTTTTTCATTTCATGTATTTTCATTCTAAATGCACAGCTGCTGTGAATCTGTAAACCTCCGAGCTATCACCATGGTGACTCATCCTCTCCCATCAGGTATAGGAGAGAGACTCTTACCTATTGAGATTTCACCCTTACTCTTCACAGTTTATGATAAATTATGGGAAACTGGGATCCTTCCAGCCTTCCAATGATATTAGGCATATTTCTCTTCACCTGGATTATTTTTTCTTGTTTATTCATTATTTTTTGGTCCTCACTATAAAATTTTAAAATTACAGAATCAAAGTGCAACCTTCTTGAGCCATAAGGAAAGTATAATTACCCCAACTTAGCCTCACAAAAAAGAAAATACAACATATGATGAACATGTCATAGTGATAACCATCATGAGAAGAAACTAATCCAAATATGTGCTCATAAGTGTCTTTGTATTTGAATTTTAAAAACCCAAGGGCACCTGGGTGGCTCAGTTGGTTAAGCGGTTAAGTATCTGACTCTCGACCTTGGTTCAGGTCATGATCTCACAGTTTGTGGGATCAAGCCTGGTGTCAGACTCCATGCTGACAGCATGAAGTATGGTAATTCTCTCTCTCTACCTCTCTCTCTCTGTCCCCCGTACTAACTCTCTCTCTCCTCTCTCTCCCAAAATAAATAAACTTTAAAAAAAAGATTTTAAAAAAATCTATCAGACCATTTGCTTTCCTTTCCTATCACACCCCAATATTGTGTTTGGCTGGTTGTCCCTCCACTTTCCACCATACTATTATTAAGCTTGTAGTCATAATTTTTCCATTTATCTTCTTATGAGTCCACCAATATTTTCCAGGTCTCTTTTTTAATAGTTTTTAATGTTTTTTCTGCTTTAGAGAGAGAGGAAGAGAGAAATAGAGAGAGATAGCATGAATGAAGGAGGACCAGAGAGAGAGGAAGACACAGAATCTGAAGCAGGCTCCATCCAGGCTCTGAGCTGTCAGCAGAGCCCAACATGGGGTCAAACCCATGAACTGTGAGATCATGACCTGAGCCAAAGTCAGATGCTTAACCAAGTGAGCCACCCAGGTGCTCCATATTTTCCAACTCTTAAAAAAAATCTTCCTCTTGGGGAACCCATTTGCTTCCTTTGCTTCTTTACTCCTCTCAAATGTACAGGCATTCTGAGTATTTCAAACATATAGTTACAGTCATTCTTATAACAAGATATTCTTAGAATCCTCCTCTCCCATATCCTTTGGTGTCCCTATTGTTACTGGGTGATGATGTGTGGTCCTCTGCAGCATTCTTTCACAAGTATAATTAGGCAATATTGGAAAGAAGTCAGTATTAGTTAGAAGAGTTACAGTAAGAAAGATCCAAAATAAGATACAATAAAAATAAATTTCGAGTTTAAAAGTAAAAGCCATATGATAGTATCCAAATTAAGAACTCTAGCCAACAGAGTAAAGTTTGTAATACAGAAATTAGTTGAGCACCTATGTTTGATAATAAAAATCAAGGAAAGCGGAGATACAGGGAAATATTATAACTTTATTACAAGAGATTCTGCCACAGGATCCCTTCTTAGGTCTAGAACCTCAGAAGATTCTCCACTAGAACTTATTTCAATTATAGAAGGCTACCATTCACATTCCAATTCGGAAACAACGTTTCCCTGATAAAGTTAAAAAAAGATTGAAGGAAATGATGATCTACTATTAAATAAACAGAAGTGTTTAGGTGGCATTGTGTCCTTGACTAAACTGAGTGAAATTCACTCTTCATTTGTACAGAACATCTGAGGAAGAGCAAATGGATGACCTATCTGAAAGGTGTTTTTCATGACGAATAAATACCATTGTAGTTAACATCTCTGCAAATGGAAAGCAACAATAACAAGAGCAGCGGGCGCTACAGCATGGGGTGATACATAAATAGATGCTCCATGGAGAGAGCACAGCCGTGGAGGCAGGTAGAAGCTAGCTCCTGGTGTGGCAGCCTTGGCACAGTTAACCAGACTCCAGATGGAGAAGGGAAGCTTGGGAGAGCCAAAGTATGTGAAAAGCACAAGCTGTCCATCTGGCAGTAAGTACCTCACGGTTCCTAAAAACTGCAGGTTGGGTGAGAACCTGCGTAATGACAATAAATATCAAAGGACAAGTACTATACTCACTCATTTGGACCTGCCCCTCACACTGGATGATCTGATCCTCTATTACACAAATCCCAGGTTTAGTGTAAAAATGTTGAAGTCACACATCTCTCTTTTCACCAATGATGCTCATAATCACAATATCAAACCCCATACTTATATTGTTATGCCTTCAGAAGACAACTGCTTTTCATATCTTATTTCGTCCTTCATTATTATTTTACATGAGACAGGTTAAGTCTGTTGGAGATATTTGAAATAAAAAAAAAAGAATCTACTAGGACTATAAGTGAAGTTATAAATGAAGCAAATATGTCAGCAATGAAATCTATATGATACATCAAATTTCCTTTTTCTTTAAAAAAAAATTTTTTTTTTACATTTGATTTATTTTTGAGAGACAGAGTAAGACAGAGCATGAGTGGGGGAAGGGCATAGAGAGAAGGAGACACAGAATCCGAAACAGGTTCCAGGCTCTGAGCTGTCAGCACAGAGCCTGACACGGGGCTCGAACCCACGAACCAAGAGATCATGACCTGATCTGAATTCGGATGCTCAACCGACTGAACCACTCTGGCGCCCCTTCTTTTTCTGTTTAAGTTCATTATTTTCCTTAGTTGGGGAGACTTTGTCCATTATGTTTGGAAGATAAAACAATTTCTCTTTAACTTACTGGATATATTGACCTTTTGAAAGTATTTGTTTTTCTCCCACTCGTATGAATTATGGGAAATTAAAATAGGTATTTTGGCAGAGACTCTACTGTGTCTTCCATTGACTGTTACTTATATTAGAATCACAAAAACAGTCACCATGAAGGTCTCTAGAAGGCACTCAACATCATGGGGCAATAGTACATTTCTTTATTTACTTGTATCTCAAACCCTTCAGTCTATCCATTCTCATCAATTTTCATAACAAATCTGTAAGATACAAGAACAATTATTAAGTGAGGAGTCCCAGGTCACAAAATGATGAACAATATCTAAAATTCAGGCTTCTGATTCCTTGTCCATGATCTCCCTTCTCCATTTCCTCATTATTTGAATCACTATTAAAAATATTCAAGATCATGGGTACCTGGGTGGCTCGGTGGGTTAAGCGTCCAACTCTTGATTTTGGCTGAGGTCATGATCTCAGGGACATGAGCTGGAGCCCTGCATCAGGCTCAGCACAGAGCTCTGATGCGGGCTTCGAACAGACAGAGCTCTGTGCTAAGCCTGGTTAGGATTTTCTCTCTCTCCATCTCTCTCTGCCCCTCCCTGCTCATACTCACTCACACTTGCAAGCACTCTTTCTCTCTCAATATAAATAAATAAACAACACATTCAAGATCATTCACAATTTAGAATTCACTCCCAAACAAGTTTTCTTCAAAACCAGAATATAGTTCCAAATGCTTTCTTGAGCTTGTACAAAAATTTGTAGAACATATACCTGACCCATTAGATTTCATAATTTCAATAGGATAGCTATTTATACAAAGTAATTATGAAATATTATAGAAATTTACTATAACCTTGAGTATTTTTCATATTTAAAAGAGAATCATTTCACATTTTCTTTTGCATGGCCAAATTGTAGAGTACATTAGAGTAATCTGATAAGCACGAAACTCCTTGTTTTTAAATATGTAAAATATTTTACTACAGGTACTATTTGTAACTGCAAACATCAACCATCGTATTTCTACCTGTTCAGGGCTACCTGGCCATAAATGTATCAGAGCAGTTGTTCAGATTTATAACAAAAGTGTGAAAATAAGCACAACGCTATACAAAGTATGGTACAAAGTGGATTAGCAGTATTCTAGCACTGTGCTCTTTATTCTTTTTAAACTTTTTAAATGTTTTTATTTATTTTTGAGAGGGGGGAAGGGCAGAGAGAGAGGGAGATACAGAATCTGAAGCAGCCACCAGGCTCCTATCTGTCAGCACAGGACCCAACGTGGGACTCAAATTCACAAACCGTGAGATCATGACCTGAGTCAAAGTCAGATGCTTAATCAACTGAGCCACCCAGGCAACCCTAGCACTATGCTCTTTAATATTAGCAACACTACTCTAAAAAAATAATGTAAATGCATGAACAACTGAAATTGGATTCACTTCATAGAAATGGGCCAATGAGTATCATAGACTTAAAACTATTTCTAGAGTATAGCAAGGTGCTTGTATTTGCCACCTAAAGAAACTTCACTCCCCTATAGAAGACAGTGGCTGAGTAGGAAGCATATGGAAGCACCCAGTACTAAAGAAGGAGCTATCTTTGCCACTAGTACCAGGAAGTCATACACAAATCACATGTAATTTAGTCAGACAAAATTACTCATACACAATTTAATCAAAATCCTTCTCAGTATACCCACTGCATCACTAGAGGAATGCACATCATTAGCTCTTCCTTTTTGACAAGACATGTCATCTTGAGACTCATTCTATCCTTCAAAGATCACTTAGACCTTCTTCAATATAGCTACTAAACCTGGTATTAATTGTTCATGGGCCAATGAGACCAATACAGACCTCTCTTTAGTGGCCCCATTTCTGCCAGCAGGCTGAATCTGGGATTCCCCTTGGTGCCATTAACCTGTGTTTGGGCACTACCCCACACCCTGTCTAGCCCTAATTTGCCCATTATTTTGCTGGCTCCAACATCTTGCTCTAAATTCGAGCCCTCCTACATCTGAGGTTTTATGTCCTTGAAGGATTTTAACCAGAATTTGATTTCTTTAATACATATATGCTATTCAGGTTACCATTTCTTCTTATATAGGTTTTGGTACTTGGTGTCTTTCAAGGAATCAGTAAGTGGTCACACTTATGTGCATAAGAGATTTTTTGTAGTTTTCCATTTTACTAATTCTGGGATCAGTAATTATATACCCGCTTTCATCCTAATATTCACAACTTATGTATTGTCTTTTTTACTTGGTCAATGTGGATAGAAGATTGTAAATTTTACTGAATTATTTTCAAAGAATCAACTTTTGGTTTCATTAATTTTTCTCTAATGCTGATCTCTTTTCAATGTCTGAGATTTCTGCCCTTATGATTACCTTTTGCTTGCTTTATCTTTTGTTTTCTCTTCCTTTTCTAGATTCTGAAGGTAGAAGCTCAAGTTACTGACTTGAGAATTTTTTTTAAAAAAGGTTTTTTAATATTTAAAAAAATTGTTTTAAATGTTTATTATTTTGAGAGAGAGAGAGAGAGAACAGGGGAGGGGCAGAGAGAGAGGGAGACACAGAATCTGAAGCAGGGTCCAGGCTCTGAGCTTTCAGCACAGAGCCCAAAATGCGGCTCAAACCCATGAACTGTGATATCATGACCTGAGCCAAAGTTAGATGCTTAACCAACTTAGCCACCCAGGTGGCCCATTTAATGTTTATTTTTGAGAGAGAGAGCACATTAGTTGCGGAAAGACAGAAAGAGGGAAACTGAAGCAGGCTCTGCACTGCCAGCCACAAAGCCCGACATGGGGCTCAAACCCACCAACCATGAGAACATGACCTGAGCTGAAGGATGTTCAACCAATTCAGCCACCCAGGTGCCCCAAAAAACTTTTTTCTTTTCTAATGTAAGCACTTGACACTATAAATTCTCCCCTAAAAACTATTTTAGCAACATCATATTTTGATATATCAGACATTAACACTCTTTCAGTTCAAAATATTTTTTAATTTCCTTTGATATTTCTTCTTTGATACATGGATTATTTATTGACATATTATTGATATATTATTTAGTATTTCCAAATATTTGGAGATTTCCATCTATTCTGTTATCAATTTCTACTTTATTCCATTATAGTAAAAAAATAGCTTAAATATTTTTTTTAACATAATAAGGTCTGTTTTATGACCCACAATGTGGTCTAGCTTGGTTAATGTTTCATGTACTCCTCTATTGAAAAGTATGTGTAGAGGCACCTGGGTGGCTCAGTTGGTTAAGCCTCCAACTTCGGCTCAGGTCATGATCTCACGGTTCGTGGGTTCGAGCCCCGCGTCGGGCTCTCTGCTGACAGCTAGCTCAGAGCCTGGAGCCTGTTTCAGATTCTGTGTCTCCCTCTCTCTCTGACCCTCCCCTGTTCACACTGTCTCTCTCTCTCTCAGAAATAATTAAAAATATTTTGAAAAGAAAAGAAAAGAAAAGAAAAGAAAAGAAAAGAAAAGAAAAGAAAAGAAAAGAAAAGAAAAAAGTATGTCTGCTATTGGTGAGTAGAATTTTCTGTAAACATTGGTCAGGTCAAGTTGCTTATGTTGCTCAAGTTTTCTGTATATATTTGCGTATTTCCTGTCTACTTGTTATATCAGTTAGTCAGAAGGTAATGTTGAAGTGTCCAAATATAATTGCACCTTTCATTATTTCTTTCTTTATTTTTTGGTTTTTAATTCACATATTTTGAAGCATTATTATAAAGGACCTGCACAAATTGTTATGTCTTGGTGAGTTGACCCCTTTCATCATTACATAATATTCCATTTTGTCCCTGGTAATTTTCCTTCTGAAGTCTTCTTTGTCTGACATTAATATAGTCAGACAATATAGTCCTTCTCTCACTCCAAATTTATTTTTATTCAGATTGGTATAGTATACCTTTTTCTATCCTTTTATTTTTAACCCATTAATATTATATTTCAAGTGAGTTTCCTTGTAGACCACATGATGCCAGCCCTTGCTTTTACAGCTAATCTGATGATCTTAGTCTTTTAATGCTGTCAACCATTTACATTTAATGTAATTGTTGATCTGACTGGGTTTATAATAGCCATATTTAGTATTACTTTTCTACTTGTTCCTTATGTTTTGTTGTGATAGTTTTGTATCACTTCCATAGCAAATTAGCAAAAATGGAATGGGTTAAAGGAACCTTCACCTATTTATCAGAGTTTCCATAGGCCACAAATCCAAGGCACAGTAGGGCTCAAAGAGTCCCTCTGCTTGGAGCTTTCAGGCTGAAACTGAGATGTCAGTGGGGCTATACTCCTTCATGAAGGCTCTAGAGAACAATCAGCTTCCAATCTTTTTCAGTTTGTCAGAAGATTTCAGTTCCTTGCAGCCATGGAGATGAGGTCCCGTTTCGTGGCTGGCTGTTAGGCTGGGAACCTCTCTCAGATCCTTAATGTTACCTGCGTTTCTCATCACCTTGCCCTCCAATAGCAGGGGCTCAGTCCTTCTCTCACTCCAAATCACTCTGACTTCTTTTGCTGAAACTCTTATGTTCATGCGTACCTCTTCTTATTATTAGGGCTCATGTGATTACATTGAGTCAATCTAGATAAACCAGGATAATTAACCTATCTTAAGATCAGCTGGTTACATTGTAATTACATCTGCAATGTCCCTTCAGAGCAGTACCTCGAGTAGCTTAATTGAATCCCCAGAAAAGGGGTATTTGGGGGGGAACACTGTTAGGATCACATCTATCGCAGTCTGCCCTCAGGCCCCCAAAGGTTCAGGTCCCTCCCACATGCAAAGTACATTCATATCTCCCCCAGTGTCCCAAGAGTTTCATCCCATTACAGCATCAACTCAAAGCATAAGAATCTCATCTAAATCTCATCGGCTCAAAAGTCCAGAATCTCTCATCTAAATCAAGTGTCGGTGAGTAATCCATTAAAGAGACTCCTAGGAACAATTTTTCTCTATCTCTGGGCCTGTGAAATTAAAGACACATGTTATCTGCCCCTGGTGTATAACTGTGAGACAGGCATAGGTTGTCAGTTACAAACATGCTGGTTTTCAACAGGGAAAAAATGAAAGGTAAAGCAGAGTCCCAAGCCCAAAGCAGTTTCAATATCCAGGCAGGAAAAATACATCAGGTTACAATGCTTGGGAAGAACCCTCTTTGGCGCTTGGTGCTGCCCTCCAGGCGTTTCATTCTTTGGGCTCATGATTCTGCTCTCTGACTCATCTTCTGTTTTCTCTAGACTGTAGCACCTGCTGCAGCTGAGTAGTGTTATCAGGGGTGTTACCTGCCAGCAGAATCTGGAGAACAAACAGCCTTATTTCATCTCACACTCTCTCGTCTCTTTCTGTCCCAGCTGGTAGTGTTTCTACCAGTATATAATTCTCAAGGACCTTGTGGGCTTCGTGTGAGTGTCACCAGGTTTCACACCAGGAGCCAAGATGCCCCTCTACGAATGTTTCCTAGATAATCTTCTTTCTAATTCCGGCTTCTGTTGAGATGCACAGAGGCACAACACACTTTAGATTCCGAGAAGCCTCCTGGTTTGAAAGAGGAGGGCTGTAAGTCACCCTTAATCTCTTCAGAGAGCCTTTAATGTATCTGAAGACTTGATTGATTTTTTTTTTTTATCTTTCTGAGGTTTCTGAAAGAGTTGTAGAGTCATATCCTTAGCCTTTTCTCCAGAGCACCCTTTACTTACAATAAATCTTTTCATTTCAGAGCTTTCTCCCATCTGGGTAGACTGGGAAGACACAAAAGCATTAAATCCTTATTCCTTTTTGTTTAATAGTTTTTCTTCCAATTTATCTTTCTCTTCTCACATTTTATGATAAGCAGCAAGAAGCCAGGTGTTACAGAGTGAATGTTCAAATTCTCCCCACAAAATTCTTTGTTGAAACCCTAACCCTCACTGTGACTGTATTCAGAGTAGACAAGTAATTAAGATTCAATGAGGTCATCTAGGTAGGATCCTGATCAATAGGATTAGTGTCCTCATAAGAAAAGACAGGAGTAATCTTGCCCCTTCTTTGCGTGAGCACGAGAAGTCACGTGAGCCCACAGAAAAATGTCAGCTGCCTACAAGTCAAGGGAAGAGCCCTCAGAATGAAACCTACCTCGCTGACACCTTGATCTTAGATTTCCCAGCTTCCAGACCTGTGAGAAATAAATTTCTGTTGCTGATGCCATCCAGTCTGTCACCTTTTGTTATGGCAGCCTGAGCAGACTTAATATACCAGGTAACAATACCCTTAACATTTTCTTTGGGCGTATCAGGTTCATCACTTACAAGTTCAGTCTTCAGGACAGTTTTGCCAAGTGCTCTGCCACTATATAGAATTGATCCCCATTCCTCCAGTTTCCAATAGCATTTCCTCATTCCCATTCTAATTCCTCACCAGAAGCATCCTTAATGTCCATATCTTCTACTGGTCTGTTCACGGCAATCTAAGCTTTTATTATTATTTTTTTCCTGTCACATTCTTCAAGATTCTTAGAGCCTCTGCCTACATACAGTCTGATACCAAAGCTATTTCTACATTTTTAAGCATTTGTTACAGAAGCTCCCTACTTCCAAGTACCAAAATGTGTATTAACTTTTATTGCTGCCATGACAAATTATGGTCGATTTTGTGTCTTAACACAACACCCTTTATCTCCAGTGCTGTAGGCCAGAAGCCGAGGCAGTGAGGCTCAGCTGGTTCCCCTGCTTCGTGTCTCATGAGGCTGACACTGCCCTCCTTTATGGAGCATCCAAGCTCATTCAGGTGGTTGGCAGAATTCAGTCCCTTGGGGCTGTAGGGCAAAGTGTCTGCAGTCTGCTATTCCTTGGGAGCTCCTTTCAGCTTAAAGTCGCATATGTGCCTCTTCACCTTGTACATCCAGCAGTGGCAGGTTGAGTTGTTCTCACATGTTCTCACACTTCAAATCTCTGACTTCTGCTACATCTTTCTGATGCTTCAGCCTTCTGCTCTCAAGAGTAGATGTAGTTACCTGGAGAGTAGGTAGCCTCCTTATTTTAAGGTCAACTGTTTAGTGGCCAGAATTCCATCTGCAAAGTACCCTCACAATAGGGGAAGTCTATTTAGAGTTCATATAATCTTTTCAGTGGTTGATCTAATGTTTACAGTTTACAGTTGATACTTTATATCACTTTATACCACTTTGACACCAACTTAGAATTAAAAATTTTAACAGTTAAGGAAAAACTAGATAAACAAACTTTACAATTATACATGTCTTTTTACCATCCTCCTTATGATGAAGTCATATGTGTCACAATGAAAACCCCATTAAACAATTTTCCTCTGCTCTCTGCTGAATCACCAATAATTCTCTCTACTAACCAGATCTCCCCCATCAACATACAAACTTGTTCCACACTCTATTATTCTTTTTAAAGTCTTCCCCTGACCTCACTGTCCCCACTGCTATTATACCATTCATGCTACCACTTAAAACAAATTTTAAAAGCTGTCTTTGGAGCACCTGGATGGCTCAGTCGGTTAAGATCTGACTTCAGCTCAGGTCATGATCTCATGGATCACGAGTTCGAGCCCCACATGGGGCTCTGTGTTGAGAGCTCAGAGCCTGGAGCCTACTTTGGATTCTGTGTCTGTCTCTCTCTCTGACCCTCTCACACTCATGATCTCTCTCTCTCTCTCTCTCGAAATAAATAAACGTTAAAAAAATTTTAAGTTGTCTTTACATGCTGCCTTTCACCCCTCCTCTCTTTTGTGACCAATACATGTCCAACTTTTGCCATCAACAGCACCAAAACTTCTCTTGCCAACACTGGTGATATCTGATGTGGTTTATTCCAACCTCTTGGTAGCATCAAGCAATGCAGATCACTCAGTCTTCTCTCAGAACTTCACAATCTCAGTTTTTCTCTTGCACTACTTGATGCTCCTCCTGACTCTATTTGCTGAATTTGCAGAATTCTGCTTCTTAAATGTTGGGATTTCTCAAGATACTTCTCTGGACTTGCTTCCTTCTCAGTAGGAGAATATATTATATCCAGTTCTATGTATCTGAATAGTAGTAACATACCAAAGATTGCCAAATTCCTTTCCTTAGTTAAAACCTCTTCCCTGAGTTTGAAATTCATGAACTGAGGCAAGATCGAGAGTCAGATGCTTAACCAACTGAGCCACACAGGCACCCCACGTCCAAAATCTTTTAATCCCCAACTCCAAACTTCTAACACCAATGCCAGAACTACCCATCTACAAAAATGGCACCAACATTATCTCCTCTCAATTTCTATCTTCTTTCTTTCCCACTCTACAACTACCATTGGCATCCAAACACCTAGGTCCCCCTACCCCCAAGATATTATACAAGCTTCTGAATGGGCTTTCCCAGTTTACTTTCCCACATACAATGCTTGTCTCCAAAAGCAGTGAATCAGAGATCATTTAAATATAGACCTTTTCATCCCTGTTTAAAACCTTATAAATATTTCTCCTTATATAGTGAAATGGCCTTCTAGTCCCTGCTAACCTCATCTCATGCTATTTTTGTGCCATCCTTTATGCTCCAGCCACACTGGAACATACAGGAACATATAAAGTTCCTTCCTGCCTCAGGACCTTTGCTTTGATCTGTTTACGCTTCTCTTCAAGGTCTACTATTTATGGTAGAGAAGACAATAAGAAGAAACACAAACATAACACATAACATAAATATAATCCAGTAAATAAATAATATTATGACAGGTAACATGGGGAAAGGAGTAATTTGGTGTTGATGGAGAAAGTCTCTCTGAGAAGGTAATACTTAAATTGAGACCTGCATGATAAAAATGAGTCAACTAAGTAAATGAGCCATGAGCACTGAAAGTGAAAAGAAAAGTGTGTGCAAAACCATGAATCCAGAAAGAGGGTCTGCGCTAGAAGAACAGAAATATGACCCTGGAGACGTAAGTGCTTAGAGTCAGAAGATAAAGTCCTGCAATAAAGTTGGAGAGCAGATAAAGGCCAAGTCAGGCAGGGTCTTAAGAGAGCAGATGAGAAATTTGGATTTTATAAGTACACTGGACAGCTTCTGGAGTTGTTTAAGCAACAGCATGACAAAATTTGATGTACAAAAATAAGTTCGATGCAGTGCATTTTAAAACATCTCCCCCTAAGATACAGCTTCAAATAAACTCTTGGGATCACCAGTAATAAGAAGCATCTCCAAACACTGAATGTCCTCCAAAGGGGCATTTTATCCTTTTATAATGAAGTGATATCAGAAGACTGCATATTCTCAAATAGCTGAGTCCATAAAGCCTGAAACAAGAATTCGAAACTACTAAAAATATATACACATGAGCATAAAGAGGTCAATCCCCAAAATGAAGGTGGAAGAGCTAAACCCAATAGTATTATGATGGGCAGGAGCCAGTCTGTATTGTGCATATGCAGCAACAACAACAAAAAATTACTAAAATATTCAATTCCAATAAAATACACAGCAAAAAGTCAGCAATGAAAAATAACTCCAATCTACTTTAGCAGCTTTATTTATATAGTGCATGCATTTTCTTTTTCATGATTTTGCCTTACTATGGCTTTAAATGATGAGGTCAGTAATGAGTATTTGGCTTCACATTTTCCAAAGAGTACATGTGGCTTAGGAAGACTATAGGAAACAATTTCCAAATACCACAGCTAGAACTCAGATTCATGGTTTGCTTAATACTTCCTGGCATGAGTATTCTAAAGGTTCAATTTTAAGGAGATAAGCAGTTTTCTTTTAAAGAAAGTTTACTCTATTATATAAATTTAATCTATTCTTAAGAAAAATCATATTAAGAATATCCAAAAGAAACAAAAAACGTAAAATACTACCAAGGGAGAAGTGTTTATGATCTTTTAAAATGTGGAACTCCAAAGCTCTCTAAGAAGATATCTAAAAGCATAAATAAAATTGACATTGTAGAGTGTACAACTAATAAAGCAAGGTTCTTTTTTTATTCAAGGAGAGTTCTAAGAAAATTAACATTTGCTTCTTCATATGAAAGCTTAAAGTGTTTAGTTTTGAAAATAAGTTTTTAAGTTGTGAAATAATTAGATTGGTAAGAGGAAAAACCCATTTCAGCAACTATTCCATTTGCATGAGCCAGCAATCGTTTCTCATATACTGACTATAGTAAATGAATAATGGAATTAATCCTGCAGTGCAATTAATTTTGATTTAAAGCACCCAGATAAATATTGCAAGTTTAAAGAGAAATAAGGGGAACGTGAATTTCCCATTCACCTTTGGTAATTAAAAGAATTTTTCTGCTCTTTCCAACCATTAAATGAAATACTTTATCAGACAAAATGTTTTCTGACATGAAAATAAATGGTGCTCAAGAAGATACAGGACCAGTAATACACTACATAGTCGGGTGTTCTGAGAAAGCTTATAATGTGAATAATTTTGTACACTAATAATAATTCCCAAAACAGCTCTCACTTGTTGAGTAAGCTTCTCATGGCATGCATGCACGTTTAACATATTTTATCTCAATCCTCACAGTTAGTCTATGAGGATGAAAATGGTATTGAACCCATTTGTACAACTGAAGGAGCAAAAGCTGAAAGAAGTAACTTATTCAAATAATTCAACTGTAATTCAAAAATTCTATACTTCTCTCAATTACTATACTGAGAAGTACTCATCTAGATTTTGGGAATAGAAACTCAGGTCATAAGTGCTGCTTCAGCCTGTCAAGGAGATGGACCCAAAAAGCAAATGAGCAGAATGCAAAATGAAAAAATAAAACACAACAGATGCCATCAAAGCCCAGTATCATTTTTTTTTTAACTTGGCCACAGGTGGACAGAGAAGAAAGTCTTTCTGCTAGAAGACGTGCCAAGATTTAAACTTAATCTTGGGAGGAAGATGAAGAGTTAGGCAGGAAAAGTAATGGGGGGGTTGGTGGGGAGAACCTCACAGGGAAGTGCATTAGAAAGCCACACAGATAAGAAATGGCCAGATAGCTTCCGACAAGTGCAAATGCCAATGTTGTTGACAACGTGAGGCTTGTGGAGAGAAATGGCCAGATGAAACTGGAAAAGATCTCAGCAGATATCCCCGATGAAGAAATTATGATTTATGGTTATTTGGGAAAAGCTGCTTAGTCTTGCTCTGCTCCCATTTCCTCATCTGCAAAATGGGTTAATAACACCTATAGGTTTTGTGAGGAGTAAATGAATTCATGACCAAAACTGAAAAGAACGGCATGCATATTCAAATATTTGCTATTCTTAGCCAACAGAAAAAAATAAAAAGTAGCTGGGCCCTGATTGTACAGCCAGTAAGTATCCTAGCCAGGACCTAAACTCAGGCCGGAGGGACTAATGCCATTATTCTAACACTACCTGAAGTCTAGTGGCTTAAAAAAATGCATATGCTACAATACAGTTCAAATAAAAAATGTTGTTTTTTCTCATTTTTTATATAAGAGCTCCCAAATTTTAAAAAATCCAAAAATTTAAAAAGTCAAGATAACAAGAAAGGAGAGTAAAATAACAGAAGAAGGAACCTGAATACAATAACTATGTTTTCTGATCTAGTAAAATAAAATCTAAGAAATAAAAAAACAGAAAGAATAAAAAGAAGGAGGAAAGGAAAGCAGGCAGGCAAGCTAACAAACACTAGGTATTGGTTATAACATTTACTTTCTGCATGTGGGAGCACTTTGTCCAGACAATTATTTCCTTTTTTTAACTTAATTTTAGGTTCCTTTTCAAATAGATGTACTTTAAACTTAAATACATTTTCAAGTTGGCAATGGGCTATAAAAATCTCAATGATTTGTTAAGGTATAATTCTAAGTTAGATCAATTGCTAAGTTTCAGCTTTAATGAATTATTAAAATATGGCTTAGCCTCATCATTCATTAAATATTTTGTTCTTCTCACAAATGCTTTAATGATTTGTACTTTTGTTTCACTCACTCCTGTAATATGCTCTGTTTATGCTCAATTTCTTGTCTTCATTTTACCTCCACTTTTCCCCTGAAATTTAATTCTTGCCTCATCATTGGAACAAGCTCACTTTAGTGTGTAGGATCTCAGAGGAATTACCCTTTCTCAAGGCCTCTCTTTTATAATTGGTAAATAAGGGGCAGAATCTTTCTTTTCATTATATTATAATAACCAAATGGTATTTAGCAAATGTTTTATGTTCAGAAGTAAGGACAGTAGAACAAAAATCACCAAAAAGAAAAAAAAACATGTCTTTCCAATTTAAGTACCAAAAAGGCATCCGTTTTGAGCTTTTATATAACCTTGAGCTAACTATAATGCTCTGAAGATACAGAAAATATTTCTTATTCTCAGATCTAAGTGATATAGAGTAATCATGAAATCTCTGATATAACAAAATCATGTTAAATTCTGAATTACTCTGTAAATAGAATAACAAGATAAGCAATTCTAAGAGACAGGACTTAGCAATGTATAACATTTCCAGCTAAGCAGCAGGATATAGAATACCAAGAAGAAATAACACAATAAATTGTGAATGATTACAACACGCAAGCAAGTCTGGTCCCATCCAATACTGTATCTGCAAGACCTACATAGATAATAAAGTGTGGCCATGTACATTCTGCTCTTTAATAAAATAGATGACATAAGACATGTAAAAGGTCACATATCCACGTCACATCTATCTTAACAAAAATACAGACAGGAATGTCTAGGAGGGCAAAAACCTCATGCTATTTCCTTCTATTTTATACATGTACATATTAATATGAAATCGTCTTTTCTTGAAAAATTAAAAAATAAACATATCCTCCCCGTACAACCAATTTATCCATCATAAAATTGCCAATCTCTTGGTTATTTTTATGCTGTGTATGTGTGTGTGAAGAGAAAGAGAGAGAGAAAGAGGGAGAGAGAAGGAGAGATAGCATTATTTTGTACAGTTCTTAGGAACTTCAACTTACTGACATCAGTTTGATGGAATTTACACCCAACAGATTACTTATACAAATGTGTGATATATATCTATTACTAGTAGAATAAGAAGAATAAAGGAAAAATAACTCAAATGTATTCAAGCAGCAGCAATGGAAAGAAAACATGGAATGCAATCACATATAATTTTAAAGAAAGAACCAAATGGATTGCTTTACTTTCTAATTAAATATGCAAGCTATAATTAAAGGCAATTCTAAAATATCAAGCCTGATTGCGTAGGAAAATTGTAGTGTCCTGGTATAGAAATGTGAAGAAGAGAAGCTGATTTGGTAAGGAAGATATCTTAAATTTTATTATTTGACTTTTATTAAAATGGGTAGAACACATAAATAAAAACACTAATAAGATGGAAATACAGAACTACAATTTGGTTAAAGCTCGATATGATAGTCTAAGTGAATACTGATGGAAAGATAGAAAAATGGTAATTACAAAACCCAGAATCATATCCACGCTTAAGATGTAATATAAATGAAAGTCACCTCATAAGAACAGACATCTAAGAATAAGAGTAAAGAAAACCAGAAAAGTCAAAGGAAAAGAAATTCTATCAATAGTAGTACATTGTGTCTAATGTCGCAAAAGACTACAGTTTATGTACAAGAAATCCTCAGGGGTATTTAGGGTACAGACTTCTCATTTCAAGATGGCTGTATGAAGACATTTCCATACACTTCTACTACCAAAACTTCCTCTAAGCAATAAATAGAACAGGAAAGAAAAGTCTAGCTACCATCTAGGCTGAAACTTAGAAATATTTGTAACCCAACTAGTAAGTAGATAAAGGGAGAATAAGTGACTTAGTAGAATGGAAGAAAGACAAGCTTCACAGCATCAATGAAGAGGGAATAAGCCAATTTGCCTTGCAGAACCCTCAAAAGGTTCAATGATGCAAAGTTCCTAGTGGAAGGTTAAGATGGCCCTAGGCTGAAAACAGTTGGTCATCTTAAAATCTGTTTAAAAAATAGTTGAGTCCCCAGACCCTACCCCATTCAGATCTGTCAAGCTACCCAGAATAAAAAGGGTTTTATAGATTCTAAAGGAACAGAGCCAATTAGACACCAGATTTGAGGACACCAAGCACAAAATAAACCCAGGATAAGAAGTGACATTCAAAACACAATGGTTAAGTGATATTTTGCATGGTCGTCAGTGAGATCCACAGTCCCCTTTTCCTGCCTCAAATTTATAAGATTAGTGGCTCATAATACTAGGACGGACACTGGTGACTTTTTGAAGGTAGCATACCAAAACCAAGATACACATTTACAGATAACTTTGGAATTACCAGTAAATGACCAGCTAGTCCTACAATCACTCTATAGTGAAGCCCCAAATCCTGCAAGACCCACTCAGGCACACGGAACTTCCAACTGTCTTTTTAGTACTTTACACTTATTACAGTTGGATAGTTAAGAACCATCAGACATCCAAGAAACATAATCAACTTGGGGGGGGGGGAAGGGAACTCTGAGGAAATACAAAAAACTTCCAGGAAACCATAGTTAATATCTATGGACAGATAAAATGACAATTGTAGCCATGAATCAAGATGTTAGAAAAAATGTTAAAAATAGATTAAATTAAAATATTTATTAGAGGAGCACCTGGGTGGCTTAGTCAGTTAAGTGTCCGACTTTGGCTCACGTCATGATCTCACGATTTGTGAGTTCAAGCCCCGAGTTGGGTTCCATACTGACAGCTCAGAACCTGGAGCCTGCTTTGGATTCTGTGTCTCCCTCTCATTCTGCTCCTCGCCTGCTTGCTCTCTCTCTCTCTCTCCAACTCTCTCTCTCTTTCTCACAAAGAAACATTTAAAAATTTAAAATATATATATTTATTAGAAAGGTAGGTAAAAAAATTAAAAAACCCTATCTGCAAGTTGCAAAAACCCGCAAGATAGAAGAACAAAAGAACAGTGGTTTTAAGGGGAAACTCTAGGATTAGAAAATAAAGTCGAGGTTGCCAGGAGACAAGGGTGGGGAAAGGGACTGATTATAAAGGAGCATGGGGGAATGGGGGGTGGGGTGGGATATTGTGGTGACATTTTAACAACTGCATACATTTGTCAACATATCTAACTGTAAACTTAAAAGGCCAGCTCTAGTGCATGAAATTTATGTTTAAAAAACAAAAGACATAGAAACGGAGTCTTAATCCTTTGGGGCTGCTATAACAGAATACCACAGACCGGGTAACTTATAAACAACAGACATTCGTTTCTCACAGTTCTGGAGGCTGGGAAGTCCAAGACCAAGGCGCCTACAGATTCAGTGTCTGCTGAGAGCCAGTTTCCTGGTTCTTAGCAGGCCACATTCCGGCTGTGTTCTCACATGGAGGTAGAGGTAAGGGAGCTCTCTGTGGTCTATTTTCTAAGGGCACTAATCCTATTCATGAGGGTTCCACCCTCATCACTAAAATACCTCCCAGAGGCCCAACTGCTAAATATCATCACATTGGGAATTAAGGTATCAATATATGAAGTTTAAGAGCAGTCTATAGCACCTGGAAAATGGGAAAGGAAAAGAAAAAGTAATTAGAAAATTAATCCAGGAGGCCAAGCATTCAACTAAAAGGCACCTGGGTGGCTCAGTTAGTTAGGTGTCTGACTTCCGGCTAAGGTCATTATCTCACAGCTCCTGAGTGAGAGCTCTGTGTTGGACTCTGTGTTGACAGCTCAGAGCCAGGAACCTGTTTCAGATTCTGTGTCTCCCTCTCTCTCTGACCCTCCCCTGCTCTTTGTCTCTCTCTCAAAAATAAACGAACATTAAAAACTTTTTTAAAAAATTATAAAATGAGAAAATTAAGAAAAGAAGAAGAGAAAATTAAAGAAACAGAAATAAAATTTTCTTCAAGCTGAAGAAGCAGGTTCTCCACACAAAATGTTTCACTGAGACCTTGTCCAATGAATGGATGAAGACTCACACTAATGCAAAGGCTGGAGAAATTTCAGAACAGTGGGCATGAAAACATAAAAAGGAGAAGCAGACAACTTAACAGGAAACTGAAGGGCTTCTGAAGTTTTACATAATATTAGATGCTAAAAAACTGTGAGGCCATACTTTCAAAACAATTAAGGGAAATTGTAACCACTCTATTACTTTATAATAATAATCCTGAAGGAAACAAAACAAATGATAGAGATTATGATTTTTAAAAATCCTAAAATATACATATTTGAAGTTATTTATGAAGCACACAGTGTACCTGAAAGCCTCCACCTGTAACTATCAACACCAATACATAATCCAGTAAAAATCTGGACTTGAAAGAAAAAAGCAATCCTGTGGGCATCTGGATAAAAGTATAGGACATATTAAGGAAGGAAATAATTTTCTTTGAGAGTGGTGCCTTATTTCAGAAATAAATGGAGAGTATAATTAAGATTCTCAAAAAAATTAAAATACAAGGCAAAAGTTTTTACCCAACTAAGCTAACTTTGAATATAAAGACTACAAACTGTTAGCAACATGAAAGAACTCAGAAAATGTGGCTACTATTAGCCCTCTTACAGAAGTACTACAGAACAAACTAGACAACCAAAATCACTAGAGGGACATCAACAGAAGAACTTTTGTGCATCATTAAATAAATAGGTACTTACAGAACAAAAAGAAACAAAGGTTAGAAGAAAGAAATTATCATATGTGATAATTTCATATGTGATAATTTTTGTCAGCTATAAGCTGACAAAAAATGAAGGCTAATAGATGTATCATATGCAAAGACACTTGCTTTATTATTTTCAATAATCAGAACTGGTAATAATAGTCCTAGTATCATTATTCAGAGAACATTGTATATAATATGTGGGGTAGAATAATTATGGAATATTCTAACATCCTCTATACCTTTGAGAAGCAAAGTGATGTAAAAAGATTAAGTAAAAACCAGGCATCGAAAATTTGAATTGGCAGTGTCTGAATCAACTCATAGGGTAATTTATCTTTAAAAATATATAACATTTCCTAGTTTTCTCCAGTGAATGGGCTTAGAAGCAATGATAAAAATAGATGAAAGTATCTTGGAACATGAGGAGGGAGTAAGGGCGACAGAAGGACAGAAAATTAGGTGTATACAGGAAATTAGGCTCCTACCAGGGTTATAAAACATATTTGATGATTGAAATAAAAATTACAACATCATCTGATACTCAAGATAATGATACTTATTTCTTCCCAGTTTTGCTGAGATACAATTGACCTATAACGTTGTGTAACTTTAAGGTGTACAACATATTGATTTGATACACTTAAGTCTGGCAAAACAACTACCACTGTAGCCTTAGCTAACACCTCCATGGGATCACATAACTCCCACACCATTTTCCGGTGAGAACTTTTAAGATCTATTATCTCAGCAACTTACAAGTATATACTATGTTATTATTAACCATAATCACTATGCTACACACTAGATCTCCAGATTTGCTCATCTCAAAACGAAGCCTGTACTATTTAGCTAACATCTCCCCATTTCCCTCACGGCCCAGCCCCTGGTATCCACCATTATAGTCTCTGCTTCCAGGAGTTTGGTTTTTTAGATTCCACACATAAATGATATCATAGGGTATTTAAGGCAAGGATACTTACATACGGCAATGGTAAAGGGACCTAAATGGAAGGTAGGTTTCCATGCCTCATTTAACATAGTAAAATATTCATACCAATAGATGGTGATAAGTCACATATGTATATTATAAAATCCAGAGTAACCACTAAGAAACTATACCAAAAAAACACAATTAAAAGTAGTATAAAGGAAGAGAGATTCCCAATTTTTTAATTCCTGTGAAATAAAACATATCAAATATGTTCAAATTAGTTCACTATGATTTTTTAAAATAGTAATTGGACTCTTTTAGAGGATGACAGCAAATGAAATTATTGCCTTAAAAATTGTGTAAATGAAGGGAAAGAATCACACATTTATCTTGCCTTTCCTATATGAGCTGTACCTCTGGGTAGCAAAAAGTAAATGAGGAAAAATATTTCTTTATAAAGTGATTTATATAATGAAAAAGAATAATCATTTTGCAACTCTCAAGGAATTGATGGAATTATTATAAGCCTTAAATGTCAAAGGCTACTAATATAAAAAGTTAAAACCAGACATGATGTGCCTCCTGATAAAAAGAACACACCATCAGAGAGATCTAACTTGAGTCTGATTATACATCTGGATCCAGTTCCTAAGTGCAAGAAATCTAGAACGCAGAAGAACAAGTTGAATGCACCACAAGTTTCAAAATCAGCAAAATGTAGACTACAGTAAACTATTACCAGTTAAAGGGTACAAGTTCTTCCTGAAGGAGATTATAAGGGAAAGAACAAGATTGAAGGGGAACCTGGAGATTAGGAGACTTCAAAGACATCACATTTTTTAATGGGCCAGACTAACCTACAGTGTCTAGGAATGCACTCATAGCTGATAAAGTCATAGGGAAAAGTGGTTATTACAAAAATCAGCACAGTGGTTACATGTGCAGAATGGGAGAAGCCTCTGACAGGGGTGGAACTGGCTTCTGGAGCCAGAGGCATTGTTCTACTTCTTGACCTGAGTGTAGTTACACCTTATAATTCACTAAGCTGTATGTTCGTTTTGTCTGGTTTCCTACCTACATCTGAGTTTTATTTTTTAAATATTAAGGCCCAGAACAGGTTAAGCTTAGATCACGTGCATTAAGTTAGTACCGCGTTACATTTATACATTGCTACAGCAAAAGAGACTGATGTCGGACAAGTAACATGGACTCTTCTGGCATCACTCCCTCAGTGTGTCCCTGAGGGAACAAGCAACAAACAGTATTTGTCACAAGGTCTTTTGTCACAGAGGTATTTCCAACATGACCTATTTACTGACGCTTAATAACTTGAAAGTCTGTTGACTTCAGACAGACGTAAATTTTAATCCTGGTCCCACTTCTTTTCAGCTTTGTGATTTATTCTTTCCAATTTTCAGTTTTCTCATCTGCAAAATGGGTATAACTGCTGTCACTGTTGTTTTTAACATTGGAAGATTTTTATACAAGGTGCAAGAAACAGTTTGGGCCTCTAGAAATATCATCTATTATCAAAAAATAAAAATTAAATTATTAAATTATTAAAATTCTTTTAAAAATTCTTATTTCCCCTTTAACAACACATCTGATCCCAAAATACTGACTTTCCATAACAAAGGAAAAACAGAATTTTGCTTCATTCCATTTCCCACTACTAGCTTCCATGTATTGTGAAGCAATAAGAAATACTACAGCTATCTTCTATTAAGGGATCCTGTGGCCATTGCAATAAACACATTAAAATGTATTAGATCTGTCACAAAGTGGATCGAGCTAGAGTATATTATGCTAAGCAAAACAAGTCAAAGAAAAAAAATACCATATGATTTCACTCATATGTGAAATTTAAGTAACAAAACAGATGGACATATGGGAAGGGAGGAAATAAGAGAGAGAGAGGCATACCATAAGAGACTCTTAAATACAGTTAACAAAGCAAGAGTTGTTGGAAGGGAGGAGTGCAGGAGATGGGCTAAATGGGTGACAGATATTAAGGAGGGCACTCGTTGTGATGAACACTGGGTGTTATACGTAAATAATGAATCACTAAATCCTTTAATTGAAACCAATATTACACTACATGCTAACTAGAATTTAAATAAAAACTTGAAACTGGGGCACCTGGGTGCTTCAGTCAGTTAAACATCTGACTCTGGTTCAGGTCATGATCTCATGGTTCATGGGTTCAAACTCTGCATTGAACTCTGTGCTGACAGCTCAGAGCCTGGAGCCTGCTTTGGGTTCTCTTGTCTCCCTCTTTCTTTCTCTCTCTCTCTCTCTCTCTCTCTGCCCCTGCCCCACTCGTGCTCTGTGTTTCTCTCTCTCAAAAATAAATAAAAATTAATTTTTTAAAATAAAAATCTTGAAATAAGAAAGAAGATATGGTATACAATGGGAATATTACTCAGCCATAAAAAGAACAAAACCTTACCATTTGCAACGACATGGATGGAGCTAGAGAGTATAAAGCTAAGCTTAGATAAGTGAGTCAGAGAAAGGCAAATACCATTTGATTTCACTCATATGTGAATTTTTTTTAATGTTTTATTTATTTCTGAGAGAGAGATAGTGTGAGCAGGAGAGGGCCAGAGAGAGAGGGAGAGACAGAATCTGAAACAGGCTCCAGGCTCTGAGCTGTGAGCACAGAGCCTGATGTGGGGCTCGAACCCACAAACCGTGAGAACGTGACCTGAGCCAAAGTCCGACGCTTAACTGACTGAGCCACCCAGGCACCCTTCATATGTGAAATTTAAGAAAGAAAACAAAACAGCAAAACAAAACATAAAACAAAAAAAGAAAAAGAGAAAGAGAGAGGCAAAGCAAGAAAGAGTCTTAACTACAGAAAACAAACTAATGGTTACCAGGACAGGGGGGTGGAGATGGGTGAAATAGGTGATGGGGATTAAGGAGTACACTTGTGATGAGCACGGGTGTTGAATCACTATATTGACACCTGAAACTAATACCACACTGTATATTAGCCAACTGGAATTTAAATTAAATCTTGAAAATAATTTAAAAAATAGATTCTGGACGGCACTAAGAAGGGGATGAGGCCATCAGAAGATTGGCTAGAGGTTATCCCAGAGTCAGATGGAATCATATCAACCATTACTATAATGAAAACATGTGGCCCAGAGCAAGGAGAACATCTGTTCCTCTCTCTCTTGCTTTTCTTTTTTTTTTTTTTCATTTTTAATGTTTTATTTATTTCTGAGAGAGAGAGAGCATGAGCAGAGTGAGGGTCGGAGAGAGGGAGACACAGAATCTGAAACAGGCTCCAGGCTCTGAGCTGTCAGCACAGAGCCCGACGCGGGGCTCGAACCCAGGAACCGTGTGATCATGACCTGAGCTGAAGTCAGACACTTAACCAACTCAGCCACCCAGGCACCCCATCTCTTGCTTTTCTTTTCAAGTGAAGTTCTTCCTCACTGCCTTTAGTGCCCCAGGTCATTCTCTTAAAGCTGGACGTCAGGTCTTTGTGCCTGATTTCTAAGCACCACTTCTGTACCTTTTAAAAGACGTTTGAATCATTACCTGACACAGAGGCTTATCCTCTGACTTCTAGTTGCCAAGACTAGAACAGTCACTGTAAGTCACATATAAGAGGTTACAGAAATGATATTCTGAAAACACCATGGTATTTAAAACTTATTTCCTCTATGATAAAGGGTGTCTCCCAGCAGGCATTCTGCACTTAAAGAGTGAGGATGAATGCCTCCCTGAGAAGGCGGTGGATATGACTTAGGGGAATTTCCAGCAACACAGAAAGGAGAAAAAAAGGAGCTCATTGAAATCTGAAGGATAAAGAGAAGCTGCAGGGGACTCAGTCATCAAGAGTGTTGAAACAGCAAAGGGTACAGGGGAGGGCAGTGGCTCAGTCTTCTTAAAAGAAAAGCTGAAGGCTGAGAGGGCTAGAAAATCCAGGAGAAAAGTGCCAATCAAGTGGATCTCCTCCAATTGGGGTCACCATGCCAGAATAAAATGCCAGTTAGTTCTCCGAAGCTCCCCTTAAACCCTTATAAGGCAAGGAAGGTATTCAGAGTATTTCTTCCATGCTTTACGCAGGATACAAAGGTAGTTGATCATGGAGGATAAGATCATCAAAGTGATCCTGAAATTAAAAGCTAAAGGACAGACTGCCAGAAGGGATGGATTGCTGACCCTGGGATTGCAAATCATGGCTGCATCAGCAGGGACACACGTTCATCATCCCTGATTTCCACAGTGAACACCAGCCAAGGAGATAGCAGTGGGCACAAGCCCAGAATTGTCTTCCCCAAGCAGAGACTAGTGTGAGCCCTGGATGACGCTCAGGTCTGATGGCGATGTCACGAAACAGTCCCTCTCCCTGTCCCCAGGCACCAAGACAACATCTCAGGGAGTCTATGAGGAGACACTGATCAGACAGGGAAGTGAGCTTACTGAGCAATTATGGAAAATGAAACTGAGTGCTCTAAGTACCCACCACCATAATCCACACCACCACCAGCATCCAAAGGAAGCTTTAAGAATAAGACACAGAAGAGAAAAATGCTAGGGTTTGGTTTTTGGTTTGGTTTTCAGGTTTTGGTCTGGGGGACATGTATAGTACCATATATATTTGTGAAGTCTTATACAAGAATTTGAGAAGTGTCATATACTTAAAGCCACTTTAATATTCTAATTGGAAGCAGTGAACGTACCCAGGGAACATAAGTGTCTTACTGAACAGGTGATAAGTGTAGTATTCTCTCCGCACGACACTTATACTGTAGCTTTCTATACATCAAGCAGTTCAATGTCACGGCTTATTCCACAGTAGCAAATTTAAATGTTTAAATCAATACACACAACATGGAAGGCTTTTTTCACAACAAGGGAACACAAACACATCGCTGATTTTAATGTATTTAAATGTATTATTAATGTATTAATAATTAATAATTACATACTTATAGTTGATACATAATCATATACATAATGATTTAATGATGAGTAAATTCTTTTAAAAAGTATTTTTCTGACAAGTAATTCTAAATCTCTTTAAAAACAGTAGACTACAAACAAATTCTAAAGTACAGGAAGCCATCTGAATCATGATTCAGATTAAATGCAGTACTCCCTTCTCATTCTCAGTCTCCATTTTGAGCCTCATACCTGAGCTCTACCTGCTGAATTGTGCAAGTTTATTGCAGATGGGGATGAATATCCTCAATTTGAAAAGTTTTGTAAGTTACACTTATATAGGAACCTACCCTTTTGTCTCCATGTAAACAGCCATACAGACAGAACTTTATGAAGGTGACGAGAACCAAAGATAAGGAGTACTTTCTGTTAGAAATATTCATTTTATGCACAAAACTGAGAATGTCCCAGTATACAGAAATAATCTGGAAGAGGTGGTAATACAAGAAACAGGTTAAGTAACATTTTCAGACTCACAAGCATGTAGTGACCTGTGGAAGAGCTGAAATATCAGTACTATAAGAAAAGGGATAAGGGCAGGGGCATTATTCACATGAGTGTGGACTAACGGGGAAATTCCTGGGCTCAGGTGTCTCTGGTAGCATTCTTTGCTTGTCCTTCCCACCTTTTTTCACCGTAACTTTAGTGCTTCCCCAAGACAAGCTCCAAGTGGGTGGAGATAAGTGGTGTGTAATGCTGCACTGCAGGTATCTCACTACCTACTCCAGGATGTCCAACCCTTCTCTGACTTTCCCACAAAGGTAAGTCTCAATGGGTGCATCCAGTTACAGTCAAACTCTATCTCCTCCTCCTCTGACATTCTTACTGATGAAATTAGCATAGCACCTGCTTTCCTACCAAAAGCCATACAGGGAGGGGACTGCATCCTGTGCTTCTCAATCATCTACCACCTGCAAGAAACTTATCTTTGCCTCTGGCCATTTCCTCTTTGTAAATGTAGTATCTTAGAATGAATTGTTGAATGGAGAACAACCCCATGCAGAATATAAGGCTAGCCACTGCAGTCTCCAGTATGGGCACACTTGAATGCATTAACTTTGAAAGAAGAAAAAATAAACCCCAATAGAAATCTAACTGTGTAAAAAATAAATTAATTTTAGAAGAGCTTAAAAATTAAATTAAGCTCAGAACTGCTACCAAATTACGATTCAAGGTAACTTTCCTGACTCAATTAAAACAGTTCTCTGTCATTCTTAATACTTTAGTCATGGGATACAGTGACCTGGCTTTACAATCTCAAGAAACATAACTATTCATTTGTATCAATAAATCCATAAAATAAATTATAAATGGTATTTTATTAGTTGCCTTTCTTACAAGTTTAAGTCCTTAAATGTATTCACAACTAAAAAATGTCACCTATAAAATAAGGATGACAATTATCCTACTTCAAAGAGTTGCTGAAGAAAGGAATTATAAAAAGTACTTAGAACACTGTCTAACACAAAATAAGTTTTTCATAAAAATTTGCTGTTGTGACTGTTATCTATTCTTTTCCCAAATATAACTGGTAGCATACTATCCAAGATCACTTTACAGTCACCATACTACTATATGCCTACATTTTTTCTGGAGTGCTTCTGAGCTAAAAAAAAAAAACAAAAAACATAAACAAAAAAACATCCTTATACATTTTATTTCAACATTTGCATTTTTGTAGAATTTCTCAAGTATTAGAAAGCAAATGAGATACAAAGAATGTATTCGGCATTCCACTTCTTTGAAAGAAGATAATTTCTTTTGCATAGGAGAATAATGGCTTTGAGAGAACTTATCAAAATTAAAGAAATTAGTTTGTGTTTACAAAAAGCGCTTCTTTAAAGCAAGAGTCAGCAGACTTTAAGATAGCAAATATTTTATTTTAGTCTTTATGGACATTATCTCCTCTGTCACAACTATTTCTCTGCCACTGTAATACAAAAGCAGTCACAGGCTGCTTGTAGATAAATTATGACTAGTTCAGTAAAACTGTCTACTCCAGCTCTCAAGCATGCAATAAATAATTATTCATACAGAAAATGAAACCTAATGGATGATAAAAGAATATGTACCTGTTGCATGATGAACAATCTTTAAAACTCAAAATATTTTCAGTTCTCTTACATCACAGTTATGATTGCTTATCCATTAATTCTTCATTAAAGTCCCTCTGATATTACCACTGATGGTCTATACATCTTGAAGGGGACATGCTGGCCTTAAACACATTTATTTGTACCTCCTCCTCCTCTTACCAAACGGATAACGACAGCCAAAGTCCAGTGATTTCTGAGAGAATACAGCCAGGCCTGATTTCTGAACATTCCCCCTTAGCTCAATCCAGATTAAAAAATATTGGTTTGATTTGGTGGCCAAATTAGCAAAGCTGTACTGATTCAACTCCAGCTAGGTTGGCCCTTTTCTAGAATATTTATTAGGTTGAGTGATGTTTTGACAAATTCATAATAAATAGTTAATCATGAATTTTGTATTCTGGTGGGGAGGAAAAGGTGTTGCAAAATATCAGACTACTTAGAATTTAGTCATACAAACAGGGCACTAGTGGACATCAACGTTGGAAAAATACTTATTTGTGTTATAAAGCCTTTTATTTCTTGAATACAGACATTGCTCCCTAAGTCCTAAGCAATGAACAGCAGGTATTACAAGATTTATTTCTAGAAGGAGAAGTTCAGAAATCAAGAAATAAGGTGTCACAGAGAGTTGACTGCTTGGCTGATTTCCTGAACTCTCATCACTGTGATATCTACTATATAGCTTCTTTTTATACCTGGATATTTCCAAAGGAAAGCAACAGAAGGAGTTATTCCATTCAAAATCACTTCTGAGAAAAGTCAGACTTGCTGAGGGAAAACACATGCATAATTTGTCTACTTCTTTACAGACGGTAGGAAGATGAATTTCCTTGAATACTCTTATTTCCTTTCATGACCTAATCTAAAGGAAGATACTGATTTTCACAGCTGTGAAAGAAAACGGACTGTGACCGTGACTTAAGCCAAGCTGAGAACCACTTGTTCAGCAATGCTGAGCAGCATTTTGGTCACCCAAAGTCAAAAATTGGTGCTGCCTATTTTCAGTTTGTGCCAGAAGGCCTTGGCACTGTTTCTTCCATCATGCTGTCTACTATAGAAGAACTGAATGGGATGGCACTGCCCTTGGTCCCCTGCATTTGTGAACTAAATCAGCAGTTCTAATTACTCAAATCCATTGCCCCAAGCGGGTTATTAAAATTCAAACTTATTTCATGAGCATTTGATGGGGGGGGGGGAATCAGTCACTATTTATTAATTGGATGTGTTGTTCCTGACTTTTCCGCACCACAAGCCACAACATTAGCAATGAAGCAGCAGACGAGGCACAAGCTGAAACAAGTAAAGTAGGAGAGCCCAGAGCCTGAGGGAATGCTCAGACTAGAACTGAGGCTGGCTGTGCTTGGGGTGTACACATTGGAAATGAATGAATGGCTTAGGAGTTAGGACCAGGGCGAAGTGGTAATGTTTACTGCTCTCAGCTTTAATATTCTTTTGGAAATTTCTGATGTTTCAAAGCAATAGAAGAAGAGTATTTTCATGCAGTGAGAATGTTCCTGCCATACTGAAACCTTTCAGAGTTAGAGAATATTCCAGGGCTTGGAATCTATGTCTTTGCTTATGTCATTCCTTTGGCCTGGAATGCCCTTGCTCCCTTTTGGCAAATCCCTCATCTAACACTCCAACAGTCTGTCAAATTCTACTTTCCTTCCTATGAGGTTCTACCCAACTCTCTTTACCTCAGGTAGTAGCTGTCCTCTCTCGTTCTGCAGAACTTTGATCACACTTGGATTAGAACGCTCATCACAGTGCATGGTCACATCTGTTTACAGGTCTGTCTCCTTAGTTAAGTCGTGGGCATTTAGAAATAAGAACCACATCTTTCTGGTCTTCTATATCACTTCACTCATAGAATCTGCATGTTATTTGACTCAGAGGAGGTACTCATGTCAGGCTGAATAAATTGTTCAGCCAAACTATTTTAACTTTGCTGGACTAGAAGAAACCTTAGATCCGTTCAGTTCTGATTTTGAGAGACAAAGAAATGAAAGAGTGTAAGCAACATGTCCAGGGCCACAGCTACAGGCCAGCTCTCCCAACTCCCTTTTTATTCTGTACAATACCACACCTTGGGAAACGAGTGAACAGATTACTTTAGCACAAAACAGAGAGCCACGTATTCCTCTCCTCACCAAGTTACACATGCCTCTTTAAGAAAGAGGAATGGAAAAAGGGAAGAAGGAAAAGGAAAAAGAAAAGAGATAAGGAAGAAGCCAAACTAGGAGTACTTATACTCCTAGACCAAGGCTGTTCAGCCTCAGCACTACTGACATTCTGGCTGGATAATCCTTTGTTGTTAGGGGCTTTCCTGTGCATTGCAGGATTTTAGCAGCATCCCTGACCTCCTCTACTCACTTAGATGCTGGTAGCAGCCCACCTCCCCAACTGTGACAACCAAAAATGCTTCCAGACTTTGCAAATGTCTCCTGGAGGCACAACTGATCCAGGTTGAGAGTAACTGCCTCAGGTGAACAATCTCAGAGGAGGTAATCTTCTACACTACTTCAAAGTACCAATAAATTAGTAAGTTTCATATACTGACTTCAAACCAATATTCTCATATTAAGCATAGAAGCCAGAACCTGAAATACTTAATCCACTTACATTTCTATTAATCCATGTTATTAAAAACAATGTTGTTGTCACTTGGTCTATAGCTGTTATTACAACAAGAAAAAAAAAGAAAAAAGGAAACAAAGAAAGAAAGAAAAGAAAGAAAGAAAGAAAGAAAGAAAGAAAGAAAGAAAGAAAGAAAGAAAGAAAGAAAAAGGGGGGAAAGAAGAAAGAAAGAGAAAGAGAGACCTGGCTAAAACAATTCTAACAGAAATTAAACATACTTAATGTGTTGTAGATATAACCTTAATAATTTTTACTTTAGTTTTACTTTAAACTTGCTTAACAGTCCTTCCTCAATATCACACATAAAAATCACAAATTCACTATTCCTACAAAACAAAAATTAGTAAAGGAGGAAGCACATATCTTTCACTTGGTTTGAGTACATATCATCTAAAACCCATGCCCTCCTTCATGGTATGCAAAAGTTTCTAATTAAGATTTTAATGTGTTTTTCCCCCTTTTGATTCTTAAAAGGAGCTCCCGTATTTGCAGTTCTCTTCTGGTTTCTAACTAAGGAGTGTAACGACAAACTCACATTTCAAAACTGAAATATTAAACATGAATAGTCAATGGCCAGAGTTACTACTTTTTATTTTTTATAAAGTTGAGGCTTATCAAAAACAAAAACAAAAACAAAAAATGAATAACATAAACCTAGTCTACTCCAGTCATCTAGTCCAATAAAACTGCATCATGACTTACTAAGTAGAGTCCAAAACGTTCAGTTTGTTCAGTTGTATAAACCATGACGACCCATTCCTGCAAAGTTAGTGAAACAATGGTCAGCCAGCACAACTGGCTGGCTAGGAATTCTTGGGGTCTGGTCTCCAGCGCTTGGCTTTGACATAACACCACTGGATGATGGCTGTCCACTCAGCTTAAATATAGCATAGGACACTAATGCTCCCTGCCATGTCTAGAACAAAGCAGGGATCCCTGAAACTCAGGTTATTTCATCACTACATTGTGCAAACTGGATTTAAATGACTCTTCAGATTCACCCTCTGCTTCCTGAGACAGAGGAGCCTTCTATTTCCCACCCCACGTTACCTTCCCCTGGGATCTTTCTGATCCCATAAAATAAGAACTTTAGCCAGGGGAAAGGGCAAATTGCCAATCATGTTATATCCAAACTTCATTTCTTGTGG
Source organism: Hyaena hyaena (assembly GCF_003009895.1). NCBI lineage: Eukaryota > Metazoa > Chordata > Mammalia > Carnivora > Hyaenidae > Hyaena > Hyaena hyaena. Next base: position 1,315,639 of record NW_024080985.1, on the reverse strand, counting down.
GGTTTAATCTAGCCACTCATGATATTAAACACCACTAAGGAATATCACAGCTTTATGTATGAAATTTTAACTAGAATCTTTTCCCATCCTTCTAACTATCTCCTCAGCAAGGCCTTAAAACTGATTTAAAAAAAAAAGTAGATATAGATGATAGAGGGCAGACAGATCAACCAATTTACATACACACACACACACACACACACACGCCACGATATTTTACTTCTACTGTAATCCACAGGCTCCCAGGTTATTTGACAATCTGGGATGCTAGCAAGATGGGCAAATCATAATTACTTCCACCAACCCTTTGACTTGAGACAGTATTCAAAATGTAATATCTTATTTAAATTTAAGTTTCATTTAAAAATTGCATTATTTCCTACCCCAATGCCTCATTAAATAGCATTGAACCAATTTTTATATTTCAGATTCCCTCTTATAATAATTAAACTCATATGACACACTTAAAATAAATAGTTTACTTATAAAACTTTGAAACTGATAGCTAAAATGTTGATAATCCGTTAATTCCAAAAGTCAGCGATTTTTTATTTAGTGAATAAAATAGTCAGTGAAAGAAAAGTGTCTGCTACGTTTTGGGGACTTGATGATGTTTTATGAAAAATTTCCCATTTTTCTCATAGCCTTGTGGCTTGGAGGCAGGGCTATTGGATATAATTCTACTATTTATACATGTGCAACAGATCATGAGTGACAAATGAAGACCTAAACCCAGCCCAGCCGCAGTTCCAAGCCACATCTGAAAGGAAAAGTGCATTGTTAGGATTCTTGTGCTCACAGGGGGCATATTCTTGTAATTTACCCAAAGACAAGTACATGCTAGCTAATGATATCCCTACTTGAGAGACAGGTATACTATGGTGCCTCAGAAATCACTCAAATGTGGAAGACCAGGACAAAAAACAAAACAAAACAAAACAAAAAAAAAAAACAAAAAACCTGAATGACCAAGGACAACTCTCTCAAATCCTATGCTAACTACTAGATCCTAACCCTCAAAGAGAACACTGTCTAAAATCACATTTCAAATTTCCCAATTTTTACACAGATATACGTTCTGAAAATCCTAAATCAATGCTAACACATAGTCCAAATTATTGAAATAATGCTCTGTTTTTAATGTTTAGGCCTTTATCAACATCACTGTCTTTATGCAACAAGGAAAATTTAAAAATTCAATGTGGCACATGAACCCCCTTTAAAATAATATTACTTATGATTGGTATGTTTGAATAAAATACTTCTAAGGTGTCCCACGGTCAAGGTAGGGCTTGTGCAGCTATAGAAATCATTCTAAAATCTTGGGGCAGAGAATAGAAAACAAGGAAGGGGATCAAGAAAAGACCTGGGAAGATAGGCGGGGAAGGAAAAGAATGATTATAACAAAGAAATGAAGGGAACAAAAGAGGAAAAGCAACCCCGATTTTCTGCCTAGGGTAATTACAGAGTGGCAAATAATGTTCATGCAAATATCCAGCTTTCTAAACCCCTCTTTCAACTACAGTTTTCAAAAACAAACACCCCGTAACAAAGAATCACAACAAGCATTTGATTCTAATAAGTTTAAAGAGTTTCGAAACAGATACTCCCCTTGATTTAAGATGTTTAAATTATGAATGCCAAGATAAATAAGTTCCTTACCTCCTGTTACCCATTCATTTTTGGCTTTTTTCTCCCTTCCCAGTGCTTGGCTCAGGTCAACTGGTGTGTACTATTTCTGAGTGCCCCAGTCAGCTGTTCTGGAATCAGCTCTGACAAGCACAATAACCCTGGTAAAATGAGTTCTTTGTCTTTCTCATCCAAGATCGTTCCTCCCATCTCCAATTTAAAAAGTCAGCTTTGACTGTTATCTGTTTATGAGCTTAGAGCTTCACCTTGTCTTACTACAAAACATCAAGGTAAAGATGTCGAGAAACTTTATACAAAAGCTGCCAGGATGTCTAAGCAATATACTATTGATGAAGAAGAGGGTCTGCAGGGTACAAAACCTAAGGACAGGAGACAAGCAGGGAAGTCCCACCATCCTTGGAAGGGAAAGGGAAGAACAGAATGGAGAAAGACACAGAGGAGAGTGCGGAAGTTAGACAGAGGATAAGGAAGGAAAGGGAGGAGGGCTGTAAAGAGAGTCTGATCCGGGACATGCCACAGTAACTTAGGCTGCTTTCCTAAGTATTTTGATGTTGTTATTCCATGTATTCCAGCCCACTATATATTTGCATTACTTTGTTTCTTCCTCTTTTTTAAAAATAAAAGTTTTACAAAGAAGAAAATCTTATTTAACGTTGCTGGATAAAATAACCTCATTTGAAGTGTTTTGTTCTAAGTGTTGCACCCCAAAGATGAACAAATCTTCTATAGTTAACCAAGTAATTTTACATAGATAATCTCATTTGGTCCTCACAATCTAGAAAGGTAGGCACTCAGTGAACTTAAATGACATTCTAGTAAACTGGGGAATGGGCACCTAAAATACACCTGGGGCTTTCTGCTTTATATACCATGTTCTTTCCAGTATCCACTATTTTAATATGTTATATAGAATGATTCAGTTAAGGAAGTAGCAATATATAAAACATTAATTTTGTATAAATTCAAATTTGTTTATCAGAGTTAGATGCAAGCCATTATACAGAAAAATAAAAACTAATATGAATCTTTACTTACTGTAAAACCTTCTTTTCCCTTCTATATAATGAAGTATTATATCTTTATATAAGAGCTCTAGAATTCAACTGTACAAGAGAAATTATCTCCTCCTGATCTTCAAATACCATTACTTTATAACTTATATGCAGAAAAACTATCTGAAGAGATATTTAGATCCTCAGAACTTGATGAGAATAAAACTGGAAGTATATAATATGTTCTCCTCTTTGTTCATAATGAAAATTCCATCTTAATACATGTATTATAATGTAACTTCATTACATTGTTGTAAAGGAAAAATCCAATCCCTGTAATTTATCACCAATGAACATTCTTTCCACTATTTCTTTCCACTATTTTTAATATCCATTTGTACATATACCAAGTATTTTCTGATACAATTTACTAAGTTTTTACCTTTGGGAATTCCTCTGTGGTTGGGAATTCATGAAGTAGAAACTTTGAAAAGAAATAAACCTGTACTGAGCCACAATGTTCAACAATGCTCAAACTATAGCAGAATTAAAACAATTTTCAAAAATATAAATTTGTAGCTGTGCCCACTTAAGCACTTATGAGTCTACTTTGCTCAGCTTTAAAGTCCAAGAAATTTTTAAATTATATTTTCTAAGTTTTCTCTAAACTCTAAACTATAATTGATGCACATTTCCCAAGTAACTCCAATTTCCTCAAAGTAATATTTTCAAGGAATTGAAAATATCAGTAGGTAATCCTAATAAAACAAAAAAATCATAACTTTGAACTACACTTTTCACCAGAGATGCATAAGAATTTACTACTTGAGACACACTTCTAAAGTTTTATTTTAAGTCAGCGGCAATATCTGGGGGTGGGATGGTGACATAAAACACACACTGAATATAATCATTTTAATGGCTGACTTCATACAGACCTAAAATCACTGAAGGGATTTAGCCCCCCAAATTAGGAAGTCACTTACATTGACTCTGACCTCCCATCATGAGAAGTCCAGATGCTTCTTCTTGAACTTCAAGGGCTCGGGCAGCCCAGGCATTGCCCCAACACTGCTTAGAGCAGTGGTCAGTCTGGAAGTAAAGAAGCACAGTAGTATCCCAGAGTGAGTGTTTTAACCAAGGCCTTCAAGAGGCACTAACACTGCATCCATGTTTGGCCACATGCCATTTGAGACTATAACATTATCCCACCACAGCAAGAAATGGTGATGAAAACCTAGAATGAACTGTATGTATCCAAAGAATATATCATAAAAGGGTTATAAACACATTTTTCTATATTGCCATTCATTGGAAATTAGCTTCAATGGAAAGATATTATACCTCCATATTTTAAAAAATTCTGAAACATACAGAAAGCCAATGAATTCTATGGTTGTTTACAAATAAGAACAAAGTCATAGGAATATCATAAAATAGGTAAAATAATGTAAATGAGCTTTAATTACAGAATATATTTGTTTTGTTTGTTCTACCATCTTTAAAATAATTTAATAAAAATCCCATAACTAAAACTACTCTAATACACATATATTCCATCATTTCTGAATAATGTACAATGTAATTTAAGTAACATAGGCTACATTAAACTCAGAGTGACGAACTCAAAGTGGTACTGCACTTTCTTCTGGCCTAGGAGAACTCTATGGTAAACAGCTTGACCGGTCTTGCTCAGGGACATAGGGGCTATTCCAACATCTTCACTCACTTCCCAGTGCTATACAAGACACAAATGTAGCTCATCTACCAAAGGCTCATCTACTAAAACAAGGCCTGACTTACAACAAGAGGTCTACTCCAAGTGTTCTGGGGACCACACAAACTCATTAAAAATAACACAATCTGGAGTAGCCAAAAGAAAGCTGTGTAGGAGTCTGGAAAAACCACTGGTTTAAGAGGAAACCAAGATTCTGTTTCAGTTCTGAAGATAAATAGTTCCGTGACTTCGTGAAGGTCTAGAGCAATTCTCTGTTTCCTTCCTAAATATCGGCAAAAACAAAACACACACACACACACACACATCGGCAAAAACAAAACACACACACACACACACACACACATACACACACACCTCAGATGGGTAATTCTGACATTGATCACCAGGGGAGCTTTTGAAAAGTAGAACTATTCAGTCCCCATTCACAGAAATTCTAATTTGATGTAATTAGAGTATAAGGAAACCTAAGTATTTTTTTAGACTCCCTGAAATAAAACTTAAAAATGGCAAATCCAGAAATCCAGACAATTTCAAAGCTTCCTCCCAACCCACCATATTTTATGATTCTATAGCATAGCTCATTTTGTCACTCATGGAAACTATGAAATATACATTTAAAGAAAGGGGGGGTTCAGGGGTGCCTGGGTGGCTCAGTCAGTTAAGTGTCTGACTTCAGGTCAGGTCACGATCTTGCAGTTCGTGGCTTTGAGCCCCTCATTGGGCTCTGTGTTGACAGCTCAGAGCCTGGAGCCTGCTTGGGATTCTCTCTCCCATTCTCTCTGCCCCTCCCCTGTTCACACTCTGTCCCTCTCTCCTTCAAAAATAAACAAACATTTAAAAATTTTTAAAGGGGTTTCAAAAGGTAGAAAAGAAAGCATTATACAACTACTGAACTATAATAAATATAAGCTTGATTTTTTCTCCTTCAAATGATATACTATTATAGGTATATGTTTCTATCTATTTTGTATTAATGTATATGTGTTAAATCTATTATTATGTGTATACATTATGTATTAATATATATATAAATTATTTATATACATACACCTATATATTAGTTTGGGGTGGATAAAATATACTTATCCAACAACGTTCCAGCCAACATTTTCATTAGTCTGAAATTGCACCTACAACAAACCCAGTATTCATATTCACTTACTATGAAAATACAGCATCTTTATATTGCAATTTTTTAGCTACACTGATGACTAAAATTTTAACTTCTCACTCTTTTAGAAGTTTACATTTCTTATTTTTGAGTTGTACGAGTCTACAATTCTAACATTTTGGAACTCTAAGAGGAAACTGAAAAGTGGTAATCAATACTAAAACCTGAGAAAGCAGAAAAAAATCTTTTAAAGGACAACACAGTTATGAAATAAACCTAATCTTAAGTAAAATGTGCTTTATAGACATAGATGACTCATGGTTTTGTGCAAACAACCGGGAGAATTAGAGTGTGTATGCTTTACTGACAGGACAGGTGAAGATGCAAATCCTATAAATATTCAGAAGGATAATCCCTTGTGAAAGCAAATAGCAGCTATAAATAAAGAGTAAAATAAATGAAACAAAATGTAAATATAAAAGGCAAACAGATAAGTCATTCACTAGCAAATTCTAAGGTGACCACTAATAAAAGATGTAACAGGCGATGTTATTAAACACTATAATCGGTAGGGTTCTATTAATATCCCCATTTTATACCCAAGAAAGATTATCAGAGAATCTGAGTAACTTCTTCAGGTGTCACATTTAGAAATGTCACAATTAGAATTTAAACCTAAGGCAAGCTTGACTCCAGCGATTCCTACCCTCTAAATGTTCTGGCAAAGTATAAGAACAGAGGAGAAGTCATGTTTAGGTAGCCCTTCGTCATGACTTACACCAGTCAAACACCAGAAGCAAAGCCAACTTCTCCCCCAGAAAAGGCTTTAGAAGAATCCGTGTAAAGTTCATGGACCTTTTCTTAAAATGTTAACTTCATTTCCATACTTTCGAAAGAATACACCGATCAGGAAATACAATATGAATTTGTTTATATATGAATGAAAAACAGAATGGAAAGTTGGCCCAGCAATAGCACTGAATGTATAAGCTCACCATCAAGTCTAGTGTATTAAATACTTCAAGAAGCCTCAAAATTGCCTCAGTGGTACCAGCATGAAAAACAGATTGAAGGAAGAGGAGGACAAAAAACAGGAGAAAGGGGAGGGGGAAGAGGAGGGAGAAGGAGACGAGGAGGAGGAGAAATCCTTTTAAAAGGAGGAGTTTCAATAATCCTGTAGAAGGCCTTTTTTCATCTCTGATAATACTTTTCTGACATTTATGTGAAGAAATCTTGGGGCAAATGCTCAAATCTGAATGTAAAACAAGCAGCAGAACCAGCTCTTTGAAGATTTTTTGATTCTAGTTCCTGCTCCGCCGATGACCCAACCTTATCCTCCCTGAACCTCACTTTCTTTCCTTACAAAAATGAGAGGGCTGAACTATATTGGTGAGTTTTTTCCCCAAATAATTTATTAGGGACAATTGCAAACATATAGCAAACCGACAGCAAAGTTGAAAGAATCATAGAGGGGGCACCCATAAATCTTCCATCTACATTTTACCACTAACATGTGACTATCCTTGCTTCACCAGATCCAACCATCAATCTACCTTATTTTTGGTGCACTTCCAAGTAAATCACAGGTATCGACACATCCCTCCCGCCCCCCGCTAAATACTTCAGCATGCTATAATTGAGTTCGGTAACTGTTTAGTTTTTTTACATAAAACACAGATATAATAAAACAGAAATCTTGAGCGTAGAGTCACTTTGTTTTAATAAATGCATATACCCAAAATCCTTTCAAGATATAAAATATTATATTTTTGAGTTTTTCAGTTTGTTTTCTAAGTAACAGAAGCCAAGATGAGGCAAAAGCAGAAAGGCTCTATTAGAAGTAAGAGTGCAGATCTTCATCCTTAGTGGTCCCTCTGCACTGCCTCAGAGTTCTTCGAGCCCAGGGCCCCTCAAAGGGGAGAAAATCTTCCCAGCACATGCTCTCTGAGACCCCTTCCAGTTCAGTACAGCCAAAGCCTCTTAGCACAGATGAAAACAGTTAAACTACTCTGACATTCTCTGCCTTTCACCATACATGAAACAAGGCCAATTTCTCAACACTTGGAAGTTTCACTGGTAAATTATAATTGGTTTAATTGTTTGTTTATTGTGCTTAAGGCGATCCTGTATTTGCGTCTCAGATATTCATCTTTTTAAAGTGATTTTGAATGGCAATTAATATTTTTCCACACGAGGGCCAACCGCTCGTCAAAAACTGAAATGCACCTTCAAACATTCTGGCCAGTTCCCAAATGCAGTACTAATTTGGGTCGGGATTAACAATGACAAGTGTTTTCTCCACATCAGGATTATAATTCCTGCTAAAATCAGTCTCTCCCTCTCCCTCTCTTTCTGTCTGTGTCTCTGTCTCTGTCTGGGTCTTATATTTTGACTTTAACATAATGTATATCTTTTGGGGAAATAAATGCCCTACAGGGACATATGAAATGTTAGTTCAACTCCTCCTTTCTTGTGTAACTTCAGTCAACTCTGCCAGACTTCCTGGGCCTCAGTTTTCTAACTGATAATATTGAAGGAGGGGTGATGAAATAATCCTCAGCATGAAGAACCTCAATCATATGAGCAGTTAATACAGAATTCACTTCAAAAGAGCCAACTTCCTGCAAACAGTTAAGTACCTGGCAAAGAAAGATACAAACCTGTAGTTCATCAGATCACTCAATCTTATCTTAAACATTCAATCCTAACCACAAGATTTAACTGTAGAATGAGACTTAATCTGTTCTCAATAGTTATGAAGTCCTGCCTGAAGAATTGCTCCTTACTCTCTTTCTGCTTTTTCCTTTTTATTTTTTTCTTTTCCTTCAGACCATCTTCAGTCAAAGGAAATTCCAGTTTGGGCTATTATTATTTAATAGGATTCCTAGAACCCCATAAAAGAGCAATATTGGCTGCCATAAAGTACATTTGTATGAAAGAGGGCCTGATCTATGATGAGTGGTTCCTCCTCCCCTTCGTACACCCAGTTATTTATATTTTAGCTGGACTATTAATCATCAGCATTGCCTCTGATAAAGAGGATACAGAAGGATATACTCCAAGGCACACTCAAGTAAGGAGAATTAGTAGAAGGGTCACAAAATTCTGGTAAGAATAGTTTAAACCATGAGCATATTCATTGCTCAGGACTACTGGGAGACAACTCTCCAAGGGACTCTTGTGAGCACGTCTTGTAAGCAGAAGTATTGATGCCCTGTGTTCTAGGCCATTTTTTCAAGGATTTTTGTATAGAGAAGAGCCTGTGCAGACACAGCAGAGAGAAGATTTGTTTGCTGAGCAGTGTAACATCTCTTGCCAGGGCAAAGTCTGGGCAGGTGTGCTTGTAGTCCATTATAAAAGGGTTCCCTAAACTCAGGGTCCCTGGTTGAGATGTGAATCCTCTGAATTAGCACCTCTGCGGCTCAATCCACAGCACTCCCAAGGAACTGGGGGCACAAGAACTCGCACAAACATGGAGTTCATACTGCTTGCTGGGCGAGACGTATTAAAGGTCTTTGTCTCTGAAACAAAAGTTTTGGCCAATGTCTGTTAAATGATACCAGGCTATCCCATTAGCCTGCAAGGATCCTGCAGAAGGGACTGTGAGATGCTCAGATAATTCCCAGTTCTTCACAAGGGCACTGGCATTGCCCAGGGTTTAGCCTGGTATATCCCTGTGTCTCACTGAGCAATCACTCAGTCTCTCTCTCTCTCTTTCTCTCTCTCTCTCTCTCAGGGAACTCTGAACTGATTTGAACATCAGACCTGCACATAACCTTCCTGAAGTCAGAGTACTTGATGGGTTTGAATGGTGCTACAAGTTGTAGTTTACAGAATCAAAAAATTAGAAATGTTTATTTACAAAAGGTAACCTAGGAAAAATAACATAAGTAGATTCAAGACTTCTCCAAATCTGCATACATATAACATTTTTAGTAAAGCCTGCTGTTCTCTGGGGTAGCAATGGAAAAAAGCCCTGACATTTTACAAATGGTAAAAAATAAAAGCTAAATACAAAATACTATTCAAATGAAGGTAAATGAACACAAAAAAATAAACATTCCTGAAAATAGTTTAAACATCATTCCTTATTGGTGCTATTAGCAACTAAAGAAGGTGAGGAATGAGAGAGGACTGTGGAGATTTACTGCATTTACTTCTTATAGTCTTGGAACTTCCCCAGTGTATGCTGTAAATAACCATAAACTAAAATGCAAGTGTCTTACATAGTACCTCAGTTGAAATGGCTACTATGAGACAGCTGTTATTTGGCTCAACTGCAAATTAAGGGTAAGATGCAGGAGGGGAGTTTCCATAATATGGGATTCTGTTTTGGAACACAGTATTAACATATTTTCAACTACACTTTCATACTTAAGCAGGATCAGCTTTGCCCTGAATTTCTCAGGTGAATAAATTACACATTTGCTTTAAGCAGTTCTCTGTAATTAAGCCATAATTCAAAAAGTAATCTGCATGTGCTGTCTTAGAAAAATAACATGAGGTGCTGAGCAAGAATGTTCAGCTCTGAAAAGGCTCTTCTCACACAATCAAAATAGACACTAGTCAGGAACGAGAGGACATGAACTGTGTGCTGTTTGTCTTGAGCACCTAATAACACTCTTAGCATTGAGTGGATATTTCTTAAATAGTCATAACTAAATTAACAAATAATTTTATTTTCACTATTTTAATCATAAACTCATGGTGTACCAAAAGTAATTTAAAAATCAATGATCTGGACTCGTTATTCAATTAAGAAAAGTACTCACTGGGAAACTGGCTAAAATCTCTTTATTTCAAAAACTGGTGGGGCGCCTGGGTGGCTTAGTCGGTTAAGCGTCCGACTTTCGCTTAGGTCATGATCCCGCGGCTCGGGGTTCGAGCCCCGTGTCGGGCTCTGTGCTGACTGCCAGCTCAGAGCCTGGAGCCTGTTTCAGTCCATGACTCCCTCTCTCTGTGACCCTCCCCTGCTCACGCTGTCTCTCTCTAGTAATAAATAAAACATTAAAAAAAATTAAAAAAATAAAAACTGGAATAAACACATAATTACTTCACAGTTTATGTGATATGATGATGATTTTTTTAAAAAATATTTGCTTGTAAACCCCAACGCATAAAGTGATCTATATTTGATTACGGGAGAAAAAAGGTCAAGGAACTCAACCACCAAATTTTTCTTTTCGTGGTATGTAAAATGAGCACATCTATAGGGAGTACAATTCTAAATTTTTTACACAACTCTAAGGACAAATAGGCACATTCTTCTGGAGAGTAGAGTGTCTGCTCATAATAATTCTCAATAATAAAGTGTCTAATCAAGGTGCCATCACAGAGTGATAGCTTCCCACAGCAGGTGAAGAACCCAGACCACTGAGCCAGGAGAAAGTCTACATGGACACCTGCTTCAGATAAAGGTATCACGATGGGCAGAAATTCCTAGTCTGGCAATGTATGAAGCAAGATACATGCTTCACTATACATTCCCAGGTTCCAGTTGAAGAAACCTGGAAAAATTTCTCCAGATGATTCTGATACTTTGACAGGTTTGGGAGCTGTTCACATGGGTGACAGAAAGTGAGTAGGAAAGCAGAACCATCAACAACCCAAATCAAGTTCTGGAATGAGAATTAGAAAGCAGCAAAAGAGTAGGTCAACTGGAAGGGTGCCGTGTCTGACAAGTAAGAGAGAAATGGACATCAGAAACTCAAACTGGCTATCTTTCTGTTAGGACCAGGAAGACAGTCGAGGAAACTGGAGGTATGGGTCCCCAGACTGTTAAAGAAGGCAATGGCGCTGCCAAAAGAAAGTCTATAATTTTTAAGAACATCCTTAACCCTAATTTTTCTGTAGAAAAAAAAAATACTGTCACAGTTAGCAGACCCATAAGTTATAAGATTTATGTTTCAGAAACATTAAAATCTGGGCAATGCATTTTAAGACTAAAGAATATGAAGGTGGCTTTATAATATGCGAGGCATAGGAAGGAGATGTGAGCACTTCATTTAGTTAATATAAGAAGTCAACTTGAAAAGGAATAAGGGAGTGAGAGTTTGGAAACAAGGCATCTGACAATAAACAAGCAGATTCTGGTTTTCCCACTTCATAAACTGAGATAAATCACTGCTTCCCCACATCAAGGAAGATGTGCCCCCCCCAAAAACACTGAGAGATGTATTTAATGATTGAGATTTCAGGCTCAACTCAGGCTTGGGTTTCATCACTTAGCTGTGTGATCGTAAACATGTTAGTTAACCTTGATAAGCTCTAGTAGATGATGGATAGATGATAACAACAGTAACTGTTTCCAGTGGTTATTATGGTTACAGGAAATAATGTATTATTTTACTAAGTTACTTAGTACCAATCCACATTACAAGTTCAGCATTACAATACTCCAAACATTTCAGTTACCCAATTTTCTTGAATACATTAGTCCAAAGATTCCCTTTTATATAATAGTGAGGAAAGGGTCCCACATCTTGCAATGTATGGCTTTCCATAGGATCAAAGGTACTACAGTTGGAATTGGTTTTAGGGACTCTAGTCAAACTCCCTCATTTCACATGAGAAATGCTGACTTGGAGATCAAATGGATAAGAACTGTCTTTCTGTTGATGTTAGAAATTGCTTAATTGAACTTTTTCTTAGAGTTCTTCAGTTTTATTCTTTTCATGAAAATGAAGAAAGTAACACATGTTTGTATAAACAAATCAAACAGAACTGAAGAGGAAAGTAAGTCTCCCTTAATTGCCCCTCCCAATCCAACCTGCTCCCCAGAAGTAACTCCTTGATATGTATGTCCTCTGAGACTTCTTTGATGTGTTTACAAATACCTTCCCACATGACGGCTGTGCTCTCAGCCACACACCAAGCCCCGAGAAACTGGTTTTAAGGCTTCCAGAAACTTAAGCAGCCACGACTGGTATCCAAATTTCCTGATTCTCAGTCCAGTGCTTTCTTCACCACACCATTATTCCTCACGTCCCCAAAGACGGTCACTGTTTATGTTCTAAACAGTCTTCTCTTATTTTCCTTAACGTCAATTATTTTTGTCTACTTTATTCTGATCTCTAATTGGTTCCTAACTGTAAAATGCATTTCTAGAAATTAAGCAAGATCTTTGACAGCAGAGTATTGAAAATTAACTTGACATTCATAACAAAAAAATATGTGCTACTATACACTGTAAAACTACAAGCAACTCACTCACTCAACTTCTCTGATCTCAGTTTCCTCATGTTAAAAATGAGAATAACTCCCTATTACTTATTTCTCATTCTGTTATTGTGACAGCCATAAACATTGCTTCATCCAATAAATAAAAGTGTTTAAACACTACAGTGTTTTATGACGGACTTTTCTTGAACTATCTTATGCCTAATATACCATTATGCCCATAGCATGGTCTAGAAAAAAAAATCTCTCCAAGTTGTTTTTAAGTAACGTTTCAACATGTCCTCACAGCTTTCCCATGCTTGGTGGCCTCATTTCAGCTTATTCTAAAGCAACTGCATCAGGTATCAAGTACCTTAGTGGTTCCTCCTCATCTTCAAGAAGATTTTGGAATGCTGGAGAACCCCGGAACCAAGCTCTTACACCTCTTCTCTTCTTTATCTGCAATCGTTTCCCCTAGGGATTCACCCAATCTCACCTCTATAAATATCACCTACATCCTGATGACTTTGAACATCATGTCTCCAACCCAGACTCTATTCTGAACTCTAAACTCATGTGTCCAGCTGCTATCTGACATCACTACTCGGATGTCTAATAGGCATCTCACCTCCACACATCTGAAACTCAATTCTGACCTGCTCGTCTCTGTGTTCCCCATAATCTTATTCTTCCAATTGCTCACATTTTAAACTTTGGATCCATTTTTTACTCTTTCTCTCAAGGTCCCACATTATGTTCATCAGCATATCTAGTTGGTTCTGTCTTCAAAATGTACCCAGAATATAAACACTTCCTTCAGCTTCTTTACTCATACCCTGGTCTATGCCACAATCATATCTTGCCTGGATTACTGCAATGGTCTACTCATCTTCTCTTGCTTGCTCCTACCTCAAATCTATTCATTTCAGGAGGTCTCCAGTATAAACCCTCCCTGATTCCAAGCCTAATTTCCAACGTCCTTTACCTGAGTTCTAGGCAGAATGAGTCTAGCTTAGTGCTTTCCACTCTCCTCTTTAAAGGGTGGTACAGTGCAAAACAGAGGATTCAGAGTTGTAAGACCTGTATATAAAGAGCAATGCCACCACTTACCATTTGTGTACATGCAAGACATTTAACTTATTGTCTCAAATTATTTTTAAAATAAAAATAACAATGCTACTTGTTCTGTTACATTATTGTAAAGTCAGATTAGAGACATGGAAGTGTTTGAGAAAAATCAAGTGCTATAGAAATATTTAGTATCCATTATAATCCAATCCTTTCTATCTACTTAAAACCCAGTCCACCTCTTTTTGTAAAGTGTTTCCAAGGTGAATTAGTAAAAAGGATATCTTTGCCTTTGTAAGTCCTATGGCACTGTTGGTTGAAAACATCTGCTGTACTTCAATTCAACTTATATCAGGTAATTTAATATTGCAGTGCTGTTCAACTTATCCCAAGTTTATAAAGTGGCCTCTGTGAAACTGGCCTTACTATGCATTTTTTAATGACAATCATCTGTATATATATTCTATTGCTCTTGACCAGAGTATAATGTCTTTTGAGAACAAGACATGCTCTATGAGATACCCTTTAATTTCTCACATATTCTACAGGTGCCTAGTAAAAGAAAAAGTACACATTTTTTATAGCTGATGTACCTATTTGATAAAATGCAGAGGTATTACTTTAACATCTTGTGATTAACAAAACCCATGCTTCCTATATTGAAAGAAGTATCTACTATGGTCCTAAAAGAGAAAGGGCATCATGGTGGGAGTCCAAAAATGAATACACCTATGGCATGATGGTCTTTTAATAGAAGCATAGTTGGAGTGTTGCAAGGAAACAGCCACAAGCCACGGAACACGGGAATCTTTGGAAGCTGAAAATTCAATGAAGCGTTCTTCCCCAGAGCTTCCAGAAGGAACCAGCTCTGCCAACATCTAGATTTTAGCCCAGAGGGACTGATTTGGGACTTCTTACCTCCAGAACCAGTCTCAGAGGCAAGATGGTGGAGAAGTAGGGAACTCTGTTTATTTCAATCCCCCCGTCTCCCAAACAGAGAAGGCCTGAAGCCATAGGGACTCGGACAGATTCACAGGAGTTTGGGAGGAAAAGTAGACAAAGTCCACTGAGAAAAGAACTTTATAGGGCTACTTCAAGAAACAAGCCAAAGTACTTATGGTGGAGAGTCTCAAATACCACTACGAGTAGGGAAATAAAATAACCAAAGTCTCAATAAGAGAGATCAAGAGACACCATTCAAAGAAAACTTCCTGAATGGACAGGCCCTGGACAGTCAAAGAGCCTTCTTTAATATAGCAGTATTCACAGGTGCAGAGTGCATAACAAGCTTTTAAAACTAACAAGAGACAGAAAGTTACCCAAAATGACGGAATGGAAGAACTCTCCTCTAGAGAAATTCCAGGAAGAAATGACAGCTAAAGAACTGCTCAAAACAGATATAAACAACATAAATGAACAAAAATTTAGAACAATAGTTATAAAATTAAATGCTGGGCTTGAAAAAGGCATGGAAGACATCAGAGAAATTATAGCTACAAAGACTATGGAGCTTAAAAATAGTTGCGATGAATTTAAAAAATGCTATAAATGAGGTGCATAATAAAATGGAGGCGTCCAATGCACAGATTGAAGAGCCAGAGAGGAGAGTAGGTGAATAGAAGACACAATTATAAAAAAAGAGGAAGCCAAGAAAAAGAGATAAACTGATCCAGAAACACAAAAGGAGAGTTTGAGAGCTGAGTGATACAATCAAATGGAACAATATCTGTATCGTAGAAATTCCAGAAGAGAAAGAAAGATGGAAAGGCACTGAAGGAGTTCTTGAACAAATTATAGCAGAGAACTTCCCCAATCTGGGAAAGGAAACAGACACTGAAATCCAAGAGGCACAGAGAACTCCCCTCAGATGTAACTTGAATCGATCTTCTGCACGACATATCATAGTGAAACTGGCAAAATATAAGGACAAAGAGAGAATTCTGAAACCAGCTAGGGATAAAAGGACTCTAACATACAAAGGGAAACCTATCAGAGTGGTGACAGACCTATCTACTGAAACTTGGCAGGCCAGAAAGGAATGGCAGGAAATCTTCAATGTGATGAACAGAAAAATTATGCAGCCAAGAATTCTCTATCCAGCAAGCGTGTTATTCAGAATAGAAGGAGAGACAAAAGTCTTCCCAAATAAACAAAAATTGAAAGAATTCATCATCACTAAACCAGCCCTACAAGAAATCCTGAGGGAGACTCTATGAGGGAAATGTTGCAAGGAACGCAAGGTACCAGAAGCACCACCACAAGCATGAATCCTACAAAGAACACAATGGCTCTAAATCCATATTTTTCAATAATAACACTGAAATGTGTATGGACTAAATGTTCCAATCAAAAGCCATAGGGTAGGGGCGCCTGGGTGGCTTAGGCGGTTAAGTGTCTGACTTTCGCTTAGGTCATGATCTTGCGGTTCGTGGGTTCAAGCTCCGTGTCGGGCTCTGTGCTGACTGCCAGCTCAGAGCCTGGAGCCTGTTTCAGAGTCTGTGACTCTCTCTCTCTCTGACCCTCCCCTGCTCATGCTGTTTCTCTCTCTCTCTCTCCTAGAAATAAATAAAACATTAAAAAAAATTAAAACAAAAGACAGAGGGTAGCAGAATGGATAAAAAAACAAAATTCATCTATTTTCTGTCTACAAGAAACTCATTTTAGAGCTGAGGACACCTTCAGATTGAAAGTAAGGGGATGGAGAAATATCTATCATGCTACTGGAAGTCAAAAGAAAGAGGAGTAGCCATACTTATATTAGACAAGCTGGACTTTAAAGTAAAGGCAGTAACAAGGGATGAAGGGCATTCTATAATAATTACAGGGTCTATCCATCAGGAAGAACTAACAATTGTAAATGTCTATGCACCAAATTCAGAAGCACCCAAATACATAAAACAATCACAAACAGAAACAATCCTATGGATAAGAATGTGCTAATAGCAGGGGACTTTAATACTCCACTAACAGCAATGGATAGATCAACCAGATGGAAAATCACTAAAGAAACAATGGACTTGAATGACACATTGGACCAGATGGATTTGACAGATATATTTAGAACTCTACATCCTGAGGCCATGGAATTCACTTTCTTCTCAAGTGCGCATGGCACATTCTCCAAGATAGATCTCATACTGGGTCATAAAGTAGCCCTCAATAAATATAAAAGAATTGAGATCATACCATGCACACTTTCAGATCATAATGCTTTGAAACTTGAAATCAATCACAGGAAGAAGTCTGGAAAACCTCCAAAAACATGGAGGTTAAAGAACACTCTACTAAAGAATGAATGGGCCAATCAGGCAATTAGAGAAGAAATTTTAAAATATATGGAAAAAAATGAAAACACAACAATTCAAACTCTGTGGGATGTGGCAAAGTCAGTCCTAAGAGGAAAGTACATTGCACTCAATTTCAAGAGTGCAACTATTTCAAGAAATTAGAAAAAGCACAAGTACGAAAGCTAACAGTGCACCTAAAGGAACTGGAAGGAGAGCAACAAGAGCACCCCAAACCCAATAGGAGAAGAGAAATAATAAAAAATCATGGCAGAAATAAACAATATAGAATCCAAAAAATAGTTGAACAGATCAATGAAACCAAGAGTTGGTTTCTTAAAAAAATTAACAAACCCTAGCCAGGCTTCTCAAAAAGAAAAAGAGTGCACCCAAATAGACACAATCATGAATGAAAATGGATTTATTACAACCAATCCCTCAGAAATACAAGCAATTAGGGGCGCCTGGGTGGCTTAGTCGGTTAAGCGTCCGACTTTCGCTTAGGTCATGATCTCGCGGTTCGTGGGTTCGAGCCCCACATCGGGCTCTGTGCTGACTGCCAGCTCAGAGCCTGGAGCCTGTTTCAGTCTGTGACTCCCTCTCTCTGTGACCCTCCCCTGCTCACACTGTCTCTCTCTTTCCTAGAAATAAATAAAACATAAAAAAAAAAAAGAAATACAAGCAATTATCAGGGAATACTATGAAAAATTACATGCCAACAAACTGGACAAGTCAGAAAAAAATGGACAAATTCCTAAATGCATACTCACTACCAAAATTCACATGGGCAGAGATAGAATATCTGAACAGACCCATAACTTGTGAAGAAATCGAATCAGTTATCAAAAATCTCCCAACAAATAAGAGCCCTTGGCCAGATGGCTTCCCTGGGGAATTCTACCAGACTTTTAAAATAGAATTAATACTTATTCTTCTCAAGCTATTCCAAAAAATAGAAATTAAAGGAAAACTTACAGACTTATTCTACGAAGCCAGCATCACTCTGATTCCCAAGCCAGACAGAGACCCAGCAAAAAAAGAGAACTATAGGCCAATATCCTTAATGAATACGGATGCAAAAATCCTCATCAAGATATTTGCAAATCGAATGCAAGAGCACATAAAAAGAATTATCCACCATGATCAAGTGGGATTTATTCCTGGGTTACAGGGCTGGTTCAATATTCACAAATCAATCAATATGATACATCACATTAACAAAAGAAAAGATAAAAACCATATGATCCTGTCAATAGATGCAGAAAAAGCATTTGACAAAATACATCATCCCTACTTAATAAAGTCCCTCAAGAAAGTCGGGATAGAAGGAACTTACTTAAACATAAAAGCCATTTATGAGCAGCCCTCAGCAATCATTATCCTCAATGGGGAAAAACTGAGAGCTTTCCCCCTGAGGTCAGAAACACGACAAGGATGTCCACTCTCACCACTATTGTTTAACATAGTGCTGGAAGTCCTAGCATCAGCCATCAGACAACAAAAGGAAATAAAAGGCATCGGAACTGGCAAGGAAGAAGTCAAACTTTCACTTTTTGCAGATGACATGATATTCTACATAGAAAACCCAACAGAATCCACCAGAAGCCTACTAGAACTGATCCATGAATTCAGCATAGTTGCAGGGTACAAAATCAACATCCTGAAATTAGTTGCATTTTTATACACCAATAATGAAGCAACAGAAAGGGAAATCAAGAAACTGATCCCATTCACAACTGCACAAAAACCATAATACCTAAGAATAAAGGTAACCAAAGATATAGGAGATCTGTATGACGAAAACTATAGGAAACATATGAAGGAAATTGAAGAAGACACAAAGAAATGGAAAAGCATTCCATGCTCATGGGTCGGAAGAATAAATATCGTTAAAATGTCATTACTACCCAAAGCAATCTACACATTCGACGCAATCCCAATCAAAATTGCACCAGCATTCTTCTCAAAACCAGAACAAACTATTCTAAAATTTGTATGGAACCACAAAAGACCCCAAATAGCCAAAGTAATATAGAAGAAGAAAACCAAAATGGAAGGCATCACAATCCCAAGCTTTAGCCTCTACTACAAAGCTGTAATCATCAAGATAGTATGGTATTGGCACAAAAACAGACACATAGACCAATGGAATGGAACAGAGAACACAGAATTGGACCCACAAATGTATGGCCAACTAATCTTTGACAAAGCGGGAAAGAATATCCAATGGAAAAAAGACAGCCTCTTTAACAGATGGTGCTGGGAGAACTGAACAGCAACATGCAGAATTACCTAGATCATTTTCTCACACCATTCACAGAAATAAACTTAAAGTGGATAAAGGACCTGAATGTGAGACAGGAAACCATCAAAACCCTAGAGAAGAAAGCAGGAAACAACCTCCTTGACCTCCACCGCAGTAATTTCTTACTTGACACATCCCCAAAGGCAAGGGAATCAAGAGCAAAAATGAATTGTTGGGACCTCATCAAGATTAAAAGTTTCTGTATGGCAAAAGAAACAATCAATAAAACTAACAGGCAACTGACGGAATGGGAAAAGATAGTTGCAAATGACATATCAGATAAAGGGCTAGTATCCAAAATCCATAAGGAACTCACCAAACTCCACACCTGAAAAACTAATCCAGTGAAGAAATGGGCAGAAGATATGAACAGGCACTTCTCCAAAGAGGACATCCAGATGGCCAACAGACACATGAAACGATGCTCAGCATCACTCATCATCAGGGATATACAAATCAAAACCATACTGAGATACCACCTCATGCCGGTCAGAGTGGTAAAATGAACAAATCAAGAGACTCTAGATGCTGGCGAGGATGTGGAGAAACGGGCACCCTCCTACGCTGTTGGTGGGAATGTAAACTGGTGCAGCCCCTCTGGAAAACAGTGTGGAAGTTCCTCAAAAAATTAACAATAGAACTCCCCTATGACCCAGCAATAGCATTGCTAGGAATTTACCCAAAGGATACAGGAGTGCTGATAAATAGGGGCACATGTACCCCAATGTTCATAGCAGCACTCTCAACAATAGCCAAAACACGGAAAGAGCCTAAGTGTCCATCAATTGACGAATTGATCAAGAAGATGTGGTTTATCTATACAATGGAATACTACAAAGGCAATGAGAAAGAATGAAATCTGGCCATGTGTAGCAACGTGGATAGAACTTGATGGTGTTATGCTGAGCGAAATAAATCAGGCAGAGAAGGACAGATACCATATGTCTGTACATACAAGTGGATTAGGAGGAACTTAGCAGAGGACCATGGGGAAGGAAAAGGGAACAAATAGTTGGGGAGAGGGAGGGAGACAAACCATGAGAGACTCTTGATTGCTGAGAACAAACTGAAGGTTGATGGGGGTAGGAGGGGGGAAGGCAGATGATAGGCATGGAGGAGGTCACTTGTTGGGATGAGCACTGGGTGTTGTATGGAAACCAACATGACAATAAACTATTTAAGAAAAAATAAAATAAAAGCATAAGCATGACATATCTTTAAATATTCGCTCATGCTGAAGTCTGGTCATACGCATAGTTTCCATAAGAAGAAACAGTTACCAAGTTGTATGTTTATCATTTTTAAACTTTTTTGAGACCACTGTGTCAAAAATCCAAACTCAAATAATTTCAAGAAAAATAAGCAAGCTGTCAGGATCTCTTGAGTTTGTTTTGTTCTACATGTTTTAGTTACAAACAATTAGCAAAATAAATGCTTACTGATTTCTCTACTACAATGATGCAGAAAATATAAAACAGGTTTAAGGAAAAGTCAAAGTTAGGAAGCTAAAATTCTGGAAGTGATTTTGATTCCTCAGTGGAACAGTTCCAGGGATACGACATCAAATCAAATGGAAAAGAAAAGGGCAAAATAGAGAAATGGAGAAGCTGGCAAAAGGAACCTTAGTATAGAATGACTATACTGAAATACAGGCCTAATTCAGAGAGGTAATTCATTAAGGATGAAGAAAAGCAAATTTTTAAAAATTGGCTAGTCAATTAGCACCTGGGTGGCTCAGTCGGTTAAGCGTCTGACTTCGGCTCAGGTCATGATCTCACAGTCCGTTGGTTCAAGCCCCGTGTTGGGCTCTGTGCTGACAGCTCTAAGCTTGGAGCCTGCTTCAGATTCTGTGTCTTCCTCTCTCTCTCTGCCCCTCCCCTGCTCGCTCTCTGTCTCTGTCTCTCAAAACAAAATAAAGACATTTAAAAAAAATTTTTTTAATTTAAAAGAATTGGCTAGTCATGTAATTATTCTTTTGTGGATAAGCCCAAGGAACCTGCAATAATTAATCTAAAACTAAATATATCTTATCTTCTTCCTTGTAGTTTAAATAATTCTCTGCTTTTCACCTAAATTGGTTGGCTGTCTACCGTAAATTAACCAGGTAGTCTGTGTGCTAGATTTTTTCCCCTTAATTCTGTATTTCTTTTATTTTTTTAAATGGAGCAGCAGTATGAGACAGTTGTTAAAAGCCCAGACTTTGGGGGCACCTGTGTGGCTTAGTCAGTTAGGTATCTGACTTCAGCTCAGGTCAAGATCTCATGGTTTGTGAGTTCAAGCCCCAGGTCAGGCTCTGTGCTGACAGCTCAGAGCCTGGAGCCTGCTTCAGATTCTGTGTCTTCCTCTCTCTCTCTCTGCCCCTCCCCTGCTTGTGCAGCACGTGCTCTCTCTCTCCCTCTCCCTCTTTCTTTCTCTCAAAAATAAATAAACACTAAAAAAACTTTTTAAAATATTGCTAAAAAATGCTAACCATCATCTAAGCTTTCATTGAGTCATAACACTAATCACAGATCATCATAACAAATATAATGATAAAAATATTTGTAATATTGTGAGACTTACCAAAATGTGACAGAGACATGAAGTAAGAATATGCTATTGGAAAAATGGCACTAACAGACAGACTTGCTCAATGAAGGGTTGCCTCAAACCTTTGATTCATAAAAAACAAAACAAAACAAAAAACCCCACACTACTTCCAAAATTCAATGAAGTAAAGTATGATAAAGTCAGGTATGTCTGTATATGGACTACACACCCAATTTCGATTGGCATTTACTTAGCAAATGCTAGTACTCTGGTATGTATCCTTCCTTATTTTTTTTTATTTTTTTATCTTTCATATATAAACAATATATAGACAAATATATAACTTTTGTTTGTGCCATTTTTGAAAGCTCTCTTTTTTTTTTTTTTTTTTTCATTTCTTATACCATGGATATCTCTCTAGGTCAAAAGACATGGGCTTAACTAATTCTTTCAGTATCTTCATTTTATGTCTATTCAACGATAGAACATATCTTAACCAATTTTTTAATGAGAACATTTCCATTGTTTCCAGTATTTTCTTTTTGTTTTGGGAGTTGCTTTTCATCTTTGTTTTGTTGCCTCTTAAAGCAATGCAGCAATATTGATTGTATGCCAGATGCAATACTGATTGAATTTTAACTTGTTGGTTGCTGGATATTTTTACATTCCTATAAACATCCTTGAGTTTCGCTCTGGGAAACAGTTAAGTTATTTAGATCCTTTCTGGTCTTTTTTTTTTTTTCTTCTTCTTCAAGTTTTGTTAGAAAGAACCAGCACAGTGTTTACTCTGGAGTTTTTCCCAATACTCTGGAGAAATGCTTCTCAGATTTTACTTTTTTTAATTTTCTTAAACATTTATTTATTATTGAGAAACAGAGAGAGACAGAGCATGAGCAGGGGATGGGCAGAGAGAGAGGGAGACACAGAATCAGAAGCAGGCTCTAGGCTCTGAGCTGTCAGCACAGCTGACAAAGACCACTGTCCTTGCTGCTTGATGCTCAATGTCTTGGAACTATTATTCCTTATATTTTGTCCAGTTTTTTAGCTGCTTCAGGCACAGTGATAATCTAGTCCCTTTTACCCCTGTCTGGCTAGAAGCACAAGTTCCATCATTTGAATTTATTAAGATTTTATTCAGTTGCATTTCAAGAAATATGGTCACCTAATTTGGATCAAATTTAAGTAGTGACCCTCTATATAGAAAACCTTACTAAAAAGAGCAGTTTAAAAATTATTATCATTCTATGGAAGTGTATAAGTTTATGAGACTATCAAGTACTGTCACTCAAGAGCTCAGTACAAGCTTACAGCCTCATTAACTGCGGGGACCCAGAGTAGGAGCTGCCCAAAGGCACAGTGGTGAAGTCGGACTGGATTCTCCTCGGAGCTGTTTTCTCCACCCTTATTTCTGTTCCTAGTTCATTTATAAAAACCGCCTAATCTTCCACGTTAATGATTTTCACGTTGACTTAATACTTACTTACCCAGCAAAGAGTATCTGTGTTTTAAAAGAGGCACAGAGCGAGCAATGCTTGATTCAAAGAAATCATTAATAGCCTGTTTTCAACAAACCATACTGAATCGGTGAATGACACATGCGCTAACTCACCTCCATTCATACGTCCAAATCACCACCACCCACTTTACCTATTTGCATAATCTGTTTCAACACAGGTTAAGCATGATAATTGGGATTGGTTAGGACTTCAAAACAGCATTACAGGGCCTCTAATATGAGAAGTTTCAGCTGTAGTCTCTAAGAGTACACTCAGAGTTATACTTTTACAAATTCAGGAATAATATTTCCTTTGAGCACCTATTACTAAAAAGTAATACAGAAAATTTTGAATGAGTTTATTGTTATTTAAGGTTACTGGCATATTAGTAAAAGTTTTCATAACCATGTGAGGAGAGGTTAAGAAAATTCTGCTTATTTTAAAGGCAAAAGGAAAAAAGGAAAACCTTTGATTCAAAAAAATAATAGATCGAATAGTGGTGGATTGCTTCTCTATGTTTTTGAAATCAATAAAATAGAATGCATTACATATCAAAAAAATGCTAAAATACATTCCTGATCTACATCACAGTAAATTAAAGAAAAGCATAATCCTAGCTTTTTCTAACAAGGTTCAAGAGTAATCATATTTGCCTTAAGGCAGCAAGTCAGTGCAGGTGACTGGCGGACTGCTTCATTTAAGCACCGTCTTTCTTTCCCTTGCAAATCACAACGGCTAGTTTGAATTCATGTGGATTTTCCCCCCTAAAAGTTGAATTGAATTCTTTCATGTGAAGGTCATGAAAATGTTTAATTTACAATGAAATCTTCACACAAAATTCATGAAATTTCTGGAGCTCTTGTGCATACCTAGGGCCAAATGAATGTCAACTAAATGTCAGCTAATGAAAAGTCAGCTAAAACAAATGGTGGCTTGATCATGAAGAACCAAATTAGACATATGCTATCTTGTCATAGAAGACCTTATGGTTATATTTAACATAAAATGATAAATTCGTTATATTTTGTATTTTTTGAAGGTCAAGCTCTTTTACTAGAGTTGCATATAAAAACAATCTTAAAGAAAACTATTCTATTTTTTGATGTAAATCAGTTTTAAATAAAGCCATTTAATCACCATAATTTCTAAATTCCTTTAAAAAATGCCTTGACGATGCTTGACATTATAAAGTCCTTTTTAACATTTAAAATCCTTTACAAATACTACTGTTTCTACCAACATAGCAGATGAGGTACTGGAGCTTCTTGCATAAGTAAAATTGGTAGATAAAATATTTTAAAAGTCTCCCTGAATGTATTATGGGATGAGTAAACATTTTCTGGCTGAGTGAAGGAGGAAACCCAGAGAAATAGGTAGAAGACTAAAGCCATCTCTCAAGAGAGGGCATTTGCCAAGCTTGGTATTGAATCTTGTTGTCATCCAGGGCCCAGAAGAAAGAAGACACAGTGAAAGGCCCATTAAAGCTGGAAGTGTAATAGGATAACTCTCCAAAAATCTGAAACTCTCAAATCTGGGCCGTCTCAGCATAAGGAAGAATGGAAATTAAACTCCTACCACCCCAGGTAACTGGACAAAACCTGATTATCTGGAAGCCTGAAATTAAACAGAAGAGAGGAAAGCAAATATCTTCAAATGTCATATGCAAAAATCACCCCCAAAGTGGGTTTGCATTCTAAATTTATCCTACCATGGTAGCACAATAAATTCTAGCAGAGAATTTAGTTTAAGCTTGAACTGTTAGGAATGCCATACACCGCACAGAAACGAAGAAAAATTCTTTAAATTCACTGAAAGAACAAATCACTCCAATCCTCCACAAAATATGCCAGAGTATTTATGAAGCTAACACAACCTTGACACCAAAACCCATCAAGAACAGTAGAAGACAGGTCAGTTAAACTAATAAACACAGAAACAAAAGTTCTAAAATACTATCAATAAAGTGAATGGAAGGATGGAAGAAAGAATAAGGTGTTATGTTAGAAATTGGGTTCAACCAATTACATATAACACTGGAACACTATCAGCATATTAGGCAAGAAAGACTAAGTTAAATTTAAGGCATAGGTGTTGTAAAGGAAGAAACAAAGCTACATCTTTTTTTTAGTTTTTTTAACATTTATTTATTTTTGAGAGACAGAGCATGAGAAGAGGAGGAACAGAGAGAGAGGGAGACACAGAATCTGAAGCAGGCTACAGGTTCTGAGCTGTCAGCAGAGCCTGATGCAGGGCTTAACTCACAAACCACAAGACCATGACCTGAGCCGAAGTCAGAAGCTTAACCAACTGAGCCACCCAGGCAGCCCATAAACAAAGCTACATCTTTACTGCAGATCATTTGGTGGCCTATGTGAAGAATATACAAATAAATAATTAGAATTAATGAGAGACTGGCAAGGATTTGCGGTAAAAAGTAAACATATCAAAAATCAAATGCATTTCTACATAATAGCCCCAAGTGACTTAAGAGAAATTTTTTATATCATCAAAAAATAGAAAATATATACAAATAAACACGTTTGTCAAAACATGCAGAAAAAATCCTTATAGTTAAAAATACTAAAAATGTGTTTAACAGTATTAAAGAAGGCAAACAAATGCAGTTATATACCATATTCATGGACTGGAAGAGTCAATATCATAAAAATAATTCTCTCTAAATTAATCCAGAGATTCAAGGCAATTCCAAACTAAATCTAAACAGTAGGACATGACTGTTGATTTGAAAGCTAATACAGAATACAATATAACCAATATATTCCTGAAGAATAACAACAAAAAGGGACCTATGATAACAAACAGCAGGTATGTGCAACTCAAAGGGATTTCCAAGCCAAATTTATTTGCTTTACAAAAGACAAACTTGTTTTCTTTTCTTTTCTTTTCTTTTCTTTTCTTTTCTTTTCTTTTCTTTTCTTTTCTTCTCTTCTCTTTTCTGTGTGTGTGTGTGTGTGTGTGTGTGTGTGTGTGTGTGTGTTTCTTACCTTGATTGATCTGTATCACTGTTTCCCCAGTCACTCAAATATACAGCCATGGAGACATCATGTTTGAGTCCTTCCTTTCTTCTATCCTCTGACCTTCACTCCAAGACCGTCCAGTTGGTCTCATAAATCCAATCCCTCTTTTCTATAACTACTGCCATAGTACAAGTGCAAATACTTACCAACACCTGGCCACTACTTTTCCTATAGCTATAACAAGCCTCAGTGCTTCCACTTGCTCCTTATTTCCTACAGCTTCCACATGAGGCCATTTTTTACATCCTCACTTACCTTAAAAAAGTTAAGGCTGTTATCAGGCCAGTAATCTGATCTAAATTTTTGATAAATCCCTATCCCTCTACAAAGGGGATCAAATTCACACCTGCTCTGGGCATTACAAATCCCTTTATATCACACCTTCCCAAATCATTTCTTGCCAAAGCACAAACCTTTATATACCCTCTATATTAACCACATTAGACTATTTACCACTTTCTTTTTCATAAAATTCCATGAGTCTCCATACATCACTTAAGTTTTTATCTTAGTTATTTGACTCTATAAAGTTTTGCACCACCTTTTGTCCAGGAAAATATTTATAAGACCAAGATCCAACTCAAATGCCACTGTCCTTAAGAAGTCTTCCCAATGCCAAACATAACTAATGCATTCTTCCCTCTTTGTTATCACAATATTTTGTTTGTTACACTTTCATAATGATAACTGAAATGTCTGTTGCTTTTTTCTGGTAGATACTGAAATCTTAATAGGAAGGGACACATCTTGTATTTGCCAATCTTCCTGAAAACACACCAAGTGTAAAACGTTGGTTGTATTAATTTACATCTGTACAGTGCACCACACTTATGCACTACAATCCTTACCTGTTTTATAGACTAGGTATCACTATCCCCATATTTTACAAATGAGAGAATTTAAGTTCAGCAGCATTAAGTAGACCAAAATAATATAATTAAACACAGAAGACTCCACACATGGACGTAGGTCTCCTGACACAATATCCAGTGTTCTTAGATTAAACCATACTACCTAGATTCATGCTATTAATTTCTATTGGAGTTCATTCTTTACTATTATATAAGCTCAAGAATGAAAACTTCCTCTGACAATGATTTGTTTGAGAATTTGAGACTCTTCATTTAAAGAAATGTACATAAAAGAGGGGCGCCTGGGTGGCTTAGTCGGTTAAGCGTCCGACTTTCGCTTAGGTCATGATCTCGTGGTTCGTGGGTTCGAGCCCCGCGTCGGGCTCTGTGCTGACTGCCAGCTCAGAGCCTGGAGCCTGTTTCAGTCTGTGTCTCCCTCTGTCTCTGACCCTCCCCTGCTCACGCTGTCTCTCTCTCTCTCCTAGAAATAAAACATTAAAAAAAAATAATAATAAAAATAAAGAAATGTACATAAAAGAAATTAACTTATGATGAAAAAAGTAGTTCTTGACTAGACAATTCAGATAAATTGAAGGTTTGAGAAATTTAATGTTATAGAGATAATGAACAGGGTATACTTCTGCCAAGTAAAAGAATGTTTTCAAGGATAGATATGTGATTAATTGATATAGGAATGCATCTTTTAATATATTGTATATTTCATAAAATGCTTTAAGGTAGGAAAACTTTGCTGTATGTTCTCTCCATTATGAATGTTGACATCGACTCGAAAGAACTAAATTTTCTCCATCCCTGACCATTTCCTGCTCATCTGCAGCGCAATCATCCCTTCTATGAAACAAACAGAGCAACACTTGATTCTACTAGCAACGTGAGACTCACAAGTTCTGAAAAGCATATAGGTGACGCTCACATACCTGGTCACTGTTTGGGCAGATTTTTTGCTGATGGACTGAGGTTGGAAAAGAGGAATGGGAAATTATTCACAGATGCTTTCAAAGATAATTCTGGCAGAGTCAAGTCAGGGAATTGCACAGCTCTATTGCAGCTGCAATCTGTTGGTTGCCATGATTTGGCTGGAGTCCTGAGAAAAGTTAGGCCTTAATAAAAGTGCCTGCTGGAGAGGTGTAAACGTCTTCCCACAACTTTCTAGTACCACTTTAGAGGGGCTCTTACTTCTGATATCAGAGACACCAGGGTTCAGAGGGCTTTGTAGCTCAGATAGCCTTACAGATTTCTAAACCTCAGAGACTAGGTTCCAGAAAATCAAGGGACATCCCCAAGGTTACATGCAAATCCAACAGCAGAGCCACTAGTGGAAATGACATTTCTTACTACCAATCCAGTTTGTTTTCCAACTGCCATACTACTACCCACACAGAATTATTTAAAGAAAACAAATCTTATATTTGCTTCTCAAAACCACAGTACAATACTGCAAGTAAAACGACTAGACTTTTTTTTTTCATTTATCATTTCTTTTTGCTTTGCCTGGACCTGTAAGCAAAGGAAAAGTCAGCCATGTACACTGAGATGTATTCAAGGGTAAGGGTATTGCATGAAGGACAGAAATGTAGTATAGCAGATAATGTGGGAAAAGTTGACCAAAAAAGTTAAAATTTCTAAATTAGGGGCGTCTGGATGGCTCCGTTGGTTAAGCGTCCGACTTAGGCTCAGGTCATGATCTCACAGTTCATGGATTTGAGCCCTGCGTTGGGCTCTGTGCTGACAGCCAGCTCAGAGCCTGGAGCCTGTTTCAGATTCTGTGTCTCCCTCTCTTTCTGACCCTCCCCTGCTCATGCTGTCTCTGTCTCCATCTCTGTCTCTCTCTCTCTCAGAAATAAATAAAACATTAAAAAAAATTTCTAAATCAAACTGAGAAAAACAAATGGAAATCATATTACCAATACAGACTTCTTCCAAATAATTGCACAATTAATTATTAGTTACATCCCATCCCAATCCACTGCCAAATAACAAAGCCTGTGAAGTACTTGCTTGGAAGTTTTTACGCTCTACTCTTTACACTTCATATGTCATGAGTGAAGGAAATTCCAGGAAAAAAATGATCATAATATATATCTTGATTGTCACAATTTATAATGATACCCATTTTCAAAGGCTAAATTGAAATAACTTTAGCATATAGTTACGTGATTGGTATATAAGCAATATTAATACATAAGCTATATATTATCTATTTTGAGGTATTATCTACCCAAAAGTGGTAAAGATAAGGCTACACCAGGTCAGGCATTGTGTCATATTTCATACTTCTGGAATTCCAAGGATAAACCCATGTTTCATCCACAGTAAGTGTTCAACAAAGGTTTGATGAATTCACGAATATTTGTAGCTTAGAGCCATGTGCTTACACTTAGCTCTGTGTAAACATAGGATTATGAGTATGTAAGCTCTTCAAGTTAATCCAGATGGCAAATAAAATCTGTACCAGAAATTGCTGAAAGACTATATAGCCAAGATTCTATTCACACATTAGGGAATGTGAATTGAAAATTGTCAATATATTTTGTGTTTATTAAGCATTTGAGCAAATAGCCAAGAAAATATCCCTGTTACCTTTCCAAGCCTCCCTTTTTTTTCTACCTGGGGATTTAACCTCTCAACTGCAAGATTTAGAGGACTTGAGATATGAATGCATTTTTATATATGACAAGAAAAAAGAACTTTATCTACAAATGTTTTTATAAAGATCATCTTACCACCAATAAGTGGTTGCAATTTAAAAAAATCCCCTACCTTCTATATATATATTTATGGTACTACAAGTAAAAAGTATACAGTGTTTACTCTGTTGCAGACAGAGTGATTTTTACTTTACATTCATTTAATTCTGATAATAACCCCATGAGGATCATAACATCATCTCCACTTTATAGATCAGAAAACTGAAGTGTAAAAGGAATTGCCATAAAGTCACACAAAGTTACTATACGGTGGGGCTGGTATTAGAAACCGTGTCCGGGGCACCTGGGTGGCTCAGTCGGTTAAGCATCTGACGTCATGATCTCATGGTTTCTGAGTTCGAGCTCCACATCAGGCTCTGAGGACAGCTCAGAGCCTAGAGCCTGCTCCGGAGTCTGTGTCTCCCTCTCTCTCTGCCCCTTCCCCACTTGTGCTTTGTCTCCCTCTGTCTCTCAAAAATAAATAAATGTAAAAAAAATTTTTTTTAAGAAAGAAGCCATGTCCATCTTATTCTGGAGCCCCAATTTTTAATAGATGCACTATTCTGTCTCCCTAAAATCTTAAAAAAAATAACAACAATTTTTGAAGCCAATCCCAATTTGAAGCCAATCCCAAATATACACCTATCTGAGAAGGAGAGAGAGAGAGGAAGAAGGAGAAGGAGGAGGAAGAAGGAGGAAAGAGGAAGAAGGAAGAAAAAAAAGAAAGAAGCATCATGACAACACATGGAATCCAGAGTTCTGGATTCAAATTCTGATTCTATTACTGGTTGACATATGGTAAGTTATCTTAAAACACTAAGCTACAGGTACTATGCAATACAGAGGTAAGATATGTTATAGGATACTGTTTATGATTCATACAGTTTTGTACATGAAGCTGCATTCTTCCATTACACACACTAGAAATCTGGTCTTATTGTAAACTTTTTAATCTTGCACACAATGGGAGTGTATCCTATAGTCAATATCTTTTTTTCTGTTTTTAACTCTTGGACACTAGTTCACCCAGCAAATCTCACAAATATCTTTCCCCACAGAAGCATAAGGCAACACAAACCCCTGATTTAGGTACTCATTTCAGATGGCAAAACCTAATTATTATTCCTCCCCTGGTCACTGCTGCAGGCCACCCTTCCCAGGGCCACATAAATACTATTCTTCCCCTGGGACTAAAAATTATATGAAAAAGAAAAACTTCGCCTTGGTTCTTAGGTTTAGAAAAGAAGGAAACAGAAAAGGGAAGCCTGTTTCACCAGATTTTGTTCTTACCCATTTGTTTGAGAAAAAAATACAAGCAGGAACTCTTCCTTCTAGAACACATGATAATTTGCTAAAAGTAGCATGTTTTCTTCAAAGAAATTGTAATTTAGTAAATATTACATAAAGTATATATTTTGAACATGCCAGACTTCCGAGTGTTAGGAAACCACACTGAAGTTCCAAGAAGTTTAGTTAACCCTATGATCCCCCAAAGCTTTCAAGCTTTTGACCTTAAGGTTTTTAGACAAGTTAGGATTGAAAAGATAAAGTTATTTAAGAACCTTCTCACAGCATATTTGTTTTCTCAAAGGCATTTACACATCATTTACATACATACTGTACACAATAAACCACTTTCCTGAGTCGCCTGCATTTGAAAGGATGTTCTTCACACTCTTTATGGGCTCATAATCATGCATTCAATGAATACTCAGAGAGCAAATCCAAAGTGTGAAACAATTTAACACGTTACCACACAAAATGTCAGAGCCTGTGCCAAGAACGGACACTAATGACAACCAATTCTGCTCAAATCCAATTTAGCCTCTGGCTTAACTAACATGAAAAGCCTGCTGTCACAATTAAATACGTGGGACAATGGTCAGCAGTGTCTCCCTGACACTATTTAGCGCTCAAATATTTCTCTATTAAAATTAATCACATGCATTTTTTTTATCCGTCCCATACCTAATTGGACATTTCCTTTACAACTCTCCACACTCAGAGAACACTCTTGAAAGGGACTAGGGTCTCCCCTGTATTCCATGCAATTGAAAGTATTGGCCTTCCTCTGACAATACGGTATATGGGTTATAAAAGGCAAGAATGTTAAAGACAGATGCATTCTCACTAAAGAAAACCATTTGCCAAAATGGATAGATGCCCATAGCACAAATACCATCACTTCAGTTGCCAGTCTTAATACATTTCTACTGGCTGAAAAGGTACTACAGGGGATTAAAAAAAAAGGCAACTGAAATAGAGAACCCAGGTTCAAATTCTCACCACTCAGTAACTATCATGACAGCCCCACCACTGAACCTTCCTAAGTCTCTTTCCTCATGTGTCCAAAGGAGATAACAATAATATTAATTGATGAACATATAGTGAAGATAGGAGACTGTAAAATGTTTAATGTGAAAATATGAACTGTGTTATTTTGACATGACTCATGAAGGCAATTGCTAGATATGTGAGGTCCAAGAATTCATTCTCTAGAAAGGTCTCCATGTGCCTGTTTTCCAGTTATACATGATGTTCTTCCCTGGAGTGTTTTAAAGGTTTAACTTTCAGACTGTGAGGTATATGTTAAAACACAATAATCTGGGTACAAAACACCAAGTATCGTAAACCCTCATCTACTAGGTATTTGCGATCAGAGAGCTCAGCCCAGAGGAATAGAGCTCCATCCTTTCAGTATGGCTAGTCTGCTGAAATGGTGCTAAGGGGGTTCCCAATGCTGCCCAAGAACAGAGATGATCCTAATAAACACTTCAAATCTGCTCATGGCCAAAGAAGCTAGCTCAACAATGCTGAGATCAGCTCCTAGGCCCAGGGCCATTCAAGGACTCCCTGTGGAACAATCCACGTGCTAACAGTGTAACACAGATGAGAAATGTAAAGAATGAAGAAACTATTCTACCCTCCTACACATCCACCTCTGCCTCCCCCAACACACAAATTGAATGTCATCAATAGGAAGTTCAACACAGGGAAGATACCAAATGTCAATAGTAAATACATGCTTTGTGACTCCATCCCCATGTAACTCCTCTGATTTGTAAAATGGTGTTGTGTGTTAAAAACTTTTGAAATATTTTTTTTTAAAACATTAAGGTAAATGCTCTGAGTAGCAACACTGGATTTTGTTTAGGAAAAAGAATATATTTGGAAGCACTTCTGACCTTCTGATGTATGGTTTCAGCATTGAGGAACTATTTATCATTCAAGAAAGTTTTTTTTCCTAATATGGCCTGTAGCAAATAATTTAGCTCAAACTATAAATGTAAATTGCAAGAGAAGAGCAGAGTAAGACAAATGCCTCCTTGGTTCACTTTCTGGATTTCAATTAACACCTAATTTACAATACTTCTTAATACAAATATATAGTTGAGCTCTTTAAAACAGCTTGACAGGATTAGCACACATTTTGTAAAGAGCTGATAAAACAAGCATTCCATTAGCCAACCCACAATGTCTCAAAATCTAATAGTCAATATCCCATTTTCAGGGTGGACAATGGCAAGAACTAAATAAATAAGCAAGGGATTCCCTCCCTCCTGTGCTCTGGGAAAGAATGCATTCTATGCAATTCATTCTATAACTTTAAAGCTATAAATCGTTTTTAATGCTCCTCCCCAAGCATCAGTATTCAATAGATAACTAAAGGAAATAAGCCACTAAAGCCATACCGCTAAATCATTCTACTATATCCAGGGTTGGGGAGAGGCCTCTTAACTCCTTCATTTAGGAAGGATAAGTCCAGGATTAATTCCAGATCTTGGAATATGAAAGAACTGTAAGAGGCCTCAAAATTCCCTCACTTGAGGATATCCTACATCCCTGGAAACCTTGCCAGGCACCTGAACCTCAGCCTGGCCCAGGCCTAGCTACTGGCTCAAGATGCTGCAGGGGGCTTTCCTACAGTTCAGGGGAGCAGCACGGCCCCCTTCCCCCACCTCCCCAGACACCAGATGGTCCCAGCAGGATGTGCAAGGCCTCATTTTAAATGGATTATTCGCCTCTATCTTTTCCAAGCATTCTTAGAAAAGCTTAGGGAGGTCCTAGTTTTAAATATCTTAAGTAGATGGGTCTAAGGTACTATTAAGCACAATAGATAATATTCTAAAAAGAAAAAGTAATAATGATGGTAAATCACTAGCACTTGATATTATCCACCTGAGTTGTAGAAAAATTAAAAGGCTAACCTCTGTCTTGTACACTCACTGATGAAAAGGCCAAAGGCATCATTAATATGACTAATGTTCTTAAGGTTTACAAAGAATATAATGGTAACTACAGGCAAGTGAATATAAATTTCAAATAAGGTAAAGTTGCTAAGATGTACAAAAATAGGATTCTTACATACATATGGGGGAAGACAATATGGTGTCTGTAGAAGAAACTATGTGTGGCATACATCAGGCTCTTGGAGAAAAGTGAGCCGTCATGATGCAAGAGGAAAAGTAGGGAATTAGGTGCTAACTTTCTCAAAAAGCCTTTGCTAGGCTCTTAGACACTTCTATCTGTTCCACCATAGACTCAGGAGGCCTAAACAGAGAAGGGAGGACTCACACAGCACCTGCTGAATTAGAAATCATAAAGACTCCATTAATTATTACTTGAACTGCCTCAGAGAAGGGGTTCTAGTTAGATTTTGAACCTGCAAATGATACCACCCTCTTCAGAGATCAAAATATGGGAAGATATCAGAAGACTATGTGGAAACAAACAAAAAGGAGCTTCAGAGCTAGCTTCCTCTATGAGGTATACAATTAAGAAAGAAATAGTCCATCTAATTCATACCTAGTGATAGTAACTGCCAGTTATGGGCCAAAAATGGATGCGGAGCCTCACGACAAGGGCTAAAGAATTACTATTGGCAAATGGTGAACAGAATTCAAGTGTATAGAATATAATAATGTCTAGCCATCCCTTTTGCAAAAACCGTACTTTGGCCACTTCTGAGTTGGCACCAGGAGCAGGAGAAGGAAAACAACAACAACAAAACAAGCTCTGAGGAATGAAAACGAAAAGAGAAGACTCTGGTTAAGAGAAGTCGCTCTACGAAATGCATTTTTAAATGAGGTTTTGGCAGCCTAGAGAGGTACTGACCGAGAAATATATGCCTCAAGATTTAATATTATGACAGAATAAACACAGGGTTGAACATCAAATTCTAAAACCTCATACCTAAGAGGCTGGCTACGAAGCTAGAAAATAGAGCACTGAGGACCAAAAGAATAAGATCTTTACCAAGAAATTATGAATTTATGAAAATTAGCCCAAAAATCAGTAGACGAGGACAATGGGACATTGATTACAAAGAAAAGCAGACAGAAGAATCCTTTAGGATGCCAAAAGCCCATTTCTATGTAAACAGGCTTGTATATGCCACTCTAAAGGCAAATTTAACCTTGCAAGTCACTGACCTTTAATCTTGTTTGGATTTTTTCCAAGGAAAGGAGTCATTTACTCAGAAGATTCAAAGCAGAAAGTCTTTTTTTCAGGGTGTTCACACTTGTCCGAGAGGAAAGGACAAAGCTTCTAGACAAGCACTTTACGTCATTGGTCTCCTCAGCCTCTACCCATCATTCACAAGAGAAATTCTTCAGTCCCCTCACTACCTCTTATATTTCGATTGCCTGAGCTTTCTGGATACCCCCTTAAATACAAAAAGAGAAAGAAAGCAAGAAAGAAGGGAAGGAGTCAGGGAACACAGAGCTGCTTTATCAGGTTTCTGTTTTTCCAGGGAATCTCTAGACAAATCTGAGAGATTAACTTGCACACTGAATTTGCCCAGGCTCTTCACAGATTAACACCTATTGGAACAGTACAACAGTGAAACAGGACACCTCCATCTCTGTTCTGGAATGACTTCCTGCCGCATCAGCTTCCTGGTATCCCTCAGGAACCTTCTGAACTAGACAGAGTAAGATTGCAAACTCAGAGGACTACATACTGTGAGGAAGAAAGACGTGAAGAAAGATATTCCTTCGAATTATCTGCATCTTTGTGTTCATCTATATATAGTGAGAGATTAATTACCTATATTCTGCCCTAACAGATTTGGCTATATAAATATATACGAAGCAGTGCTGTACTCACTTATCTACTTTTGCTTATATCCAAATGTCTAAGGGAAAGTTCAATTACATTAACACAAGGCTTCCTTTCTACCCCATGAACTTGAGATTAGAGTTCTCATGGATATACAAAGTATACTGTTTCACAAATGTATTAAGAATGGCACAATTTTAAGAAGTTATATTCATATTTCTTCTTGGATCACAATATTGGTTAAAATGCAGTTTGTAGATGAGGGATGAATATTTATAGTCTCTAGATACTAAGATGGAATTGAGAACTTCAGCTACATACCAACAGTGGTAACCTATCTCCCTGTGATAAACATTAAAAATCAGCTATGACCTATGTCCTCAAAAACTTTATATTCTAATGGGGTTTGGAAAAGATGAAACTATGTTCTTAGTCATTTCATGCTTATCAGATATGAAAGTACCTGTACTGCTATTAGTCTAGACTCCAAGTAAACATGGACAAATTTCTATTGTTTGCATTTCAAGGAAGGCCTCCAAAAGGCCAGCTAAGAATGCAGTGTTATTGTCTGTCTGTCTGTCTATCTGCATGCCAGGTTTTGCAGCAAGGAGACTTCGAATCAAGTTCTGGATAATCTTAACAAGCATTTGACCTCATGGAGCATCTGTTTTCCCATCTATGCAATGGGAAGATTCACAAATTCCACCCAATTAGGCTGTTGTGTTGAGCTGAAAATTTATGATTTCACTAGTCATTATGACATCAAGCCACTGTATAGTCTGAGAAAAATTACGACCTTTGTTAGAGAAGTTCAAAAAGGAGACTTTATTTCATGGCCCATGTCCTCCACTCTGCTCTTGGAAAGGCATATCAAAGGTACCCCAGAATCTGGAGAGCACCCTCTCTTGCCTTTGTGTGGCCTTCTTTCATATTGTCTGTCCTCATCTTTCACATTTTAGTGACCTTTTTCTTTTTACTCTTGTTTGGGATTTCAATGTACTACTTTTATTACAACTTTTACTTGTCTTATATAGTGCCAAAAGGGAGGCCAAGAAAAAAAAAGGATTTTGCCACTCTTTAGCCAAGATGATAAATTAAAGCCTTCACATTACTGAATTTTGAAAAGTAGGGTTGATCATTTAAAAACATGGTTGGCAGTGGTGCCTGTGTACCTTAGTTGGTTAAGCACCCCATTTCAGCTCAGGTCATGGTCTCACAGTTCGTGGGTTTGAGTCCTATGTCAGGTTCTGTGCTGACAGCTCAGAGCCTGGAGCCTGCTTGGGATTCTGTGTCTCCCTCTGTCTCTACCCCTTCCCCATGGCTCACTTGCATATGTGTGCACGCACGCGCTTTCTCTCTCTCTTTCTCTCTTTCATACATAAATAAACATTAAAAAAACTTTTTAAAAAGTGATATCAGATTTTGGACATACTTCTCAGCCTTCCACTCGGGCCGTCTTATTTCTCTTTCATGATATATACACAACATACATGTACACACAGGTATGCCTCTTGTATTCAAAGACAGGGAAGAAATAAGATTAGAGTAATAATCCATTCAAAGTTGTTTTATCTTCAACAGTTATGCTCAACAATAACCCAATACTGAAGGAAAAACCAAAACTAAATGCTCTTAG
Organism: Hyaena hyaena; assembly: GCF_003009895.1. Lineage (NCBI taxonomy): Eukaryota > Metazoa > Chordata > Mammalia > Carnivora > Hyaenidae > Hyaena > Hyaena hyaena. The sequence goes on along the minus strand of NW_024080985.1, from coordinate 1,278,015 downwards.
AAATGTTCTTCCTTGCTCTAGACGCTTATTTGCTGAGGATAATAAATATTTATCCTGGAGTCATATTTCAATACACATGGTGCAACCATTTAAATTTCAAAATTGAAAAAAGTCTTAAATAGAAGAAAAAACAGTTATGTTTGTGGAATCTTATTCTGGACAATTTCTGACATAAGACAAGCCGAAACAATATAATTTCTGAAAAGAGTATTAACTAATTGTTGACACTTCTTACATTCATATTTGAAGTTAATGAATTTTTAAAGGTATAAACTTTTACTTGAATTTCCTGAAATCAAGCCCATGATGCACATGCCCTATTTTTCTTTTCATATTAATATCTGGTTGAATCTTTCACACAAGAGAGCATCAGAATAGACATAGTATTCCTAGACCATCTTTAGAAACAACACTTCATTTCTACTTTATCTAAAACAAGAAAGCACACAATTTTCACCCAGTTGTAAACACGATTCAAAACAAATTTCTCAATAAAAAGTATGTTTGGGAAGTTGTTACAGTACTAAATTCTGGCTGTCCAGCTACTAGTCACCCAGCCTAGCAGAATGATGTCTTGTTTTCCAAACCATCATCAGGGAAGGCCCGAGAAACTTCTGGCGGGACAGATTTAGCATTAAAGGTGTCAGGAGGAAACTTACACACAAAACGGAGTTAAATGAGAATTCTGAGTTCCAGACTGACAAGTTTCTACTAAGCTACTTCAAGTTTTGAGTAACTATCATCCGTAGGAGGGAGCGCAGTAAGGAAGATCTGATAAGGCGCACACTGCGAACTTAACTCTCCTCGTCAGAGCAATGTGTCATCAACGGTACAAGGGAATTTCCAGCATTTTCTTTCACTGTACATTTCTCCTTTCTTCAGGACCACGAAAGGGTGAATAAGGTTTAGCTCGCTATGAAAGGGAAGAAGTCGCCGCCACAGACCGACCAAGCCCGCACAGAGTCCGGAGCGGCAGTCACACTTTTGGTACTTTGCCCACTCCCTTCCTCCCTGCCTCGCCAAAGCCCACACCTCTGGAGATGGGACAGAACGTGCCTTCCTCTTACAAACAACTCTACCAACTCGCCCCCAACAGCCCCTGTAACCTTCCTTCCGAAGTTGGTCGTGAGTCCACGCTGACTTCGGGTCACGCCAACCTCCATGCGCCGGGCCGGGCGCCCGCGGAGCCCGGGGACGCTGCGCTCACGTGGTCGGCGGCCGCGGCACGTGCGGCTCCGGCCCGAGGCGGGGGGAGCTAAGCGCCGCCCCGCGCGGGAGGAGAGACCCGGCGCGCAGAGGCGCGGGACGGGTGCTGGCGACCGGGGAAGGTCCCGGGGCGCCTGGGGACCCGCGAGGGCAAGCTGAGCTGCAGGCAGTGCCGGTCAAACCGCGGTACCCGGGGGGTGTGCACTGGAAGGAAGGCGCAAGTGTGAATGGGGTAACCACTTGGACATTTTTTTTAAGGTTTACTTTAAATGAGCAAATGCATGTGAATTCCGTCTAGAGAGAGCTTCCAAGGTCGTCACGATCCCCTTCTCGCCGGGATCCCACACTCGAAACCCCTGGCAAAAGAGGTCGCAAAGGTGTCCCGGGGTAGCAATTCCATTCCCACCCATCTTGGGGAAACTAACCAACTGGGTCTCGGGCGAGCCCCGGGGAACGGCACCCCGGAACAAAGAGGAGGTGCAGTCCCCCCCCCCCAGATGCCTATAGCCCGCCGAGTCTTGGGATTTAAACCCCGCGGCAAAGCCAGCTGTGTTTGCGGCTTGTTTCGTTTTGCTGCGGGAGGGGAAGGGAACCCGAACTCTGGACGTTTTTCCCCAACTGGGAGCTGGGAGCTGGGCGTTCGATCCCACTGGCACAGAACTCCAGTCAACTCGGCCCACGGCGGCTGCCCCTTGGGGGTGGGGAGGGGCAGGAAAGAGCGGCAGGAGAGGGAGGGACGGCGGAGGGGCTGGCGAGAGCGGGGAGGAAACAGGTGAGCTCCCCCGCCGCCCCTCGGGAGTGCAGCGCGACGGGCCCCGCACGCCACCGTCCCGACCTGGAGAGGCACTTACCGGCTTTACAGGGGTCCTTGTAGTCGATCGTGTCCGCTTTATCCTCTTCGTTCCCATCCAACGTGTAATCGTAGTCGAGGCCCGCGCAGACCCACAGCTCCCCGTACAAAACAATCCCCGAGGCCGCCAGCCACACAAGCATCCTCGGGGGAAGCGTTTCCAACCCCATCCTCCTCCCCTGGAGGAAAAGGAAGGGACGGGACCGGGAGGTGAGGCGTCCGCGGTCCGCGCCGAGGTGCGGCGCGAGGGGACCCGGCGCTCCTCTCCCTGCCGGGAGGCTCCGCGGCGACCCTGGGGCGTTCAGGTGTCCGAGGACATGCGGATGCCGTCGGGACAGCAGGCAGGGCGAGAACTGCCTGTTACCCCCAGCTGCAGGGAGAAGTTGGCCAGGGGCCCGCGGGTGGGCGGAGGGCAGGTGAGGAGCTGGGCTCCCGGAGGCGGGGAGGGGCGGCTGCGGGCACACTCGGCTCCGGCGGAGCGGGCGCTCGCAGCCTGCCGGGTCGTCCCTCTCGCGGCCGAAGTTCCCGCGGCCGCGGCTGGGCGAGCGGCGCCCCGCGGGCTCAGCTGCCAGCGGAGCTCGGGCTCCAGCGCTGCGCCCCCGCCGCTGCCAGGACCCGGCGGTCGAGCACGAGCCGCCGCCGCCGCCGCCGCCGCCTGCGCCCGCCGCCGCCGCCGCCGCCGCCGCCGCCCCGGGAAGATGAATCCGGTCTGCACATCAGCACATCTGAACTGAAAGGGGAGACCGAGGAAGGGGGTGGGGGGCAGGCATGTCTACGCCGCGAGACCTTAAAAGCCTGCAGAAGCCAGCAAAGCAACTGACCGAAAAGAGCAAAAGTGTGAGGATGTGGGGATGCACCGTTTGCCTTCCCCCCCACCCCCAAGCTGTCTTTTTACCCTCTTCCTAACTTGAAAAAAAAAAAAAAATCTTCGCAGCATCTAACCCAATCACTTGCATCCTGCTTACTTATTCATACAATCAGGGTCAGGATCCGGGCCACAGCCTCCTCTCTGACTTCTTTTGATAGCCTTATACAAACAAACAGACACGAGCGCGCTGACAATTCCATTTATATTTTAGTAAAGATAAAAATGAATATATTATGTATCTGCGTCCGCGAATAGCAATTAATAGATGATGTACGTGTCAGCCGAGAGTGCCAGACCGGGGGTGGCGCGAGGGATCGTGATAACTTAGCTGCAAACCTCTACTTCCCCTCCCCCCCAAATAAACAGCGGGTGTGTTTCTTTCCTTTGCTGCGGTTTAACCTTAGTGCAGCCCGGGAATGGAGGAAAAGCGTCTGAGCCTTCGCGACTTGGGTTAGGAAATAGACTGCTTTAAAAGTCCTCCAACCAACAAAGTTTTGCTAAGAACTACGATTCCCTAGAACTGCAATTAAAAAAAAAAAAAAAGAAAAAATCCAAAATCAAGTTACAGATTGCAGCAGCAGGAAACGCTAAGACCTTGCTGATGGGCTGGCGCTCCGGCTCACGTGGGCGCAGGAAGGGAAGTTGGAAGGGAGACTCGAGAAGCAAATTTTCTGTGACAGTTCTGGCGCCCATGCCCGGAGTTGCTCGGTATCCTTAGGCTTCAGTTGTTTTACTTCTGAGGAGAGTGTGTAAAACCTGGCAGCGGGATCAGCGAGGTAAACCACATGTCAGCCTAGCAGACGCAAGACAAACACAGGTTGTGGGAAATAGGGGAGGGAGAAAAAATCAGAGGAAATCTCTGCAAAACCCCTGTTGTGAGCAATTCAGTGGTTTCCCCACATCTGCAAGCAGTTTCCAAAATAGGTGAGAGGACATCTCCTCCCCCAGACTGGTGATTGGGAGCCTTGCCTTTTCCAACTCAATCTTGAACTGTCACTTTAGCAGGGGCTTGTAAGAAATCTTCTGTGGCCTTTACATCTTTATTTAACATCTAAACGACCCCCCCCCCTTTTCCAAGTTACCATCAATATCCAGTGTTATCTAGAGGAAAATATGAAAGGAACCATCCTCCTTCTGGCACATATGCCTTTGACAGGTAGACCCAGTTAGGTTAGTGGATTTTACCATGCTTTATGTTTGTTAAAGAAAAATGGAGGCTAAACTCCAAGAAGTATCATCTGTCTCCAACTTACACTAAGACGAAAAGGATGAGAGGACTAGGTAGAACTGATTTGATATTCCTGGCCAAACTGCGGCTTTCTCAAAGGCTGATGGAGTAACAGAGCCTCTCTTCGGTAGATCTCAAACTTTTAACCCCAGGTCACAAAACAGAGAGCAGATTTGAAAAGAACATGTTCAATAAGTAGGTAGAGGTATTTGGTTTTGAAATCTCTTGCTGAGTCATTCTCAAATTCTTTTACCCATCCAAAAAAAAAAAAAAGTTTGCATAATTAATAATGGCGTTTCTCTAGTGCAGGGCTAAACAGGAATGTATTCTGCTTAGTCCATCTGAAAGCCTAGAAAATACAACTTTCCTTTAGAGGATCCTTGCTCTTGAGCTGCTGGGATTGTCCCTACTTGCAATCCCCAAACTTTTAAAATGTCCCTTGTTAATGCAAATGACAGCAAACATCTCCTAGACTTTTTATCATAGGTAAATTCGCAAGAGTTTGTAGCTGGCGTCTAGTTAAACATCACCTTTGCAGGAATAAATGAATGTATATTCATTCATTTTCCCTGGAAAAAAAAAAAAAACCAAGGTAATACATAGGGACATCTGCCTCATCACATAATCATGCCTACTACGGTGTCCATACAAAATTTATCATTGCTTAGTTTCACAGTTTATAAATTTATACCCTAGATTTAGGATGATTGACATAGTAGAACCTCAAATCAAAATATAGAAATGTTTCTTTTCTATATACCTGTAGAGAATAGTTATTTACACCACAATATCCTAGGCCTCAACCCTGATTTACTTATAAATATTATTTTAAAATATTTACTAAATCTAACTCTAGGATAATAAAATACCTACCATTAAATTTTATTTCAATAGGTGCTATGATCACAAACTAAAAGTAGATTTTTTTCTTCCCTGTGCATTAAAAAAACCTGAATTAGCAAGAATTTGAAGAAAACAAAAAACAAGAATATGCATGTTGGGAAGGAGTTGAATGTTCAGTCAGAATGTAGCCACAAACATTTGCAGTATATAAATCCAATCTCCTTAGGAAGATAAAAAGAGGAGACTGATTCCTTTAGTAAGACATGTGTTGAAGTAACCTTGGCTTCTAGCTGGCACCTGCCCCTGACCCCCTTCACCACCTGCAGCAGGACTCCATCAGCCCCCAGCAATCTAGGGAATAAAGCCACCCAAGGAAGCTGAAGCAAGAGATACACTCTGTTCCAACTGGTATATCCTGTTTGCTGTCACAGTAATTGAAATAAACTTGCCTTGTGGATAATCTGAATTGGAAATGTCTATTTTCTTATCTAGTCATTTTGTGAAAAGCTAAGTGTGATTGTTTTGTTAGGAAACCAAGTAATACCTGAATATACCCTGCTCATGTCCCTGGTTAAAAAAAAAAAAAAAAAAAAAAAAAAAAGACATAGTAAAACCTTGTTTTGTGAGCATAATTCATTCTGGAAACATGCTTGTAATCCAAAGCACTTACATATCCATGCGAATTTCAAAAACCATTGGCTCAGTTGTGATCATGTTATGTTCGCATCACATACTACTCACATCGCAAGATATCACTTCTTTATCATACCAAATTTTATTAGAAATGTTGGCTCATCTTGCAGAACACTCGCAGAACAAGTTCCTCACAATCCAAGGTTTTACTGTAATTTAGATGTGAATGGAATCAAATGTGCTTCCCTCTCTCCCTTAGCCTCACTCCCCTTGTCTGAAGTACACACTATTAACCTGTTAAGCAAATAGTATATATATTGACTGGCTTCTGTGAAATTGTCTTATCCAAAGGTTAAAAACAGAAAATATTGGCAAGTTGATATGGTTCAACCTATTATTTCAAGGCCTTTTTTAAAAAAAAATCCTGTTTTGAATTAATGCTGCTATTCTTCACAATTAAATATTATGTATCTCGGGTAAATATATTTCAGTGAGGAGGTGAGTCTCTGGGCCTAAATGGCCTCTGACTTCCACATTTTTTAAATCTAATATTCTATGAGTTTTTTATGTCACATTATTTCATATATTACTATTACTGGATGCTCCCAACTCTTGATAATTAGGATGACACTACATTCAATCAAAATCTGTATTGCTGTTTCCTAAATAACAAATATAGTGTCAGTGACAGAATGAAAAAGTGAACAGAAGGCAATATTAGCTTTACAAAAAAAGTGTTACAGAAGGTGTTTGTTTCTTTATGAAGAAAAAGATATACATCAACCCCCAGGAAATGAAAGAGAGAGAGAGAGAGAGGAAGGGAGGGAGGGAGGAAGGAAGGAAAGAAGGAAGGAAGGAAGGAAGGAAGGAAGGAAGGAAGGAAGGAAGGAAGGAAGGGAGGGAGGAAGGGAGGGAGGGAGGAAGGGAGGAAGGAACTGTCTTTGTTCAATGGCTTCTGGTCTGAGTAGGGGCTACTGACTTAAGAGTCTGTGGTTATTGGGATGCCTGGGTGGCTCAGGTGGTTAAGCATCTAACTTTCTCTCAGGTCATGATCTTAAGTTTCTTGAATTCTAGGCCCACATCAGGTATCCACTGTTAGTGCGGAGCCTGCTTAGGTTCTTCTTTCTCCCTCTCTCTGCTCCTCCCTTTGCTCTCTTTGTCTCTCTCTTTCTCTCAAAAATAAATAAATATTTTTTTAAAAGTCTAGTTATTCCCTGGTGCTTACTGATCTGCTGTACTACTCTCTTCTCTGTCATATCCTCACTGTGGGGAACAGATATCCCCTTTGTATTTATGGCTTTTACTTCTCTAGACCTTTTCAAGCTCACTTTCACCCCATTCTAATGTGATCCTCTACAGCACACATATACTGTGTCTTACCTTCTTTCTCTGAGGCTCTCTCTTGCAGCCCTAAGCAAGTCTACATAGCATCTTCTAATTCTACTTCAGTGTCCCCAGGTGTGGTATTTAAACTACCTATACCAGATGAGATCATTTTAAGTAACATAGTGATAAGCTTCTAAAAAAAAATGAAAAGTTACATATATATGTATATCACATATACTATAAAAAATTAACAAATTTGCAATTGCATATTTCTCATGCTACTTAGATTAAGAAACAAGTTAGTTGCTTTATGAAATTTGGTCAATAATAAAGGTAGTGTATGAAGGTTAACTGATACTTGGTGAACATGATCTAACTCAATTCCTAAGTCCCCTTAAAGCCACTTGCTGTCGTGGATCACAACCTTTTTGCTGCTTCCACACACTAAACCTCAGTCTATTCCTTCTCTTACTTACTTACCACTCATTGTCATTTCCAGTAGTGCAGTGTAGAAAAGCCATGTTTGTACACAGAGCTGCATGTATTTACTGTTAGCGCTTTTGGTTAGGTCGTTTGTTTAAGCATCACTTATTATTTAAGTTTCAAGAAGAGCTGTTGACTTGCTTGTTCAGAAACCATGTTCTATTGCCTAATGGCATCCAGAAATGATTGTATTCTCCATTCAGGCATCAGCTTGCCAAAGGGAAATGGAGGGAATGGAATGGAATAAGAAGAAAGTCATCTCATCTCTCACCTGATGGAACTCCTAACTCCAGTCCACCAGTAGGCCTCGAGGCCTACACTGAATCCTCACTGTTTTCCCCTGAACACCTAGCAAGGGAGGCACAAAAGTATGGAGCTTGGAAATGACCTCCCAATCAAAATTCCAGTGCTCTGATTCCTAGTTTAGTAATAGTATCTTTGAACCTATTTTTTTAACCTCATCTATACTCACTTCCTTCATCTATAAAACAGGGATAATCTTAGGAGTGGTAATATTTCACAGAGTTGTTACAAGGATTAAGTTAATGTGTGTGATACCCTTTACAAGTCCTATATAGTGCACTTTTTGCATCTGTTTGCTATTATTATCATCGTAAGTGAGTTCTGAAAAGCAGAACCATTTCCAGCCCCTCTAAATATATTATTTGAAGAGAGCCTTCTCCTTCACCAAATGGGACTAAATGGTATAACTCCAAGGTAGGGTAACTCGTTTAAATTTATGCTGGAAAGAGGCAACAGACAGACTGGTTAAGAGCATGAGTTTCACTAGCAAAAAACAGAGTTTTAAGTCTGACCTTGTCATATAGTAATGGTTTTGCATCAGGAAAATTACTTCTCTAGTTTCACCTTCCTGGTTTTTGAAACAAGAATAAAATAACTAGAAGGTTTGAAATAAGAATTAACCAAGATAATGCATGCAATGTACTGTTTGGTGGGTATGAACATATTTTAAAGGGTAGCTATTATTATTAATTGGCATTTTCTTAGTGATTTGTGTGAAAATCCTGTACACTGTGAGCTTTTCTACTGTCAGGCAAGAAATTCACACATACACACACACACACACACACACACCTGTGTACAAATTAAATAAAGCTACAAATTTTATTTGTAAATCCCACTAATACAAAATGTATCAATTTGAAATGAAAATGTAGGTGACATTAGTGGTGTTGCTTAAAATTCCCCAATAATATACATCTGTAACTGACATCTAGAATGTAAGTCTCCCAATTTTGCTATGCAATTTCCCTATCAAATAAAATGTATACCTCATTTCACTCTACCTTCCCCAAGGTTTAAAAAAATAGGCACTGAAGGCTTCAATAAAATATACTATATACTTCCAATGCAATGAGGATAACTTAATTTTAAAAATAAAATAACTAAGTAGTACCAGCTTCTTGTGAGATAAAAATGTCCAAACTACGTAAGGGCCACTATCCAAGGCAATCATTTCCTAACATTTGTCTGATCCTATCCTATTATAAAGATAAGGGTTAAGATGAATAGATAATTAATAGGGGCACCTGGGTGGTTCAGTCGGTTGAACGTCAGACTCTTGATTTGGCTCCGGTCATGATCTCGCGGTTCCATGAATTTGCCAAGGGAACCTGCTTGGGATTCTCCCCTGTTCCCTTTCCCTCTCTCTCTCTCTCTGCCCCTCTCTTCCTCACATTCTCTCTGTCTCTCTCAAAATAAGTAAATAAACTTTTTTAAAAAATTATAAATAAATAAATGAATAAATAAAAATAAGGGATAAGAAAACAAGTGTGTCATTCATGAACACATTGTCACCTCATAACCTCTAACCCTCCACTGGCTCCCTTAGCTGTCTGCTCTTTGAGGGCTTGAAGTTCTGCGACTCCTGCTTACTAGTGATAGGCAGGAAAAAATACATATGTGACAGTGGCCAAGAACCTCTGGCCCTAGCTAAAGCCCAGTCATTCTTCAAGCCTCTGGTGAATACTCACTTTGCATTGTATCCGTCCTGACTCCTCAGGTTATATTCTAGAAATCGTTTTTCTAGAATTTTCTAGAAATTCTAGAAAGTGCCCCTACGCTGCCTTGCATTCAAGTCCTGAGAAGTAGAGGCCATGTCTTTTCCATGCATATCTTTTTCATGACAAAAGCCCCGTAGTTTCTGTGCATGAATCCCACAAGATACATATTTCTGAGTGACAAAACTAGAATTGGGTTTATTTCAACAAGCTAAGTAGTATTCTAATATTCCATCACTGGAAACATTTCACATTAGAATAAGACTGAAAATTAATTTTAAAATCTGCATACTTAATATAAATGCAGTGTTTAGAATCAGAAAGTGTCTTTGAATCCTTGTCCTTGGACATGATGTCTTTGGACACTTACTCTTTTTCAGCTCAATTTTTCTCACCTTCAAGATAAAATGCTCACTTCATATGGTTATCTTGCAATTCAAACACTTCAGGTACATAAATCACTTAACATGGAGTCTGGCATTTGACAGCAGCTCAGGGGTTAGGAAGTCCTGGCCTTTTCTCCCACTCACAAATTACAAATACCATGAGAGCATTAACAATCAGATCAGAGACTCAGAAAGGAAACTCGTAATAAGCATTTCCAGAGGAGTAGGGGAAAACAAGATTTTCCATCACAGGTAAAATGAGGAATCTGAAGGGAGACTGGGGGAGGAGAATACCTTTTCTCATAACGGGACTCATTTCCCTCAAGATTTCATCTCTCCATTCCCTAGGAACTAGGGACTAAATGTCCAAGTGGCAGTAACAGCCCATAACTAACTTTATTAATTCACCTTCTGAAAATTAACTTTCTGACAGCCTGGGCTTATCAAAGCAAGCCTCTTTCAGTAATTAGCAAATAAAAACACGATATGCCAAAATGAGTTAACTGGGAAAAGCTGACATTGTATACCAGCCTCTAGAATAAGTTGTTGGGTAATTGGTTGGTATATATTTACAATGTGTATGACTTCAGCTTTTATGGTGCATTGTAAAATCACCAGGTTATTTTATAACTTAGTTAACTCTACTCATCATATGCAGCTGCACTTGCACACTGGGTTTTCTGTACTTCTAAACTCTCCATTATGCTCTGAGTCTGGTTTGGGGGCCAAATTCACTTGGTAAGCTGCACTGAGCTTTCAGGTGGCAATAATTAATGACCTTGGCCTTCATCTTCAGGCATTATAACTCACTTTGGGTCACTTTTGCAACCCCTAAAGCAGTAATTTTGCACCATAAAACCAACTTCCGATCAATATGAAGCATCTGAGGTGTGTTTATTTATATATGTATTGCTTTTCATCTGCACAGCATTTTAACAGCATTAACTAATGGTCCCTAAAATAGGTGAACGTGGTGTGTTCAAGTTTAGCAACACCAACTCTAAAATCCTGAGACGCTGAGACAGCTACAACTCGGAGGGGACAATTTCCTTTATGTTATTTCTCTTCCTTACTTCCTGGGGAAAGTTTTCATTCAGATTTACTCTATGTCTGACACCCAAAAGAAAAAAAAATCTGTCAACAGAATGGAGCACAACTGAGCCAGGGGTATCAACTGTCTGAACAGTGGATTCCGATTGTCTCACAGGTCAGGAGAGCACTAGAATATCCACATTGCTTTTGCCAGGGTACACAGGAGAGCTGGGTTATCAAAAGCTAATTACCCAGACAAGGTTTTGAAAGCACCCCTCATCTTCAATTATCTAGCTATTTCAGAGGACAATGGGTGTGGTGCTTTAATTTTTTGCTAGAGGGAAAGTGCTGACATTTCCGGATAATTTCCTCCGTTTTCTACTTTAGTTAGCATGTATTTGATAGAAGATTATACCCAGTGCTTTCCAAATTATTACCACTCCTCTAAAAACACCACCATCTGTGAGTTGAGGTCACAGTTCATTTGTAAGGCTGTGCTTAGTATTGCACTCCTCACTATTAAGTATTCTGGTTGTAACAGAGATGGACTGGATTGCTGTCCCTTTTTCTCTCTGTTCTTCAGAAAGATTTTTAATATATTTTTTTTTTAATGTTTTATTTATTTCTAGGAGAGAGAGAGAGAGACAGCGTGAGCAGGGGAGGGCCAGAGAGAGAGGGAGTCACAGACTGAAACAGGCTCCAGGCTCTGAGCTGGCAGTCAGCACAGAGCCCGACGCGGGGCTCGAACCCACGAACCGCGAGATCATGACCTAAGCGAAAGTCGGACGCTTAACCGACTAAGCCACCCAGGCGCCCCTCTTCAGAAAGATTTTTAAAAGTCTGCTCATTCATATGGGTTCCAACATTAACATAAAAAGTAATTAAATTATATTGCTAGAGCAATTTCTAAGCACAGGCTGCCTTTTAAAATAAAATGCTTTAGTAATTTCAAAAAAGAATAACAAGATTTAAACATTTCTAGATAACCTGTAAAAATGAGTCTGGTTCTCCTTTGCTTTCTTGCTCTATAACAATTGCTACAAGAAATGGAAATTGTCATGTGTTTGGCTTTAAAATCAGTGCAAAGTTTATGTCTTACTCTTTTGAAACCATCAGACCACATGCAAAGAACCTAAAGCCGTTTGCTCTTAATTACTAGTAAAACAGGAAAGCAATTAGTAGAGCAATTAATTCAATATGTTGTAGGACCTTTTATTAGCCATTTTTATTATAATAACCCAGCATATAAATGCCTCAGTTCTCAGGACATGATCCCAAAGAATAAATAGTTATCATAAACAGGTAGCTCTTCATAAAACAGAGTAAGTGCCAATAAGTGATCTTAACTATACAAAAAACATAATATCAGGATAGATTAGTGACTAACTTGTGTTCTCCTTACCTCTCAAAACTAACTAGCTCCTCACTAAATCAATATTTACTGCTTTGATCACAGTTATCTGAATTATTTTTAATAATTTCCCCAAATAAGAATCTTCAAAGGGAACAATGGAATGATAAATTTTAATTTAGCTCAATAGTACTTATTTCATTGCAGAATTAGTTGTTTCTTCCCTCACACGTCAAATACTATAGGCTGAAGTGATGACAACTTTTCTGATCTGTAAGATTCCCTGTGGCTTTTGAATTGCCCTCAAAGACAAAATCTGTTTTTCCCCAATTGTCACATTTTTCCATAAGACTAATCCTTTAACTATGCCAGCTCATTTCAGGGTAAGTTTTCAGAAGAGTTGCTCCATTTTAAAGTTCTCCTGAGGATTTATAATTGGTACTTTTGCACCACAATTGCAAGAGATTTTTGTATATATTTTAAGCATTATTTTGTGTTGATGATATTCTAGTTACTATGATGGACCAAAAAAATCAAAAGTATGAGATCCATATCAGAGTTTGAATATTGAAAGGGCAGTTGCAATCAAACCTGAAAATTGAAATTACCAGAGGAATATTTGCATGTGAAACTTACCAGAGAGAGTGTGTTAAGAACAAGGCAGGACAGTGTTACCTCCTTTTCTAGCAATATGATTAACTAAAATATTTAAAGAAATAAAGAGTTTGTAAGAATTGAACTTATAATACTCATTGGGATACCATTTAAATATGTCTACCACTTCACAAAAGAGAAAATAGACTACTAACCCGGGCCATCAGGTAACCTTAACTGTGTTGAAGCCTTTACCCTGGAGAATGTTATACCAATCCTTCAGATCCTATGCTTCTGCTAGGTCTTTAAAGGCCAGGCAGCACTGAAGCTCTTAGTTTCAAAGGCAGAATCGGTGCAGGAGGTGGGCACTAATTAGCCTTCATGGGTTTTAGAGTCCGGTGTTCTAATCGGCTCACTGTCTGAGCCATTGCCCAGACCATACAAAGAGGATGCTTTGTGCAGACTACCTTTGGCAACCGTGTTCTTGTTTGCTGGTCAGTTTTTTGACATCCTGCGACCTCTAGTGAGAACCAGAAGTTGTCAGCCAACATAAATTTCCTTGCTGGGTCTGAATCCCTATAGGAACTGCAGAGATAGAAAAGAACTTCAGGAAGCCTCACAGAATTTTTTTTTCAGGTCACAGCACTAATTCAGCCTTGAGAGAGTAAAAAAACTTAAAATGATGTACGTTTAGAAATTTTTCTTCAAGTTTTCTAGAAATTACATTGCACTCATTAACTATCTTCAAATACTACACTGTAAAAAATTTTAAATGCATGCAAATGAAAGGGAAAATGGTGAAATGTCCAATAACAACATAAGCTGAGTGTTAAAGGAAAAAATAAAATAATTTAAAGTGGTCAGTTATTTGTTTTCCAACAAATTTTTGCAAATTATTATGTATAGAGAGTATATAATTATACAGTATTTTAATTAACACTATAAAGCTTAGTATTAGTCTGTGCAATGAAGATATTAATTACAGTGCATTTCAATGCAAAACAGAATTGCATAAATAAGTGAATAAGATATGAGTGAGAATATCATGGCCTTAATTTTCAAAGCACAAAGTGTACCACTTGGCATGATGCCCATTCTAAAAACCTTAGTTGTGATAGCTAATAACTTTTATAATGATGAGTAGTTATTTGAGGCCAAGTGTATTTATTAACAGTATGATAGAGGCAGAGAAGGACAAATGACACCTGATTGTCACTCTGACTGAATGTACCACCCAAGAGGATGAACAACAGGTATAACTTGATAGAATGTGTTAAGTACCTTGATGAACACATGAAAAATTACAGATGTTCTATGAAAAATGACCATTCTCACTTTAGAAAATAAGAGAATAATTTTTATAGGGTTGTTGAACTTTAACAGGGAATACGAGGGAGAATGAAAGAGGAACAAACAAGCACCTTTCAGCTTCTTTTGATGCCATATAAATTCCATTCATTTTCTTTGACCTTATGTTAGCCTTTACTTAATCTCTTATACAAAGATGGAAAAATATTATTTCTTTGATCTTACCTTGGGTCATACTCTTATAGTTCTTCATATATTCTATAATGTTCTATATTTTAATCTTTCTGATGTTAATAACAGTAAACATATGAATACATTTGTTTACATCAGGACATTTGGTATAACTAATATAGTTAAAATGAGTTTTACAATTAAACACTTTTTTATGGTTTTTCAGTGTTTCAGAGCCACAGTTGCTATGGGAATTATAAAATGTATCCACACTTTAAAATCTGGAACTCTCCATACCTCTTTACTGCTATAACATGTAAAAATATTCCAAGAAGCGAGTTCAATCTATAATTCTTCCTGGAAAAAGGTACGGTGTTTGTTGTTGTTGTTAACTCTAGACTTTTCTAGAAATGGAACAAATTAGTAGAAACTCTTTTTACATGGACTTTTTTCACTTACCATAATTAGGGGGTCATCTTTGTTGTTGATAATCTTGAACTTATTTGACCATCTCTTAAAACTTCTGTTCCAGGGTCATTTTTTTGAGAAATATGCCTATAAATACTTAGCAAAGCAATATTTTATGCTCACATACACATACAATATATATAATGTTAAACTGATTACAGAACTCTAAATTACATATGTATATGTACATAGTTATTACTGTAAATGTAATTTTTCTTAGATTTGAGTGTGAGAATGATTCTCATTATGTCCTAAGATTCCATCAGATCAGACGTGTCTAGACGGCTGAGGAGGTTAAGCATCTGACTTTAGTTCAAGTCATGAGTTTGAGACGCTCATTGGGCTCTGTGCTGACAGCGAGGAGCCTGGAGCCTACATCAGATTCTGTCTCCCTCTTTCTGCATCTCTCCCACTCGTGCCCTGTCTCTCTCTTTCAAAAATAAATAAACATTAAAAAAAGATTCCATCAGATTAAATCTACCCATGTAATGACAAAATATTTTCTTATATAGTCAATTAATAGGGCATGCAATTAATTGATTAGATTTGGCCATATTATAACTTGTATGTTCTCTGGTTATTTTTCTTTCTCTCTTTCTTTCTTCCAGGTAAGAAATTTAGTCTACATAGTCCTGGAACTATTTTTATAGATTTAGTTTCCCAAAATTTTTATGAATTGTTTTTTAATTGAAGAATAATTGGCTTACAATGATATATTAGTTTCAGGTGTGTAACAGTGATTTAACGATCATGTGTCTTACAAATTGGTTTTTAAACTAAAGAATATTATAAGAAAAAATAGGGATTTACATTATTTTTTTCCATTATATTTGACAATATTAGGCTTGTTTAAAATTTTTTATTAATAATTTTGAAAATGTATTTCAATTAATCAACAGATTTAATTCAACTAAACAGATAAGTGGAATGAGGTGGCATATAGTCAAAAATTTATATTGATTTTTAAAACATCAGCTACTTCAATCTTTGAATGATACTTTGTGAGTATGGATCATAAGAGTCATAGCAATTGAAACAATCACAGATGATGTTCATTTCTAGCATAACTGAACATTTTATTACCTTGAAGTTCCACTTGAGTGGCAGGAGCCAACAAGAATCTTAGCTGTAGTCATTTTCTTTGGGTTTACTCTGAATTTTCTCTTTAAGTTTCTGATTGAGGACCTGAGCTGAATGACTGTATCTTTAGTTGTCACAAGTTCTTTATAAGTTATGTGTGTGTTAACACTATAGGAAGGACTTGACATACATTGCAGCCAGCCTTTGGGATTGACATTTGTCTCCATATACAAAAGGATATGGATAAAGGCATTTCTTCTACATAATGAGTGGAGGGGAACTGGCCAACCAGACCAGATTGCTCTCCTGGTCTTTACTTGGCCATCATCTTACACCCACCATAAACAGACTTCATAACTTGGAAGCTCTCTAATTACTCAGAGAGAAACTAGTAACAAGTTTAATGATATTCAAAGATTATATGGTAAAATTTGTCTAAGTATTGGTGTTTTATTGCTCTCAGAGGAACCTGACACACAAAGTAAATCAACAAAGGAAATAAATTCAAGGTTATTTTATTTCCAATTCACTCATCATTCTGTTATATACTCTAGCAAATCAAAGGCAAAAGACATCATTTCTTACCTGAAGCAAAGTATGCTTTTACTATGTGAAAATAGTGACCCAAGAGCTGATTATTTGGCTGCCATGGAAATTCAAAGTGGATACAGCATCATAAAATGATGACTAAAGAAATAACTGTAAGTCTTGTGAACATCATACAATATTTTCTATTTCTGTTTTATTCATCCTTTCACAAACATGGTGCTGGGTAGAATAGGCTCTGAATGACTTCTTTAGTAATTAAAAAACTATGAGTAAACCTTAATTTATAATTCATCAATTACATGCTATATACATGTCTCTCTTCTTGAGTAATTTTATCATTTCTTTGTTGGTTAGCTGACTTGAAAGGTGCACTCAATTTGACAACACCAGGAAGTTGGAGAATTTGCTTTTTAAATTTTCTTTTAATGTTCATTTATTTTGAGAGAGAGAGGGAGGGAGAGAGACTGCATGCTCAAGAAAGGGGAAGAGGTAGAAAGGGAGAGAACGAGAGAGAGAGAGAGAGAGAGAGAGAGTCCTAAGCAGGCTCCATGCTGTCAGCACAGAGCCTGATGTGGGGCTCACTCCCATGAACCAAACCATGAGATCATGACCTGAACTGAAACCAAGAGTTGGAGGCTTAACTGACTGAGCCCCCCAGAAACCCTTGATTTTGCTTCTTTTAAACTGCTGAAAGAGTGACTTTTCCATAGTGGAAGTTCCTTCATAAGAAGATAATATTCTGTCTTCTCAGATGCTTGATTCTTTCATGAATATTGAAGTTTTTACTATATTTTGAATCAAATTTGATCATTTCATTTTTTTTAGAAAATTGTAGTCTCCATTTTGTTTGTTTAGTCAAGATTTTCAACACTACAATGTCAAACATTGGTGTAAATACAGTGTTGTATTAAAATTTTTAGTTTTGTTACTGAAAAACTCATGCTCTTTTCATTTCCAATTGTATGCATTTCCAATTTTGCTTTCATTTATTTATTAGACTAGTCGAAAATATTTTCTTTTTTTAACTAATTATCTTTTTCTGTATTAGTTATTCTTCATTTTATGTGCAGTTTATTAAAGTTGTTTTTTGTTAATTACTTTTAAATCCTCAGCATATTTTTATTCTTTTAAACAAGATCTGTGATGATATCCTACAACAAACACTTGGAATTCAGTTGCAGGAACAGAAACCATTCTTTTTCAAACAGAAAGAAATTTAACGGAATTGTGTGCTCAGAGAGATATTAGAAGGCCTGAAAAAGCAGGCTTGATTCTGACCCACCAGGAATGACCCCAGAAAAAGACCACAGAACTAGCCTCCCAAGGGAGCTCCCACATTTGATGCAATCAGAAAGGAAGGAATCAGAATGCCTTTGCTGGAGATGTTGACTTCAAGAACACATCCCTTAGCTTTGATCCAGATATTAAAAAGTCATTGTCATGACCACACCTATTTCTGATGCAACACTGAAACTCTACTGTAGAAAACCCAACTTGTCTACTGCAGTGCCTACTAAACGAGACTGTCTCCACAGCAGGAAAGGACTCCTCCCTTGTCATCTTTTAGAATACTGCTACGCACCATGTTAGCCGCTAGCCAAATATGGCTCCTAAGCATTCGACATAGTCCAAATGGAAATGTATTCTAAGCTTCATAGGCACACCAGGTTTCAAAGGCTAAAGGGGAAATTGGAATGTAAAATATCCCAATATTTAAATATCGATTAAATGTTATAATGATAATATTTTGAATATATTGGGTAAAGTAAAATGCATTAATAAAAATAATTTCATTGTTTTCTTTTTACCTTTTGTAATGGAGTTGCTAGAAGATTAAATATTTTATATGTGGCTCACATTAAATTTCTATTGGAAAATGGTATGCTAGAACTCATGAGACTGCATCTTTTACAATGGCCAGTTTCACATCCCAAAATTCAGTTGTGAATAAGTCAAGTAAAAGTGGGGTTTAGCTTTCTAGTTCCTGTCATTCAGAAAGCCCTCCTACTTGAAAGCTAACATGAACACTGAGCAGGCTAAGTTGCTATATCTTCCACATGAAGTATTTTTTTAGTAAGAAGCTCAGACACTATCTCCTAAGGTTTATTTTTCACTTAGTAATGACTTTGGAAGTATGTGGTTATATCCTAATTTTATTATATTTCACTCATGAATTATTTAGATTTATTTTTTAATTTCAAAGTAACTGAGTTTTTGTTTTCTCTTTTTATCAACTTAATACTAATTTCCATTTCCTCTCTTTTTTTTCATTGTTCTCAAAGAAGGTGATGTTGCATATTTTTTGCTGTTTGAAATGTATTAAGATTTTTTGTGGCCAAAATATAGCCAGCTTTGCTAAAGCTCCCATAGACATGGAAAGGAATAGGTTTTCTCTGCTGTAACATAAGAAACTTAGTTGGTATGTATTAATGTCTTTATTTATATTAGTCTTACTGTCACTACCTTTGCTTTTTTGTTTTGTTTTGTTTTTTGTTGTTATTGCACTGTGTTTTGTTTTGGGTAAGACAGATCTGCCAAAATAGGGATGTTTAGAAGTCTGTAACTTGCTACAACTAACTTAAAATTAGGAGCTGAAGTAAGACTTTTAACAAGCTAGCAAAATATAGGCTCATATGGGATAACTGTAATCTAAAACATAAACATAGGTTGTCTGGCTGGCTCAGTTACTAGAGAGTGCGACTCTTGATCTCAGTGTTGTGAGTGAGCTCCACACTGGCTGTAGAGATTACTTTAAAATAAAAAGGGTAAACATGAGAACCATGAAAAGTTCAGTGTGAAGAACCATTTTGTCTGTGAGGACTAGAAGAAGACACCATATAGAATAACACATTCCATGTGATCGTAAAATATGAATAATATTTGGGGTTATAGAAGAGGGAAAGAGTTTATAGCCTATGGTAACAAATAATCAATGTGGTTCTTGGGGCAACACAAATAGTTGCTAAAGGTAATGATACAGATTTCCTGGAATGTGAGTTACATATTGAGAAGAAGAGTTACATTTCGGGGAGCCATTCATGATTTTGAGAAAGGGAGAAATATAATAGAGTTGATGGTTTTCGAAGATTAATCTGGTATCATTTCCAGGAATTATTCAAAAGCAGAAGGTGTGGAGGAATATATGGCCACAGTTCATGTCACAGTCATGACAGCGAAATTGTCAGTTCGGTGAATGGAGTAGTAAGTACTCCATTAAATAAATGAATTGCTATGAAGAAGTAATTCATAGAAATTGACAAACTCGATTAACTTTTGTTTTCCAGTGAAAAGGGATAGCAAGGGAAAAGAATGGTCAACAACTACACAGCATTCTAACCTGAACGACCAGAGATACCAAAACAGCAATCAAAAGGTCAGAAAAATAGGTTAACCCCCAAATTTATATCTCCTCTGTGCTTAAGTTTCATATGTTCACTTGCCAATCTCTATCTGAATATTTCTTACGTATCTCAAAGTTAGCATGTTCAATCTAAGTTCTTAAATTCAACCTGACTCTACCCCATATTGTAGCCATATTGCTTATCTCAATAAATTTTCTGCATGCACATTAAAATTTCTTTGAAAATATTTTCTTAATAGCTACATAATATTCTACCTTATAGGAGCAGCAGAGTCACCTTCACCATTTCTCAAATGTGAGACTTTTCGACTTATTTCCAATTTTGTATGCTTCAATGAATAGTCTTATATATACTTAGATCTTAAACTACTTTCATTATTTACTTAGAATATATTTTTTCAGGATAATTCAACAGGATAAAAATAAGCATATAGTGGGGGCTCCTGGGTGACTCAGTCGGTTAAGCGTCCGACTTCGGCTCAGGACATGATTTAATGGTTCGTGGGTTCGAGCCCCGCATCAGGTTCTATGCTGACAGCTAGCTCAGAGCCTGGAGCCTGTTTCAGATTCTGTGTCTCCTGCTCTCTCTGACCCTCCCCTGCTCATGCTCTCTCTCTCTCTCTCTCCCTCTCTCTCTCTCTCTCAGAAATAAACAAAAAAAATTGAAAAAAAAAGCATGTAGTGAAATTAGTGTCAAAAATATGATCTATATTTAAGCCCATATTATATATTACCTTTCAGAAGGTTTTACTATATTAATGTCCTATCAGCAATATATGAGAATGTGTATTCTCACCATATTCCTACCCAAAAATGAATATAATCTACTTTAACTCTTTGACAATTTTAAAGTACAAAAAGTATTATCGCATTAACTAGAATTTATTTGATTAAATACTAGTGGTGTTGAACAGTTTATTCTTATGTTTATTAATCATTTTTATTAGTTTTCAGGTAATAACCTTTTATAATCCTTTCCTAGTTTTCAATTAGACTTATTTAAAAAAAATTTCCTCAGATTTTTTTTTTGTAATCACTGTAAAATTTTCCCCTAGTTTGTTATTTTTTTCTGTATTTATGTGACATATTAGTGACACAGAAATTGCCACTTATTACGGTCTTAATTCAATCCCTCTTTACTTTGGGGTTTAATTTTACTTTATGATCTCTCTATTTATATCTAAAGTTTAGATAATAAATTCAATTTACTATCTTTTTATTTATATTTCCACTAACTTAATAAGCTGGGAAATCAATTTTTCTTAGCAGTATCTTATTGACTAATTCTTCCTTTTGCAATAATTTGTGATACCAGAATCTATTTATAAACTCTGGACTTTGTCCTTTCCAGGTTTCCATCTAAATAATGCTGGATCTACATTGTTCTAATTATTTGGATTTATATTGTATGCACATACTACGGTATATAACATATATTATGGAATGCACATTTTACTAGCCACATAGTTATTTGTTAATACTATTCTTTTATTAATCTTCTTGTTCAAATATTTGTTTAATACAGGATATGGTTTTTGTCTTCCTTCAGCTAATGCTCCTTGAGGGTAATGAGTTTCACTTATATAAAAAATATTCTTTGGTTCAAGTTCACATCATGGTTTAATTTTGGGAGAATAGTTCTTCTAAATCATGGGAATTAAAGAGCAAATAAAGAAAATACTGGACAAAAGCAGTCTGTGTTTCTCTCTGGCCTCCAGTAATATATTTGGGAACTCACTATCTTAGCTCTCTCAAAAAGAGAAAGATAGCTCTCCTACCTTACTAGAAATATTACACAAATACAGGAGGAAAAAGAATAAACCTGTTTGTTATTGTCAGCATGTTTCACATATGCCATCAGTTAACATCAACAGATGAATCCACAGCAGTGAGTCTGGTAAGATCGGTTCCACCCTTGACTAGTAAAATAACCAAATCATATTGATTTGCCACTCACATAATACTGTTGCAACAGTGAAGTTTATTGAAAGGACAATAAAAGAGCCATTTTGTTAGAAATTAAATATCCTTTCTAAATGAAGCACATCAAATTTAAGCTGTCTTTTTTTTTTGTATATCAAGATAGGTGGAATTTAAAGTATTAATATCAATCAATAAAGTATATACCAATTAAAGTTGGATATTTGCATACATTCTCTATAGGTGTCAGCATTGCTTTGTAATAGTTCTGTGTACAGGACTATTCCTCATGTCATAGGATGTAACTTTTATGTTTAATTCAGACTTTAAAATCGGAAGAGCCAATTTAAGACTTTAAGACATCTCTTGGACTATTTATTTTTTAACATAACAAGTTGTAACCAAATGATTAAATCTCAGTTGGTTAAAAAAAACATATATTTATGTTTCTGCTTCAGGCATGAATAAGTACTTCTAAGGTTTTGTGTGGCATTCTCTGGGTTGAAAAATAAGATGCTTTGAAATATATGCTATAACAATCTTAGAACTTAATTCTATTTAGCATATGTTAGAAGTAATATTCCATTATTTGTAGTTGAGAGAACAGTTAACAGCGTTCTATGGTTTGATTCAAATTTCAGATACCACTGCATCACCATGTGCATTCCATTGTTCTTAAGGTTCTCAGAAAACAGGAAAAAAGACCTAGATTAAGCCTCTGTGCAAGATGTATGCCACAGTGAAACGATGTAACCAGTTTTACAATTAGTATCATAAAAATAGCTACAACTAAGAAAATCCCTAAATAAATAAATAACATAAAATTGCATAGCAGAAAATAGTTTGAACAAATTATGATCTGATTTTTGTTTTTACTGGATTGAGTTCTTAGAGAGCACTTATTTAAAAAGCAGAGATGGGCATAAATTTTATGTTCATACCAAGCGGATATCTATTCTCATTCCCTGAGGTTTCAGTAGAGATTTTATTAATACTTACTATGTTCAAGGCTCTGAAGATCCAGTGATTACTAAGACCCTGAAGTTGTGGAATCTAACTGAATAAATGCTTAATGCATCCGACCTTGCACCCACAGGCAGACCTCTGATACAGCTCTTATCTCCACAGCACTGTGGATAATAGGAGCATGTTCAAATTATTATGGACATGATAACTTACAAGAGATCCAAATCACTTGAATTATGTTCAATTTTTTCATTACAAAATCAAGATCACAAGTGTTTATGGTTATAAATGACTATACACTAGAAACTGTAAATGACTATTATAATTGTAAATGTCACTGAGAAAATCGGAGTCTTAGAAAGTGTATAACCAGGTGTAACTATTCAGTGTGGAAGTCACTCCAGGCAAGATAAAGAGACTTAAAATTCTTTTTGTTCAATATGTTGCTTTAAATGGTACTCTAGTAACTAGCTAAGTTATCAGCTTCCTTCTTTTATATGTGATGGTGTGATAATATGTTAGTAAATACTATCCATTTTTTTCTTCAGTAAATGATGCCAAAATAATTTTATAATCTATTTTGCAACTCCTTTTTAGGTAGACATTCTTTAGAACATCTGAAATTCGGTAGTTCAGGTGTGAAAAAAAACAAGCGCAGTTTCTCTTTAAATACCACACAACATATGGAATCTCACTTGTAGCTGGGAGCGATTTGGGAGGGGGGAAAAATCAGAAATTTCCTCCGTATCTCGCCAAAAATTGAATCCTTATGAACCAACTTCGATTATTTTCTTATGTAAAAGTGGAATAAAAATGCAGCTGAAACACACTACCTAGAGAATGCCACTCTGCAACTGATTGCCAACATAAAAATATTTAGACAGAAACTGCTAGAAAGGTACACACCTTACAGGTCAAATTCTTTTTTTTTTTTTTTTCTTTCTTTTTTTTTTTTTGAGGTGTGGCCGGAGAGATGAGTCCCTTTTAATTGCTCTGAGGAATTAACTTTGGAAATAACCTTCCCCCTCCCTGCCCTTCCTCTCCACCGCCCACGCTCCTCCTCCAAGGCATGTCCCATCCAGTTTGGGCAGGAAGCTTCTTTCCCTGAAACAGTTCACAATGGGATGGTGTGGAGAGCCCCTCCCTGAGGGCGGGAGGAGCAGAGTGCCCGCAGTTAGGACCAGAGAGGACAGAGCCGCAGAGGTGGAGGTCGCTGATGCTCTTGGCCTGCTAGCCCCCGCAGTGGAGGGGGTTGGGGAGAGGGGAGACCTTTTAAAACAAAAATTCTCCTACCCTGGTTCTTTTAAATACAATTAATTTTTGACACATTTCAATAAAAGCCATTCTCTGACACATAAATTCTTACAATGCCTAGGGGACAATCTTCTAAAGATTAATGGCCAAAGGAGCACAAAATGTTTTCGGTGGTTTGAATTACCTGGACAGAAGTATCCAATGTCAGAGATGGAAAGGAACCATTGTACAATTTAATTCAGTCCTTTCATTTTTACATGTTAAGAAAACTGAAGTCTGGAGAGGCTTAACCATGAACCTGCAATTGCTAAGGACTAGTTCCACCAAGTTAGGTCTCCTCCATATGATTTCAGTATTCTTTTCATTCATCCGTGAAACCAATAGATGGATTTTGGATTTGGAATATCTAAACAGCCTCAGATCGTGCCACTAGGTACAACAGGTTCAGTTTTTTAAGTTCACTTATTCAATTAAACCTCAAAATAAATGGGTGTATTTACTAGTTGTCCCAAATAAGGTTAACTTTGGGAAAATTTCACATTTTAGTAAAATACAACATTTTTACATAAAAGCAGTCTTAAAAATTAAGTTGGACAATTGGAGGGAATTGCTAAATTGGCCCAATCTTTTATGTTTATATATATTGTAATACTATTTCCAACACAGATTTATTTTTTCTTAAAGAATTTCTCAGTATTACTATTAGCTGTAACTACTTGAGTCTTTGGGCAAGATGTTAATTATAAACATCCTTCCACAAAATAGAAACATAATGGAATTTCTGTGTGAGGATCCATATATTTTATAGGAATTTCCATACTGTTCTGCTGTACTTAAAACAGAAACCACATCTTAGGAATATTTCACTGATAGACATATGTTTAGACCAAGGTTTAGATCATATTTACAATGCATACATAAAACTTCACGCTGATACTTATTAAGCCATATTGTCATTGTCTATTGAACATAATTTTTAAAGTGTCGTAATTAAAACTTGGATAACTACCAGTCATTTTTTCCTCCTGACAACAAATCTCAGTTGAACTGGTTTATTTTTAGATTGTCTCAAATAATTAGAAGCTACTAATGAGGTTCTATAGGGTTTACACTAATGTATATCCTGTGATAATAAAATCTTTTCTCCACCACAAGTTTGTTCTTATGGTGACCACGCACCCTAGCTTCCTCCCCTCAGTCCCAGTTTATTCCTATTGCTCCAGAATAGCACTGTCCTAGTCACTCTCAACAATATCTGTTTACATGATAATTGATAGGATTACTATAGTGATATCGCAAACAAAAATATAGTATTTATAGTCCTCCTACTATACAAAAAAAAAGAAAAAATATGGGTGACACTCTGTGTAGAGTTTACTATGTGAGTCTGGTGTTGCTGCTGTCATTTAAGACGGAGTCCCTGGTCATCTCTACCTTCCCGCTCAATTGTTCGTAGTTGCCATGAGGTTGTTTTGAGGGTCTACATGTTATTTGTTTCACAAAAGCTTCAATTTAGCCTTTGGAATAGTTGCATAGAACTGCAAGGTCAATGTTGCTAATAACCTTTATCTTTTCTCTCTAAAATGTTCTGACTCTTCCAAAAATCTATATGCTGTGGTTTCTGACCTTCCTTCATTAACACAGAACACAAAGCTGTTCTGCTTTCTCCTTTCTTTCTTATCATAAAAGAACATCTGAGGGAGTTCTGAGTTGAAAGAGTTTTCTTCAAACATCGGCCAGAACCTTCAGACCATTGGCAGAACAGTAAAAAATAACTCGTTTACATCAGCTTCTATGTCAGGAATATCTAAAAATTAGCAACATATTAACTTTTATATATCATATTACTTGAGTTTATAATCTTGAATTATTTAACTTTGGTTTGGAGATTATCAAATTTGGTAGTAAAGAATAATTCACAGAGCCATATGCAATGACACACTGCTCTACTGGCAATATAAGACAGAAAATGATACATCTATTGTTGTGAGATATTATATGACTGCTGATAATATTTATAGTACTAATTTGTTAACTGAGCTCTGGCAAAGGAGGATTTTGTTCTTCCTATATGACCATGGTGCACATCTCAGCAGTCACAGAAATCCTGGCACAGTAGTTCATTAATGAAAAATGCACTTTTCTATGGGTGGTCCAAAGACACTTACATCTAGAATTCCCCTGGATTGCTACAGATTAATAGTGTTTCCTCAATGCATGTGTATGTGATGTGTGGAGTGTGGGGAGTATACGTGTGTGCACACAATATGTGATGTTTGTGTCTGCTGTGCATGGCTGTGTGCCTGTGGGAAAGAGAGAGAAAGACAAACCAGCTCCTGAACACATTCATATCTGGAACGGCTCTTATCAACTTCACCACCATGGCGGCTCACATGATTCAAGAGGAAAAAAAATTTTTTTTCTTTGAACTAAAAGATAAAAGTTTATGATACCAAAAATTAATCAAGTTTGAAGGCGAAAGTAAAATTTAATGATATTCTTGGTATAATGTATCTTTAGATAAGAAAAAATATATGTGTAATTTTTCATAATTAGGAAAATATAAGATTAAAACATTTCATTTGAGTGGCTCCATATTAATCCAACATAAAAGGCTCAGTTAGAGGCCTACATGATTTTCAGAGTTGAATTGGAAACATAAAGAAATTAAATTCTTTAGAGCTAATACTATACTATAAACAGAATATCAAGTCTTTTGTCAAGTCATGTCAAACATTAGAGGCCATATGAGTAAACGAAAATTAGAGATGATGGAAATGTGGACCTTTACAGCTTAAAGGAATAGAGAAATTGAAATAATGAATTGAAATAATGAAATTCAGCCTCCCTAAATTCAAAGACAGTAGGTAAATAAGAAGGATAAAAATGAACAAACAAAAATATGCCACTGAAAGTCCTGTGACATTACCTTCATTTTTTAGTTCAAAAAACAAGGCATAAGACAAATGACCTGTCATCTCAAAAGTGTAGCATTTTTTAAGATTGTTGCCCAGGCTTGGTCTGTACTACTTTCAGTGTTAACTGTCAGTTCTTTAAACTCTAAACTGAATTATGAAGATGAACACTAATATTAAAGAGCAAACCCTAATCTCACTAAGTGTCCAGATCAGGTAAGACACAAAAACAACAATAACAACAACAAGAACAAGATTGTTATCACAACATCTAAGAGATTCTTGAGTGGGAGCTATATAGTTAAATTATCTTGATAATTTCATTAATATGATCATCATTATTATTTTAAAATATTTAAAACATATATACACAGTTGTCCTTCCCTTGTAACTCCATACGGTCTTCTTGGGAACCAGAAAGTATTGACACACTTGGCTATGACCACCATTGGCCTTCACCTTCAATTCTTGAGGCCCACACAGGTGTAGTTTCCTCCAGAATTTATCTTTCTGATCTGGGAGCTATACTTCCCCCATCATTGGACCCCAGGCTCCCATCAAGCCACAGAAAGAAGGCCTGGCTTCATTTTTTCCTTCCTGGAGGTTTTCAGAAACTTCCAGTGGCTCCTGATTATGCAGAGCTCTTGAGGACAAGTCATCGGTTAGCTTAGGAGAGATAGATGCTATGAACTCAGAGCAAACAAGGTGACTGTTTTCAGAATTCTCCCCCAAGCAAGGCACTTTAAGCCTAAATTTTCTAGACAATTAGAAAAATCATTTGTTGTATATATTCCATATGTCTATTGGCATCATACAAGTCTGCTGCAATATAATGACTAATACTGTGCTAGTAAGAAGGGATTGGAAAACTCCTCTGACATTTTGAGGAAGTAGGAATTTTTCTTATCGTATAAACCATATTTATGTCAATATGCATACCAAGATGTATTTATTTTGTTTAATTTTAATGTTTTATTTATTATTTTTGAGAGATAGATAGAGACAGTGTGAGCAGGGGAGGATCAGAGAGAGAGGGAATCACAGAATCCAAAGACAGGCCCCAGGCTTTAAGCCAGAGGTCAGCACAGAGCTGGACATGGGGCTTGAACCCACCAACCGTGAAATCATGACCTGAGCCGAAGTCAGATGCTTAACCAACTGAGCCACCCAGGCGCCCCTACACATACCAACAATTATAATATTAATTGTATTACACATTATATTAATGTGTATTTCAATACAGTATCTTTGTGTATTTATATATTTTAAAAGTAATGTCTTAAAGTTTGTTGCAACTTAATAGTCTGATATAAAAAAATTTTTGTTTTAATTTAATAAACATAGAAAAATCTACTCTTTTCTATGTAAGGAGAAACAATTCTTTGCATGAGAATTCTCAGCAAAGTAAGTTACTGATTTCTCTCTGGTTTTAAGTTTCACTTAGAGCACTGGGTATTATATGGAAACCAATTTGATGATAAACTATAATAAAAAATAAAAAGGATAATGCTGGAAATTTCGGAAGAAAATGTTTGTAGAAACTGTATTTTTATAAGAATTCAGAGGGGTTTGGGAATAGGCCTCAGGGGACATGTTTTCATAAGGTTGATGACGGCTGAATTCTCTAACCTTTGAATGCTTGGTATACATTTGATCCTTGAACAACAAAGCTTTGAGTTGTAACAGGTCCACTCAAATGTGGATTTTTTTGAGATAAATAAAGTACAGTACAGCACTAAATGTATTTTCTCTTCCTTATGATATTCCTAACAAGTTTCCTTTCTCCACCTTACTTTATTGTAAGAAGAAAGTATTTAATACACGGAAAAACAATAAGATTCATTTAGTCCATTTTGAAAAGCTGGGGCCTCTTCAAATTACTGTACTCAATCTCCACATACATAGCTAAGTTCTTACTAAGAAAAAGCTTTCTATATAATTAATATGACTATCTAATGGCAAATTCCAATTCATCTTCGCAATTTATGAAACTTTTAGATTATGCTAGAAACACATTGTTTTTCTGGTAATGAAAACTGACTAATTATCTTTTGGAAGAGTTGATACTAATGATTGCTACAAAATTGGCAAATTTGAAGCCAGAAGCTTCAAACCTTGTTAAAGACAATGACTAGTTCATTGTAAATAGGTGTGTGTGCGTGCATGTGTGTGTGTGTGTGGAGAGAGAGAGAGAGAGAGAGAGAGAGACAAAAACACAGAGAAAGTTTTGGTGTAATAGAAACACATTTTCAAAACTTACTTTTTTAATTGTATATGAAAAAATAGAGATTTATAAATTGATAAAAAATACATTTGGGATTTTTTTTTTTAAAGTGCAACAGATTTTATTTCTGAATTAATTGAAAATTTTCTGGCAATGGTTTCCTTTAGGGGCATCACTAATTAAGATTTTTTTGAGTGAATATTATTTTGTTTGTTTTTTGTAATTGTTTACTAAACCTTTAAGTGTCATCTTTAGGAACTACAGGCTGAAGAAAAAGAATTTGTAATAATGCCACATATTTGGTAGGCATGCCATAAATACTGACTGATGATCATGAATCCTCACCATATGATTCAAGGCTCTGGCTTCTCACAAACTAAATTTGGTTAAACTGTTGAAAGAAGAATGCCAAGTATACTTTTTTCTTAATTCATTCTGTTGTCTAACTTATATAATTTTCAGGCCTTTTAAAGAATAATAGCAAACCTAACTTTTCTTTCCTTCTAAAAAAACCAGACTTTTTTCATGATCATGAACATGAACACAGAACAGATTTACATGGCTAATCATCCCTATAGATTTGAAAGTATATGTTCTCATATGTGCTCGTGTGTGTGTGTTTGTGTGTGTTGCAAAAAGACTGGTCAGGAAGAGTTGTAAGGTTGACATAGAGAAGACAGCAGTTATTCTTCAGGCTATTTTCACTAACTTCCCTATACTCCCTCAAGTTTTCAAGAGGGTATTTTTGTTCCGAGATCAATGGTTACATTTTGGTCTAGGAAGATCTCTTAACAGAACAGTTTACAAACAAATATAGATTCTTTTTTTTTTTTTTTTTGAAAATGCTCTGCAAAGCATATTGGATTCATTTATTTTTTTCCCTCGAGTAGTCAAAACCCACAAATGATTTAAGCCAGCAGTTAAACTCCTAGAGGATATTTGGCCCCAGAAATAAAATCCTCATGTATATTTGGCCCTGGATAACTTGTAAACACTGAAATTATCCTGTGGACACAGCCAGGGATAACAAACCGTTCATGAAGCAGACCCAGGTCAGGCATGAGAAGTGAATGAGAGCTGTCACAGACTTTGACACTTGAAAATTCTTTTGTACCAGGTATGTCCACTCTTCCTACCTCCAATCACAAAAGGCTTTTTTTTTTTTTAATTGGACTTTATCTAATATGGTTTAGGACTGTTTACTACTGCAACAGGAAACTTTGAGGTGTTGTTGTTGTTGTTGTTTTTTAACAAATGTGTTAGGAAGCCCAAAGCCCAAATGGAGGTAACAACACAGAGTAAGATTTCCTCACTCTATTGGAAAGAAAAGCACTTAATTTAAAAGTACTTTTAAATCTTAGTATCAATGGCAAAATGTCAAGTGTTAGCAAATACTAAGTGCCATTTCCTTTAGTCTTTGGTCTTTAACTGTTACTGTTTGATTAAAGGTTTTCAGTATGACTTAGATTAATGGTATGAATGATTTGACAAGTACCTCTATGTCTCATTACTTAAGAAAAATATACATAGCTTAAAATCTCTTCTATTGGAATAAAAATGTTACATAGTAGTGGCAGTAATTCATGAGCAGATATTTTATTGATCAATACTTTTTTTTTATTTTTTTTTAATGTTTTATTTATTTCTAGGAGAGAGAGAGAGAGAGACAGTGTGAGCAGGGGAGGGTCAGAGAGAGAGGGAGTCACAGACTGAAACAGGCTCCAGGCTCTGAGCTGGCAGTCGGCACAGAGCCCGACGCGGGGCTCGAACCCACGAACCGTGAGATCATGACCTAAGCGAAAGTCAGACGCTTAACCGACTAAGCCACCCAGGCGCCCCGATCAATACTTTCTTAAGTGCAAGCTGTTACCTTTCTGATTGAAAGTCTTGACCTTTTATTTATTTATTTTTGACAAAACCTAGTGCTTCATTTCAGTTTTATTTTTCATTGCTTTTTGTAAATGACTATCCCTGAGTTAGTAGTCTGTATATCAATAGGCTATTTAGATTATATACATATATAGGATCTGTGATTTCTCAGAGATAGTGAAATGAAGTTATTATTGGAGATAGAATTTGGAATTCCTAGTAGTCCTCGAATTTGAATACAATTTTAATGTACCTCTTCTCTTGATTGTATTTATGTTTTAGAAATCTGGCTGACAGGTAAAAAAAAAAAAACAAAAAAAAACCAAAAAAAAAACAAGAAAGAAAGAAGTATATTAGTAGAAAATTCTGTTGCTTGGGACTTCTAAATAAATAATTTTGGGGGCGCCTGTGTGCTCAGTCAGTTAAGCATCTGACTTCAGCTCAAGCATGATCTCGTGGTTCATAAGATCAAGCCCCGTGTCCAGCTCTGTGCTGAAAGCTTTGATCCTGGAGCCTGCTTCGGATTCTGTGCCTCACTCTCTTTCTGTCCCTTTCTCTCTCACTTACTCTTTCTCTCTCAAAAATAAATAAATCATTAATAAAATAATAATTGTTGTTATACTTCTAGAATGCTTAAATACTGAAATCTAAGATTGCCAGTCAGGTCCTTCTCTTTTCATCCTACTGCATGTTCTTAAAATAGAACAAGTTATTTTTATCATTTTATCATCAAGTGATATATTTTTGCTACTCCAAAACCTCAGATTAGACACTCCAGAAACAGAAGTATTTTTGTATACAGGCTCAGAATAAATAAGGAAGACTAGGTCTCAGACCTTTCCCTTCAAGAGAAAGAAATTTCCAAAGCATTTAGTTCCCTCTGATCGTGTTTGAGTGCTCCCTAAAGAAGAGAAATCCATAAAATGGTGTACGTCAGAGGTCTCCGTATATATTTTAATATTTTTACATGTTGGTGTATTGTTTCCATCTCAAAGTTTGGTACACAGGCTATATTGAACTCTTACAAACCACAACCTTCTGTGCCATTCTGTCTGCAAACATGTCACCTAACTTCAGTGTCTTTGGCAGCTTTTAGAGCTGCAAGTTTGCTTGTTTGTCCATGTTGCTACAGAAACATCATTCCATAAGGTTACATAAGATGTTTTCTCCCAAGGCCCTGTAGTATCTTTGGGTTCTATTTCAAAATAATGAATCTACAAAAGGTCTGCATTTATTTATAATATTCCCAATATCTATTTTTGTTAAAAGAGAAAACGTTTCACCCTATAAAATAAAATTTAAATATTTTTATGCTTAGACAGAACATAGTCTTTTTCAAACTTAAAAAAATAAGAGAATCCCAGGCTATGGGGTCTGTCAGAGACATATTGAGCTGTGCTCCCATCTACTGTAAAGTCTGGATAGAATTTCCTTTAGCTGCTATAAATATTTCAGAGCTTCTGGGAGCTAAAATATCTCCAAGTCAGAGGAGGCTGCTGATCAATTTTAACCAAGTTAAAACAGATCACACTTAGAGTCTTTACTTTCACTGTGGAGAAAAATTTGATAATTTAAATGACAGTAATAGCTACCATTTAGACACTATACTAGATCTCACTTATTTATTTATATTTTTTAAAGTTTATTTGTTTATTGAGAGAGACATAAAACATGAGCAGGGGAAGGGCAGAGAGAGAGGGAGAGAGAATCCGAAGCAGGCTCCGCACTGTCAGCGTGGAGCCCGATATGGGGCTTGAACTCATGAACCCTGAGATCATGACCTAAGTCGAAACCGAGAGCCTAACGTTTAACCAACTGAGCCAACCAGGCACCCTACTAGATCTCATTTAATCTGTACAACACTATCAGGTGGGTCCTAAAGTTTTCCCATTGTCTAGATAAGAAAACTGAGATTAACAGAGGTTGATTAGTAGTGTCAGTCTTATACCTGTAAGTGATTTAGCCATGATCCGATCTTGTCGATTCCAGAGACCATACTCTTTAGCAACACAGTATGCTGTCCATGTTCCCCATTGTACATGGTTTTAAAGTAACTTACAGTCCAAACTTGTTTCTTTTTAAATATCTGGGAAAGTGAGAGAAGATATACTGAGAGTTGTCAGTATCTCCTGTGATAGGTCACAGAAGCTCAGGACAAAGGAAGCAAGTTTTTATGCCTAAATATAATTTAAAGTGGAAGTTTTGGAGAGGAAGAGAGAAGAAATTTCCATTTGTGGTGAAGCTGCTCCGGAAGAACCCCCTTAAGCCTCCATTGCTGATGAGGTGAGTGAGTGCGTGTGTGCATGTGTGTTTAGGCTACTCTGGGAGCAACCAACCTCAGAAATTTGGCTCTGATCCATCTTGCGCTGCCAATAGAGACCTGGCCGGAAAATGAACTCCATTAATTAGACAGCAGAGTCAAACATAGTTTTATTCAAAGGGCCAGACACAAGTGAGAAAACATGCATGATGATATCTTTCACATGAAATCAAAAGGATGCACAGAAGCTAAAATCTGACATTTAGACAATAGTTTAAATTTTACTGAGAAATGTTCTAAACTGTCTCAGCCTGAAGGAAAATATAACTCAAGCAATATTTATATAATACAAATAAATTAGTATCTAATACACTTAAATTCTTCTATTTTAATTAGCTATAATACAGTGTTAATCCAAAAAAAAAAAAAAAAAGGGAGAGGGGGAGGTGAGGGTAATAATGAGAGGCCAGAAGGTACATAGGAAGGGAATCCAATGGACTAAACACAAAGGGATGGTACATTCTCAGTAGGTTGGACCTTGAGGTTAAAGTAACAATATAAGTGCTTCTTTGGCATTCAAGGGCAGGTGAAAGGAGAGATAAAGACCTAGAAATGCTAAATATTAACACTAAGCCAAACAAATTATAAGTATATTCATCAAATTTTTAAGTTACCTAAAGAAGAACATTTTTATTTTTTTATTTTATTGTATTGGGGGGACAGGGATAGCAAGTGCCAAATCAAAAAAAAAAAAAAAGGCACCCATGCTTTGCTTTTGCTCCTTCCATAGCACTGTCTGCTTTTTGCAAAGTCCAGAACAATGCAGCTACAGGTTAGGGAGCTCTGGATACAGAATGTCCTGGAGGATAGCATGCTCACTATTAATGTCACAGACATCATGTTACCCAGAAGAGTTTGCCCATAATAGAGATGTTGCTTCTGTGAGACAAAAATGAGATGGTCTGTGAATTGTTTGATTCTAACTGAGAAGGCTTTTATTCCTGGTTCACAGTAAGGCAGATGGGATATGGGATATGGAAAATGTGTATTTGTATATCTAAGTAGTTCTGAGAATATTGGATAAATCGAACCATAATCCAATTATGGGTTTCTTCTACATATCTTTTCAATAATAACTTCCATTCTTTTTTTTAATATTCATTTATTTTTGAGCGACAGAGACTGAGCAGGAGAGGGACAGAGAGAGAAGGAGACACAGAATTTGAATGAGGCTCCAGGCTCCAAAATGTCAGCCCAGAGCCTGACACAGGGCTCAAACTCACAGATTGCAAGATCATGACCTGAGCCGGACTCTCAATCAACTGAGCCACCTAGGTGCCCCACTTCCATTCTTAATATAATAATGTCTTTTGTGATTCTTGTTTCCCAATGTGGTTAGTTAAAATGAAGTTTAATCAATCTTTAAAATAATTTAAAAAATTCATTTCACTCATTATAAGTCACACTCGAAAAAAATAACATAAAATGTGTTAATTTAATAGTATTTTCAGTATGAAAATTGTTACCATAATTTATTTTTAATTTTCAACTTGTATTTAAGTAAAAAGATTTGAGTGTTACAGGGAAACTTGATCCAATGGACAGCCATAGTTTTGAGTTTAGTTCCTCTTAAAATAGTAACTAACCAGAACCTCTAATCATCAGTAAAACATCTAGCATGACAGGGTCTACTATAGTGAGAAATTCAATACCCGCTTTTTTTTTTTTTTTTAATTTCTGAGAGAGAGAGAGACAATGTGAGCAGGGGAGGGGCAGAGAGAGAGGGAGACACAGAATCTGAAGCAGGCTCCAGGCTCTGAGCTGTCAGCACAGAGCCCAATGCATGGCTCGAACCCAGGAACCTGAGATCATGACCTGAGCTGAAGTCAGACACATAACTGACTGAGCCACCCAGGCGCCCCTACCCACTTTCTGTCTTAGAGATAATTGAATTTAGAATAAACACACTTCGAGACAGCTCAAATGTCACCCTCCAGGATTATTTATTTTTCAAACAGTAATGGGAGAGTATTCAGAGATCTAGGGTTTCCTTATGAGACATTAGCCTTATTGATGATCCATTTAATTCATCTCAGTTGAATTAATAGTAAGAAATAAAATAAATCTTAGGGAAATATTAGCAGAGTTACCTCCTCTTTTTCCTGTTGTTGTTCTTTTGAGGAGTATAGATAGGAATCAAAATTTTGTGAAATGTTTGTTTGTATTTATGTATGTATGTATGTATCTATGTATGTGTCATTTATTTTTGAAATGTCTATGTGAAAGGGAAACTACATAAATAGGACTAAAATCTATTTTAGTGCTTCATGATCAAACTTTGACAAAGAATGAACAATAAGCCAATATAGGTCTATATATTTAGAATTTTTTTTTTGAAAGGGAGGTAAGAAAGAGCATTGGGATTATAATATACTTTGTCTTTTTACTTGTATTTCTTTTTTGCTCCCCCTCTAGTTGCTTACTCTAATTAGATGTATTAATCTGGGAACAAGGTGTCTCATTCATAAAGAAGACTGCATCAATGTCTAATGATTTCAGACTTGTCCATAGAAATAATCTAAGGATTTATTCAGCACCAAGTTAATTGCATATCAGGCAGCGATTTTTCTAGCATTAGGAAAAAAGTAAATTATTCTAAATATTATATTTCTCTAACCCAAATTTAATAGATAACTCAATTTCCTGTCCTTTGAATTATTTTTTTTCTCCCTGAGGAGCAAAAAACAAAGATCAGTACTTAGATGAGACAGCCAAGAGGAAAAGGAATTTACACTTGGGCACATCCTATGTATACCAGGCATTGTGTTAGATGCTCCCTATATCTATTTTGATTTAATCCTCAAAAAAGAAGGAGGTTATAATCTCCATTTTATAGATAAATAAATTAAGGTTTATAGAAAGTTATTTCTTTATAAGAAAGTACAGGATTACATTGTTTTAAATTTTAAAAGCTTCTATTAGAATTCATTCTTTAATTTTTTTTTAATGTTTACTTTTTTTGAGAGAGAGAGAGAGAATGCAT
Organism: Hyaena hyaena; assembly: GCF_003009895.1. Classification (NCBI taxonomy): domain Eukaryota; kingdom Metazoa; phylum Chordata; class Mammalia; order Carnivora; family Hyaenidae; genus Hyaena; species Hyaena hyaena. The sequence goes on along the minus strand of NW_024080985.1, from coordinate 1,241,806 downwards.
GCGTGCATGAGCATGAACAGGGAAAGGGTCAGAGAGAGAGACACACACACAGAATCAGAAGCAGGCTCCATGCTCCCAGACGTCAGCACAGAGCCCGACATAGGTAGGGCTCAAACCCAGAGACCATGAGATCATGACCTGAGCTGAAGTTGGATGCTTAACTGACTGAGCCACCCAGGCGCCCCTATTAGAATCCCTTCTAATAAATTTCAAAAGTTGTCTCTCTCATATTGTACAAACCCATAAAAACCACTGTTTGCTATTCACAGGCCCCTGTGAAGTGAGATGCTATAGTTCTGACTCAGCAAAATGAGCATTTAAGTATGTCAATAAGAGTTTCTGCTTTCTAATCCTAGATGTGAGCTACATTTGTGACTTAAAATGATTGTCTTTTTGGCTAACTGAGAATTTAAAGAACATTGATTTGATGACAATATTATAAAATTGTTCTATGAATAAACAGAACTGAGATGTCTCTGATATACTATTTTTTACATCCTTGCTTATTTCTGGCACTGATTCCGTCACATAAATTAAAAATTAGATTTTTAATTAGCCTCTAAGGTTCTGTTTTGCTTCTACTGTTTTTTTTCTCCTTTTTTAATGCAGTGTAATTACACATGCTTTTAATACTATATTGTTATGCCAGTTCCTTCTGGCCTCAAAGGGCCTATCATGTCTTACTTAAATGACCCATTAAATGTTTTGTAATGCAGATATACACCAACAGATGAAACAGATTTCTCACTGAGTAAGTGTTACAAATTATTCAATTTCTCCCCCTCCTTTCTTTTTTTCCCATCTCTTCCTCCTCTCCTTCCCCCTCCCCGCTTCCTCCTTCTTTTTCTTTTCCTCCTCTTCCCTGTCCACCCCTCCTTTTCTCTCTCTCTGTCTCCCCCTCCTCTATTTCTATCTCTCTATCTCTCTTCCTTCTTGCCTTCCTTTCCTCCTTCCTCCAGTGAGATAAGTTTTTACAGCCCTGCCTCTTCCAGACTAACACCTAACCACAAGGCCAGGCATTGTTCTCGGTGCTAAGCACACAAACTACTGACCCAGTCAAGGCTTCTCTCTTTCTCATCCCAGTAAACTTCCCCTCTTCTTGAACCCTAAGCCAAAAGGCTTCTGTGAGGGTTTCCCCAATTTCCTCCAGAAAGACAAAATCACTCTGTGTTTCTGCAGAAGTAGTATAATGGCAATATTTAGTTACAATGAAATAATGTCAGTATAAATAAGTGGTAGGTGGCACCATGTAAGCTCCACCATGAAGAAAACTAGCAGAAGATTACATTTTTGTGGCAAAAAATTTAAAAATAGGATACGTTAAATGTGGATAAACAAAAGTTGACTATAAATCAAATCCATAGCTACTCAGACTTTTTACCACCTACCATGATGAGCATTATTTAAGCGTGTGGTACATGGGAAAGATGTTAGTCAGAAAATCCAGAGGTCAGGGGTGCCTGGGTGGCTCAGTCAGTTAAGGATCTGACTTTGGCTCAGGTCACTATCTCACGGTTTGTGAGTTTGAGCCCCAGGCGAGGCTCTGTGCTGACAGCTCAGAGCCTGCAGCCTGCTTCTGATTCTGTGTCTCCTTCTCTCTCTTCCCCTATCCTGCTCACACTATCTCTCTCTGTTTCAAAAATAAATATTTTAAAAATTAAAAAAAGAGAAAAGAAAACCTAGAGGTCCTCATCCACAACTTGAGTCTATTCCTAACTATCTAGTAACTAACACTGGGCAATGGATTTATTCTCTTTGATTCTGAATTTCTGTACATTTGTATTCTGAATATCTATAAAATCAATACATTGTCTATAAATCAGACAACTCTTAATGTCCTTCTTACTTAGAAATTCTATGATTTGAGAAAGTTTAAATGCCCTCAAGGAACTAAATCTTAGCAGTTTATCAACTGCCATATTATAAACAACCTTATATCCAAATACCACAAATGTTTAAGTACACCTAATTTTGTGCAGTTATTTTCTCTTAGACTCATCAGCTGTTTAGCTGAGGTGGTAAGTAAGGTTTTGTTTTGCTTGGGTTTGGGTCCTGATACCTCATACTGTGCCTTGAAAACAATACAATAGTTTCAATGAAGTGAGATGAGAATAAATATTGTCCTCACAGCAATGGTAGCCAAAGTTCAGCAAGTAGAGAGTAAGATAATGGCCCATTTCCTCTTTTGTGTAAGCATGGGTGGTAGCCAAAGGTACTCTGTTGAATTTTGCTTCCTGTATACACTGTGTATCATTGTGTGTGCTACTCAGGCTGAATTTTGGAAAGTATGCCAAGTGGAATTTCACACCAGGTTTGGAGGAAGGGAAAGACAACAGAGTGAATGTACTTCCTCTCTCTTCACCCTTTTCCCACCTTTTACCAAAGAGCAGAGAAGACTTATATATAACAAAAATTTCCAATGGAAGAAAAGTCTGGTTTACCAAAATGATGAACCAGATATCAAGTTATTCTTCTGGCCATGTGTTCCAGCAAGAAGTCAAAGCAGTGACAGTCAACAGGAATCCACACGACAGAGGGTGCATGCTTTCCTGCCCTCTACTGACAGAAACTCAAGGACGAATTTCCCAGCGCCTGGGTATCATCATGCCATGTAAGAGCACACCTGTACCTAGGGCCTTAGGTACTCCCAGATTCACTGCTGACTCCCAGATAATGCTTAGGGATTTAAGACATGAAAAAGAACTCGCAATTTAAATGGAAAGGTGATTGGGAAGGAACTTAGCCTGACTACAGAATCATGTCAGGAAAAGCCGGTGCAGGAAAAAGATAGAGGGGAGCCAGCAAAGGAAAAGGGGCTCCGGACAGCTGCAGAGGTTAAGGGTCATTGTTTAAAAGAGAGCCTTGGCATAAGTCGAGCCAATGAATAGGTGAACTGGAGAGTCACCGAAAATGTAAGGTGGATTAATTATGCTGCGTGCCTCAACTTCCCCATCTTTAAAAATGGTACCCACATGAGATGGTTGCTGGTAAAACTGAGTGAAGTGATAGATAGCATTTAGCATTATACCTATTAAGTATTCCAGAGATATAAATTATTGCTATTACTGTGATAATAATAAAGGATAATTATTTTGTGAGCAATTTAAGAAAAAAATCTAGTTATTAGGGGCTAAAACGGGGCAGAATGTGTAAATTAAGAGATATAATCATCTTAAACTACAGAAGAGAGTAAGAGGATGATTCCTAGGTTGATACTGGAATATTAAAGAACTCCGCAAATACAGTGAAGTATAATGTGTTTAATTTTGATATAGAGAAGTGAAAAATGGGAATTAGAAGTAAACATAACAACCTAATATTTTTAACAGGATTCAAAAATAAGCTTAAAAAGAAACCTAAGCAGGTGTCAGAGGAACTAAAGAAAAATAAATATGGAGGTAAATGCCAAACAAAGAGAACAGGGAAATCCTGGAAACTTCTATTAGCCTGCGTAACTTCCTTCCCAATTATAGTCATGGAAGATATATTAGTAGGACAATTTGTAAACAGCTTGATATATTCCAAATCTGACCAATCATTAATAGCATTTTTTTAAGCAGGGTCATCATTGTCCTCACCAGGGATACTACTATCTCTATGTGAGAAATTTCCAATGACTGTGGAAATAGAATTCTCTGGCACAATCAGTTGGCTGCCTTCCATGATAGTATATCCTCTCCACAGTGAGTAAAGGAATTGTCTCATTTAAATGAACTGAAAGTGGCTTTCATTATAAGATGAATTCTAGTGTGCAGTAAAGAGTAAGTTCTTCAATCAGCTTTTGTCTTTCATGAAAGTTTTAGACATCTATTGAAAAAAGTGAGCAAGATACACACACATAAAACATTGAGTAGAAGCACTTTAGAGAATTCTGTGTGTGTGTCTGTGTGTGTGTGCATGTGATCACACACATATGTGTCTACATATCTAAATATTAGACAATTTTGCTGAACTGGAAAAGAAAAATGAAAAGTTGGAGAGGAGGTTAGGAATAAATTGCGGTAATTAAAACATTAGGAATATGTGCTCTCCTGCATTTATAGAGATAAATAATCATGAGAAATGAACTGATAAGGGAGCTCAGTTACCCTGTTCTTCTCAGAAGGCAGCTACCAGATGAGGCTGAATAAGAAACTGACCTACTGTCTGCATCTTAATAAGCTCACTATGAGCTGAAAGGTCATGAGTGCCATCCGGAACGGTATCTTTACATAACATTTCAACATAAGATAATGTTATTTTAAATACTTCCTGCTTTCTAGATGGATTTAGTTACTGAATTGATAGACATTGATGGCTGACTCGATTCCAGGTTCTCTGATAACTGGGATTTTTCAAATTGTTGTTTTCCTCTGTGGAAATTGTCTTTTATTCTTGATATAAAATCCTGTCATTTCTGTCTTTTAAAATTCCATTCATGTGTAATAAGTAACAGTTTCTCACAGGCTGTCCATGCAATTAATTCTTTTTTTTAAATTTTTTAAAAGCTTGTATTTATTTTTGAGAGAGACAGAGTGCGAGAGGGGAGGGGCAGAGAGAGGGAGACACAGAATCAGAAATCAGGCTCCAGGCTTTGAGCTGTCAGCACAGAGCCCAATGCGGGGTTTGAACTCACAGACAGAGAGATCACGACCTGAGCCAAAGTCAAGACACTTAACTGACTGGCTCACCCAGGAGCCCCTAGTTAATTCTTATAGGGAAAAGGAATCATGATATTAGAAAAGAAATCCTTTTCATTTAGGGAATGACAAGAAAATGTCACTTATGTATATGTAAATTTTACTTGAGGAGATAAACAACATTAACATATGAAATACTGCCTTATCAATCTTGAAAGTGTGTGAAAGGCATAGTAAAATCTTGCATTTATTAATATGAGCTGGTTACTATTCTTTATATTTATACAAGAAAAGAAGGAGGTGCAACTAGAAACCTTAGCCAAGCTATGTACGGGTCTTGGCTATACTTCCAGAGACATTAAACCAGTTCAGTGGATCAGACAGATTAAAGAAAGATATTTGCGACTATAAGGTTTCCCCCCTCTCCTTTACCCTTTATACATTCTGCTCTTTCCCACACGTGAATGAGCAGAATGAAAAGTCATCAGTTTATATACTCTTAAAATACTTTGAAAAAATACCACTCACAATCACTTTGAATAATATTCTACAGGAGCATAAGTCTTTTGCTCTGCTGTTATAGACACAAAGTATTTCCTAAGGGTATTTGTTACTTTTCCCCCACATTTAGAATAGTTGTCCCATCCCGGCACCTGGGTGGCTCAGTGGGTTAAGCATCTGACTTTGGCTCAGTCATGATCTCACAGTCCATGAGTTCGAACCATGTGTCAGGCTTTGTGCTGACAGCTCAGAGCCTGGAGCCTGCTTTGGATCCTGCATCTGTCTTTCTCTGCCCCTCTACCGCTCACACTCTGTCTCTGTCTCTGTCTCTCTCTCTCTTTCTCTCAAAAATAAATAAATGTTAAGGAGCGCCTGGGTGGCTTAGTCGGTTAAGCGTCCGACTTTCGCTTAGGTCATGATCTCGCGGTTTGTGGGTTCCAGCCCCGTGTCGGGCTCTCTGCTGACTACCAGCTCAGAGCCTGGAGCCTGTTTCAGAGTCTGTGACTCCCTCTCTCTCTGACCCTCCCCTGCTCACGCTGTCTCTCTCTCTCTCCTAGAAATAAATAAAACATTAATAAATAACTAAATGAATGAATGAATAAATAAATGTTAAAAAAAAAAAACCTTTAGAATAGTTTTCTACCATGGATAGACTTCAAATAAATGGTCACAAATTACCAAACTGTTGGCCTGGAGGCAGGCAAATATAAAGTAACTAAAATTTAGTTATTTGAAATGGAGCTTAATGAAAAGACAAAGAGACTTGAAGAAAAAAAAAAAAAAAGAAAGAAAGCAAATTGTATAGCCCATCAGTGATGGGATAAAACCAGAGCGAAGGACTTTGGGGTCCGTAATGAAACATGAAAGTGTTATTATGTGTTGCCAGAGGGATCAGAATTGACTGATTTTATTTAAATCTAGTCAAAAAGATAGGCAGCATATTAATCAAATTCACAAATAATACTGAATTAAGAGGTATTGAAAACCCCAAAGGTTTACAGCTTGATTTTCCCTCCAAATAACCTTTCAGACAGATTAAAAGGACTCTTTTAATAATTCATATCTGACTAATCAGATTTATAAAAACTGAGAAATATTCCATTCCCATAGAAATTCTCAGTGCTGTAGATTTCTTCTCCTATATCTCTAACAGATATTTATCCTAAATTAGGGAGAAATAGCTAAACCCAGAGACTCAGGTAAGTTCCTTACAAAACCAGACACAAATGTAAGACAATGAAAGTTAGAAAAATTTATCTAAATCTAAACCAAATATAAATAGAAATGTTGACTCATTCAAATTAAACATGAATGTAGGCTATAAACTAAATTACGTGTAAATATCTATATAGTAAAGGAACTTTTACCAATTGCTTATAGCCTAAGCTTAAATTCACACAAGACATTAATGAGCTATTCAACATCAAATATTATACAAAACATTCAGTTAACGCAAATTCCATTGAAGATCTCTCAGGCAACTTATGTATCCAGATAGGCACAGTGGAATATTTATTCCTATTTTTAACTGTATCATCCCCAAATGCCAAAAGAAACTACATGCCATCAGAGACTTGAAATCATCACTTCACAAGGAAATTTCCATTAGAAACTCAATTTTTCCCAAACCTAAGGAATCCATTATGACATATAGCAGCAAGGTAAAGCCAATATGAGTTCAGTAAGAATGGTCCCCAATAAAGTTTAAATATCCTACATATTTGTGTCTGATTGGCCCAAATCAAGTGATGCCGATTCTACTAAATCAATATATTTAGCAGAGAATTTGAATCTCAAACATTTTTGAAAAAAACATTTGTTTTGAAACAAAGAGACTTCATTATTTTCCCAATGCTCACAACAAATACAGCGGCTTTATTGTTCTTTTCACTTCCTGAAGGCAAACTTTACCATATAAAAAATGAAAAGTAGGGTTAAAGTTCAATAGTCTAAACATTTCTACATTTTTAACTTGTTAACCATCATCTAAGTCATTTCCAAGCTTAAGGAATAATAGTTTTTCTTCAACCCATCTTTGGGCTTGTGGGTATCTTCATTCAGTCATTATATAACTTAATCAACCACCCAAACTTACAAGCTTTAGTATAAAACGCTTTCACGAGGGGCCCCTGGGTGGCTCAGTCGGTTGGACCTCTGACTTTGGCTCAGGTCATGACCTCATGGTTCATGAGTTCCTGCCCCATGTCAGGCTCTGTGCTAATGCCTAGAGCCTACTTCATATTCTGTGTCTCCCTCCCTCTCTACCCCTCCCCTGCTTGCACTCTCACTCTCTCTCTCTCTTTCTCAAAAATAAAATAAAACATTTTTAAAAATTCAAAAGATTTTCACCAAGAAGTATTGGAGAAAGGCATTTTGTAAATTGTGCATAGATCTAGTCACTGGTGACTCTGAGAAACAGTTGGCTCTGTGTCCGTCTCCAGGCAGCTTCACCCTCTTAGAGTTCCATTCATTCATTCCTAGAAACTTTCAGTCTCCAGAAACTTCTCTGATCATTTGACTTTCTTCAAAATTAACCAAACTGGTCCCCCACTTCTCTAGGGACCTTCTCTACACATTTCCAGGAGATGACTCGTTAATTCAATAAGCAAGTCTGTATTTAATAGATACATTTGCATGTAAACAATAGCTCTGATAGACAACGTTTTAACCCAAAGAAAGCATGGTACCTGCAGCCAGGATTCTTGTGATTGCAAACGGATCTTGTCAGTATTTTTCAAATTTGAACAGGTAGTGTATCTTATAAGGGTCAATACTCTTTGAAAAGAGTTCCAGCAACATATCCTAGAGCAAAATACCATTGAAATATAATAGTGGTAAGTTTCATTCTTATTACCTGCACCAATAGAATCACTACTGGATACTCAGATGGGTGTTACAATGATAGACATTTATACAGGGAGTTGTCTCACTTAAGAAAAAAACTTCCTTGTTCAAAAATCAAATGATTATTACTTTTGTAACATGTGACAGATTTACTCTCTCTCTCTCTCTCTGCCAGCCTTGGCACCCTGGCTCTTTTCATGCTGTTTTACATAATTGGTCTCTGAGTAGATGAAGCTGCCACCTGTTCACAAATATAACAAATCACTGTCTTTTGAGAGTATGACTTAACTGAATCATGATGGGATAATGAGCCTATATAGCAGTTTCACATCTGTATAAACATATATTCATGTCATAAACTGTCTGATAATTTAGAATAAGGGTTATATTTAAGTGATAACAATGCAATTATTATCTTGATATTATTTTGATTTTAAGTAATTCTTCCACTTTACCCTTTCTACTTTTCTTTTCTGCCTTTTTTACCTCACTTTCACAGAGAATATGCTGGATCCAGATTCTCCAACTGAAAGTAAACATAGATATCCGAAAAGACATCCTTCCATCAAACAATCTGGATTCCACATTTCTGGACTTTAGCTGGATATCTTTCCTTGCTCAAAGAATACAGAATATGTTTATTCATTTTTCATATACTGGGGTTTTCTAAAGGTTTTTAAACAAAAGGGATAATCAGCACTAGTACATAGCTGGAAATAGGCTGTGTCTTTTTATTTTAAAATGCTTTAAAGGATTTAAAAGGATTAACTATCATTATATTATATAACATTTAACTGGTGAAAGAAAATCTCATAACTGCAGGGCTATTTCTAGCCATGTTCAAGGGTTCATGGTAGACAGTTCTCTGTAAACGAGTGTCTGAAGAAAATTTACAGAGTTTCCTCAGATTACAGACTACATGGCATACATGATTTCTACTTAAAATAAGTAATGTAAGAACTAATTCAACCAGATCCCATTATACCAAGAATAGCACCATATTTTCTACTGGAAACATTCCCAGTGTTACTTATAAAATACATATTAGTAAAGGGGAATTTTAATATAATGATGAAGTTGTTATGTAGAAAGATTACATACATATGACAAAAAGAATATATAATATACAAATCCCCATGTCTTCTAATATCATCCGAATTTTTGATTCCTAAAAGGAGGAAGGACAAAATTTTCCTCCAAAATCTAAAAAAGATGGAGGATAGGGGTGCCTGGGTGGCTCAGTAGGTTGATGCCTGACTTTCACTCAGATCATGATCTCAGGGTTCATGAGTTCGAGCCCTGCACTGGGCTCTCTGCTGTCAGCTCAGATCCTACCTTGGATCCTGTCCCTCTCTCTCCCTGCTCTTTACCTACTCTACTTGCTTCAGCGTGTACGTGCTCTCTGTCTTTCCCTCTCTAGCTCCCAAAAATAAATAAACATTAAAAAATAAATAAATAGAAACTAAATTAAAAAATGGAGGTTAAATCTGGTAAGTTCTTCGACTACCATACTTAATTATCAAGTGACAATTCATTTTCTACCCTCCAAAATTCAATTATTTATGACTGTCATATTTTTGTGACATACTATGAAGAAAACATGTGTGTGTATTTTATTTATATATATACATATATAATGCATATAAGTTAGCTCATGTCTTTTTAATAAAGATATTCTTACAAAGCATGTTTTGCTTAAGAATATTCATAATTTTAAAATTAGAAGAAGCTTTTGAGATAATATAATCTAAGTCTTCAGTTTTACAGATAAAGAAATTGAAATCCCATAAAATCCATAAGTCCAGAGAGTGATGGTCTATGGAAGCATAAACCAAGGCTGTTTTGTCAATTCTTCTACCTACAGTGCTTCACAAAGTGTCAGACAGGCATTCCATAAATATTTGTTAGGATGATGTATGAATAAAGATCAAGACAAGAAAGCCAGGACTGAATAAGTAACATCTATTTGATCTTTAGCAAATTCAGTTCAATAATTACCAAGTACTTTCTGTCTCTAAGGGAGTATGCAAGATCATGTGGAGAAAATAATTTGTCAAGATGAATGACATAACTCCTGTTTAATGAAATTGGTTATTATGGTTTAATATCATTGAAAATAAGGTAATTGTTAAAAAAAATAGTTGCAGGGGCGTCTGGTGGTTCAGATGGTTAAGTGTCCAATTCTTGATTTCAGCTCAGGTCATGATCTTACAGTTGTGCACTCACACCCCAGGTCCAGCCCTGCATTTCGCATGGAACCTTCGTCAGATTCTCACTCTCCCTCTCTCTGTGTGCCTCCCCAGCTCATGTGTGCTCTCTCACTCTCTCAAAATAAATTAGCATTAAAAAAGTGTTTTAAATAAGAAAATAATAAACAGTTACAAAATACTGAGAAAGGAGAAGTTATTTCTCACTGGTGGTATCTGGACAATCATGAATGAAGTGGTATTTGGCCTACACCTTGAAAAATTGTTACAAAATCAATTAACAGAACTGTTAGAAAGGTCCCAAGAATGTTCTAGGAAGAACAAATTTGAACAAAAACACAAAGGCAGGAAAAGGCATGACTTGTTACGGTAATGATGCGTGGTTGGCAAGAGTGTAGTGTATGCAGTTAGTAACAAGCCTGGAAGAGATGGGGGAAGCCTGATTGTGAAGGGCTTTGAATGTCCACACTTGTAGTCAATGAGGAAGGAAGGCTTTGACCAAAGAGGAACATACTATGGGAGCTCTCAAGGTTGTTTTGGCTACAGTGTCCAGAAGAAAGGAAAGATCAAAATTTTCCTTTAGAGTCCTTATGTAGGGCACTGAATTACGTGTTGGATTGTACAGACAAGAAATACTTCCTTTAAAAGATTCAATGTGATTTTCTGGACATAATCCTATTATTCGTTTTGAAATGACTACTAGTGGCATGGAGGCGAGAGAGAGACGTACATGAGTGGAGTGAGCAGGGAAAGGAGAGGAAATAGAGAAGCAGCTTTTGTATTTTGAGGGCATTATTTTGAGAAAAAAAAAGTTTTATTTTCTATAAATGCTTTCAGGATTGAAGATGATTGGACTGGTGCAGCTGCTCTGGAAAACAGTGTGGAATTTCCTCAAAAAAATTAACAATAGAACTCCCCTATGACCCAGCAATAGCACTGCTGGGAATTTACCCAAGGGATACAGGAGTGCTGATGCATAGGGGCACATGTACCCCAATGTTCATAGCAGTACTCTCAACAATAGCCAAATCATGGAAAGAACCTAAGTGTCCATCAACTGATGAATAGATCAAGAAGAGGTGGTTTATCTACACAATGGAATACTACATGGCAATGAGAAGGAATGAAATCTGGCCATTTGTAGCAATGTGGATGGAACTGGAGGGTATTATGCTAAGTGAAATAAATCAGGCAGAGAAAGATAGATACCATATGTTTTCACTCATAAGTGGAACAGAAGAGACTTAACAGAAGACTATGGGGAGGGGAAGGGGAAAAAAGTAGTTACAGAGAGGGAGGGAGGAAAACCATAAGAGACTCTTAAATGCTGAGAACAAACTGAGGGTTGATGGGTGGTAGAGGGCGGGGGAAATGGGTGATGGGCATTGAGGAGGGCACTTGTTGGTATGAGCACTGGTTATTGTATGGAAACCAATTTGACAATAAACTATATTTTTAAAAAAAGAAGATAATTGAAGACATAAATGCTGAGACCAGGAAACATAAAAAGTCTCAGAGACATAGCAAATTAAAACAGACATAATGCAGACACCTTTATATATAGAGAGAGATGTACTAGCCCTCTCCTCTTGAGTATTACGACAAGCACTGCAAGTTACCTGCGCCTACATTACAATCTAGTCTAAGCACCGATGTCAAAATTTGTCAGGTTATTTCCAAACATACAAACATACATTTAAGAGTAAGGTTTTTTTGTTTCGTGTTAATACCTAAAGCAACCTCAACCTACCTGTGTACTTTTCACTTATTGCCATACATTAGAAACAAATACAAGATTTCACCTGATGGCATTTTTAAATACTTTAAAATTTTATCATCCAACTCGAATTTAGACAACATTGGAATCCAAAAGCATTAATGGTCAGACAGAATAAACAGTACAAGAATAATTGTGGATACCTTTTTTTTTTTTGATGTGTATAATATGCCCCAGGTATTGTGAGCTAAGATTGAAACACATGAGGTAAGCTAACATGGGTCTCAGTTTTTTTATTAATATTAGTTTGTTTAAAATTAGTATCTGGGTGGGATGTTACCCTTTTTATAAACAATTGTATGCAAGAATCATTATTGCTTAGGCACAAAGAAAGCAGAATTTACAAATTACCTTTCCCTTTGCCCTGGCATTCTATAGCAATCTCCCATTGAGATTTAAACTCAGGACCTCCAGAGAACAGATGGTGGAGACCTTATCTTCCTGCTGATCACAGCACGGAGAAGTGTAACTGGGTCTGATAATGCAGCCATTTGAAATATAATGCTTCTGTTAGTCTTCCACGTGCTTCTGTTTTTCAGATAAATGCTTTATTTTTATCAGCAATAAATATTTCATTTCTATTCGGCCTGCCCCCACAAACCGACCTGGAGCAAATAAAACCAACAGAAACAATCCCCTTTGTTAGATTTAGGTTTGCATGGTAGTATATAATCAGTAACCCAAATTTCTCCCTTCCGGTAATTTTCATCAAGCAGATTGATTTCAAGTTGCATGTATGGGTTTTGCTAAGGACTACGTAAACTGAATAAATTTTTGAGAAAAGGAAGATGGAAAAGGGCCAGATAGATGCCATGATCTAAATAATTCCTCATTTTCAACAGAAAAATAGTGACCCCAATAAGACACTGTAATGGATTTTTTCCCTCTCATTTTTTATCTCAGACTTACAAAGATGTCTCACTGATCTAGATCAGAGAACAAGTTTTTAAATGGTACTGGTATTCTCTTCATTTCTTTCTCAGACACATACATCTACATTCATAGACACAGGTACATATTTTAAACTTTGTGACAGAGCCTACTTATAAAACGCAGAAGATTTGAGAACACAATAGAAACAAAGAACTATAATAATAGTATTACTTTATTATCAACAGTTTTACTTTATTTTATTATTAATATTTGGCCCAATTTTTCACCTATTCATATTATGCTTGAAAGGAAGCCTTAAGATATAAAAAGATGAGAAAGAAAAAAAAATCAAAGGAAGTGTTTGAAGCATACCACTTGATTTATACTCTTTAAAGGACACTGAACATAGCATGTGAAAAAAAATTAATCATACCAGAAGTCACATGATTTTCACTTGTGGTCTAATGAATAACATGTTGTGAATGATCTGTCATAGACAGATAAGAAACAAACATGAAAATGAGCATTTAACCAATATCCCTCATTAAACCTACTCAAAGTCTTGAAGAATCAGAAAGCATTTTCAAATATGTCAGAGCATGCTCAAGAATGTGGCACCTGGTTAGAATGCTATTCGGAAGAATACTATTCACAGTCAAGTTCAAGGGAACAGCTCAATTGACATACAAAGAGAAAATGAAGCATAGAGAGCAACAAATGGTATAGATAATAGAACATTACTTTAGGTTTATTTACTCTTACAACATTTGACGAGAACACTGTTTCTATTAGTTTTTTCTAAAGGAAGTGATTTTGGCAAAATCTTGCTACTTCGAGAAAGGAAAATGTGTTTTGAATTTGCCTTTATTGGGGCGCCTGGGTGGCTCAGTAAGCTGAGCATCTGGCTTCTGCTCAGGTAATGATCTGCTCAGATCATGATCTCACCATTCGTGGGTTCCAGCCCCGCGTGAGGCTCTGGGCTGACGGCTCGGAGCCTGGAGCCTGCTTCTTTTTTTTTTTTTTTTTTTTTTTTTTTTTT
>NW_024080985.1:1071919-1227901 GCF_003009895.1 Hyaena hyaena | reverse complement strand
CAGAGAGAGAGGGAGACACAGACTCCGAAACAGGCTCCAGGCTTTGAGCTGGCAGTCAGCACAGAGCCCGACGCGGGGCCCGAACCCACGAACCGCGAGATCATGACCTAAGCGAAAGTCGGACGCTTAACCGACTAAGCCACCCAGGCGCCCCAACCTGCTTCTGATTCTGTGTCTCCAACTCTCTTTCTCTGCCTCTTCCCCACTGGTGCTCTATCTCTGTCTTTCAAAAATGAATAAGTGTTAAAAAATGTTTTTAAATAAATAAATTTGCCTTTATTGTACACTACTTGTGTCCTTTGTGACATGTTTCACTTTCATTCATGATATCGGAAACAACTTACAGACTTACATCCAGAGAAAATGATTACTATAGGATAGCTATAGTTCTGTTTTCTGCTTTTTCACTCACACTTTTGGTATTAAGAGAATCAAATCTGCATTTTAGACACTTTTCTGAAAGAATTATTTGACCAAAAAAAAAAATCAGAAACTTTCCTAAATTAATGAAGACCTCTTTATAGATGCCATCATGTAGTAGGGATACTGTATTTCACAGTAAGTCACTTTTATCATACATAATAATTCTTAAACCTTTTTAAGTGTCAAATTTGCAACATGCTTACTTTTATGAGTTTAAAATTAACTCACGATTGAATTAATATTTTAATACCATAAAAATAACTATAGAAGCTTGGGAAAGCTTCTATTTCTATTTTATCCACAGAAGAATTGAATTCTCCTATTCATAAAATCTGGCCTCATAAAACCTTTGACTTTGCCTTACAATTCACATACCACATCAAAGTGTTGCAAATAAAAATTGTGGTTTCAAAAATAGTATATTAAAACTACACTAGAGCTTTGACTTAAGAAAAAGCTATAAATATTGATGACATAGGAATAGGAAGCAACTGTAAAGTAGATAATTTTATTTAAGAAGTAACACGGGTCAAAATGATTTATGCAGATAATATATAACAGATAACACCGAGCATAACTTCTGTATAAAACAAATGCTTACTGTTGTCACAGCTGGGAAAATGACCTTTTCAACTTTTTAAGGCTCCACCTTCGTGAGTTATTGGCAATTTCCTCACTATTGGGAAGGCATCCCTTTCCTCAGCACCATGTTCTTTCTACCTCTTTCTATATCTGTGTACACAGTAACTAAATAAAAACAAGACTATTGGCAAGTTGAATGTTTTTGCTGTGCAAACTAGTTTTTCTGGGAACTCCTTTTTAACCAAAATCTAGAATCTTTGAATGACAGCTGTAATATTAGAGAACCTTCTGGGAAACGCCCTGGCAATGTTCTCCTCACATCCTGCTTGTTCAAGAAGCATCTTGGGTGAGCATGAGAAAGGAATCGAGAAGAAAGGACATGAAAATGTAACTATTCTGTTTGTAGAGTAAATAGTAACTGTTACTTTGTTCTTACCACTTTTGGAAATTAACTCTTAAACCTTATTGGCTTAACACTCCCAGTTTGCCAGGAAGCGCACTTGAACAACAAGGATGATTCGAACCACTTCAGGGCACTGATGAGGGGCTGCTGCCCTGGGTGAGTGTCCAAAGTTACCCTGACGTTATTTGAACTCCTCAGGTAGTTGCACTGTTTTAACTAGTCACAAGGCCAATAAAATCAAGGGGGGAAAATAATTGTCTCAAGGGACCCTGTTGACATTCCTTAGAATTTCGGTGTTATTTTATATGTCGGAGGCACTTTTTTTCTTTCAAAAGCTCTTTTAATATATTCTTTTGTTTGCTTCTTGTAACAAGTCTCTGTTACAAATGGAGAAATCCAAGTAAACTAATTTCAACTTTCCCATGTGAGACTATGCCCAAAAAGACGTAGAGGGGGTCAAATCACTGCTTCTTAGCCTACTGTTTGCCATTAGACAGTTCTACATCCTTCGGGCTCACAGCTGGTTTTGGGGTATTTTTGTTTCCAATGGGAAGGAAACTTCAGAAATATAGATAATCTAGATTATTAGAAAATAAACTCCAAATTATTTTTTAAAGATAATATTGTAAAAACTTTGATGAAGACCACATGAGGGTAATAAGAAAGCAGAGCATCTAATCAACATGAAAACAAAACAGCCCACAATATTCTAAGTACATGCTCTTAAGGTAAGAGGGTCACACACCTCATAAACATTATCCATTGGTAGCCAATACCAATGTCCTTTGTGTACGTTTGCTGCTTGAAAAACTCTAAAAGATATACAGGAAAACTGTAAATGGCTCCTGGAATAATCAAAGTGATCAAAATGATATAAAGGAAAGCTTATGAAAAATTTAATTATTTTTTTTAATTTTAGAGAGAGCCTGAGAGAGAGGTGGAGATCAGGGACGGGGGCAGGGGAGAGTGAGGCAGAGAGAGAGAGAGAGAGAGAGAGGAGACTGGGACCCCCTGAAGAAACACTTTTAAAGACCAAAATATTTTAACTTAAAAAATAAGGCAGGTCAGAGTCACTGTGAATGGCAGGGCTGAAATAGAATCCAGCCTACCTGACTCCCTCTGTGTTCCTGACCTTTACTTTGGGAGTCTGGTCTTGCTAAGTCCTCTATTCTCCTTCCCTTGTTCAGGTCCATGGGAAAACTAGGGTTTATCATGTTTTAGAAATACTTCCCCATCTCTAGACTTGAAGCATAAAAACCAAAGAGGTTGGGAGTGTCTTGTTCTCCTGCCTTGCCCAGGCACTTTCCAGTTAAAGGAAAATGAAAAAAAATTAAGGTGTAAAGAAACAAAATAATAAGAATTGTGTGCTTAAACTCTTTAAAAAAAAAAAAAAGTGGAAACTATGTTTTTGTATTACCAACTCAAGTCCTAGAGGAGATAACTCCAGTAAGGAAAACTGCTGGGTTTCATGACTTTGCAGTGTTGTCTGTGTAGTGGGACTATTTAAAATGTTTGCTAACGGGGCGCCTGGGTGGCTTAGTCGGTTAAGCGTCTGACCTTTGCTTAGGTCATGATCTCGCGGGTTGGTGGGTTTGAGCCCCGCGTCAGGCTCTGTGCTGACAGCTCAGAGCCTGGAGCCTGCTTCAGATGCCTATAAGAGACAGCTCTCCTAGAAATAAATAAAACATTAAAAAAAAATAAAATGTTTGCTAAATATCTAATGGAGAAACAAAATAAGAGATGGCTTTTGAACCACACCATAATTTCGGCAGTTTTCATTTTATTACTATTTTCTGTTGCCCTAACAAGATTTATTGAAGATGATAAAAGTTAAGATTCTGTGCTCCTTGAGAATGGTGCAGTTTTGGTGACTCTTTCTGATTCAGTGATTAGTAACCCTGAAATCCAAGTTGCTCTAGCCAGTGTTCTGGACAAGGTTGGATAGTGGATTATTTTACTGTTTGGAAATAAGGATTGGGCATTTGTCATTTTGTCTCATATTATTCTGAAAATATTTCTGGTGGCATCTAAATTTACTACTTAAAGTCTATATCTTTAATATCAGCTTAGTAGAGACCTGAAGGAAGGGCAATTAAAGATAAGGTTTCAGGATGATTTAGGTTGGAATCTTAGCTTTGTTTTCTTACTGGCTATGCAGCCTTGGGCATGTTACTAACCCAAGGCCACCATGACTCAGCTTTTCAGGGTGAGATGAGGACATAATGAAATGATATATATGAAGTACTCAGCACATAGAAATATTCTATAATTAAACAATGACAAGAAATATTCTATAATTAAACAATGACATTCGGCAACAGCCAGGTTCTAGGTCCTAGGAAGAGCTGAGAGGAACAGAGAACTTAACTTCTTTGTTAAAGGCATGGACTTCATTTTCTTAAGTTAATTTCTTTATTATTGTCAACTTCTATTCTCTTAAGATATTAATAATAAATAAAAACACTGATCATTTATGGGTTGAAAGACCTTAACAAGGATCAGCAAATGACAGTCAGTGAAATAGTCATCTGTTTTTGTAAATAAAGTTTTACTGGAACACACGTACAACCATTTATTTATGTATTGTTTTGGGTACTTTTGAGCTACACAACACAGTTGAGTAGTTGTGTCAGAAGCAGTAAATCCTATAAGCCTAAAATATTTATTATTTTCCATTTAAGATGTCTGGCAGCCTATCTCTTCCCAACTCCCAGGACAGCATTTGCCTCCTCCTTTGCCTCTGAGATCCAATGCAAGCTTCCAGATCAAGTTCAAGCTTCTTCTTAGGAAGCTTTCCAGAACTAAAATCTTATTTCTTCTTAACATTCACATACTCCTGGAAAGGATGAGGTCTTCTAGTCTTTTGGGTAAATCAGATATCACTTCCTTCCCTAATATTCTCTCCACCAAAAAGACTAGATAAAGGAAGAGGATTTTAATGGAATCCATAACAGAAGGAATGAGTTTAGAGGCTATAACAGGCCTGCAATGATGAACAATTGTGGAGGCCACTGTGATGACACATGGGTGTATATGTAGAGCAAGCAGAGAAAAGGGAAAATGGAAGTTTGCATTTGAGAAGTCTTCACCACATGTTTAACTCATGATAAGTCATTTTAATTATTTTGTATTCTCCATGTTGTTTGTTTGTTTGTGTAAGGACTGTATACAAAGATTAGAAGCATCTTTAAAAAAGCATCTATTGTAATTCGTGTGTATCTCTCATAAGGTCAATGACACTGAAGTAGATGTACTCTAAGGAATCCAAGTGACATAGAATGCAATGTGAACGCCCCTGGAATCACGCAACAAGGCACTCTAAGCATTGGGCACATGGAAGGGAACACTAAATACTTGAATTAAATAGAGCGCATAAAGCTGTAGAGTGGTAAATGCTTTCTAGACCCAATTCTTGACTGAGTCAGCCCTATTAAATTTGAACATATTCCCAAGTGGTTAAACCATGGCGCCTTCCAGTGCTGAATTGTCTGCCTTTGTAGTAAGTCTTTTTGGGGCATGGACTTTAGTGTCAAACAGATCCACACTGGAATCATAGTTACTTTGCATAATGTCTTTCATGACCATGGGCAAACACTTCATTCTCTCTGAACTTCAGTGCCCTCACTTACCAAATGTTAGCTATTGAACCTTTTCCCACTCCTTCACCACTGTACAAAGTTGATTTAAGACCATAAAGAATCAGTCTTACTTTTTACTACCATTATAATTGTAAAGCATATTATTTAAGACTGACAATGTATAATAGGATAAAATTTTCCATATAGATTCTATATAGGATATATTTTCAAATGATTGTAACTTTTAGAAACACCCATCTAAAATAATATGAAGTATTTGCCCAATCTGCACAAAGGTAATTCTGGTTTTAGAATGTGAAAAAGTCCAAGCATCTTTGAATTACAAAAAATGTTTTGGATAAGAATGCTACATTATTTGCTTCAAATAATAGTTTATCTGTGAAATGTCAAGTCGAACATTTCAGTTGTGTGGGATGGTAAGACTTTACCAAATCAGAAAAGAATAGGCCTGTGATGTAAATAAGCTAAAAATAAAGTTGCCTTTCAGACAGTGTTCTGCAATCAACAGTGAGCAAATAATGGTGACAATGATACACACATATACATCTATTTTAAATCCAGACTATTAAGCGATATAGTTGAATACCACAGTGCCAGACTTATATGCATCCATAATGAATTCATTGCACATTTATTGTTTGGCTTATACTCTCACAAGTCTATACTATGATAATGCATACACTTTTCATCACTATAGTAGGATCACCCATTGTTTACATATTGACCAGCTTTTAGATGCAGAAAATTACTGCAGGGAAAAATTAATGTAAAAGTGTTCATATTACTTGTTTTATTTTATAGCAGCCCACAAACTACTGTCTAAACCCAATATTTTCCTAAAGAGTACTATTGCCCTAAGAAATAGGCCGCTGGGTGCCTCTGTCATTTAAGTGGCCGACTTCAGCTCAGGTCATGATCTCACAGTTCATGGGTTCGAGCCTCGCGTTGCGCTCTGTGCTGACAGCTCAGAGCCTGGAGCCTGCTTCTGATTCTGTGTCTCCCTCCCTCTCTCTCTGCCTCTCCCCTGCTCACACTCAGTCTCTCTCTTTCTCAAAAATAAAGAAAGCATTTTAAGAAAGAGATATTTTATAAATGCTCTATCAAATACTTAATTACAAAGAAGAGAGTACAAAATAAAGAAAATGTACTGTGCAATAGAATTAAGTTATCTTAGATTAGAATTAACTTAGAATTAAGTTATAATCTATACTCCCTGTTTTGCATTTATTTGTATTATCAAATTAAAAGAAGATAATCAAATCGTGATTTGTGAAAAATAAAAAAACAGAGTTCAACAAAATAAGAATTGAAATTTTTATAACTAAGTGTATTAAATACATAGTATCCTTCAATGCTGTTGTGTCCATAACCATAACATGTCATCTTTTTCCTTACATCTATTAAACTTCAAACAATACTACTCATTGCTTGTACAACAAAGGACTTCCAGTAAATTTGTAAATTTTTGAAAAAACTACCATCAGTACTCAATATTTTAGTTGGAATCCTTCTAAATTCTAAATATTTGGAGATCTTTCTGAAGTGAGAGAAGAGTAATCTGAGGTTAAAGAAGCCTTTCTGCTCCTGAAATGGAGATTAAATAAGAAATAAGTTGTCCAAATAAATAAACAAAGTATGAGAAAAAGAACCAGGTTTTGAATTGATTCTTTTATAGTAAACTCTAATATAAGACTCGTGAGAGAACAAATTTTCTTTGGGTTTACTATTTTTCTCATCAACAATTGGATTTCATATATCATATTGTTAGCATAGCATATGTGAATGTGTGTGTGTGTGCGTGTATGTAAAACAAAACAAATAAAAATCAAACATAGAAGTCAAAAGTCAAAAGCGATACCTACTGAACCATCTTATTGCACCAAATTCTTATTTTTATGTTGTTCAATTTGTAAAATAAGAATGACCAAATTTGACACTCTTTGCCTTCCTTGGATAGGACCAAAAATTAAATGGTTCATATAGCACCTTAAAATACAAAGTAAATTACCCCTTTCCTTATAAGTCAAAAGCAGAAAGAAATTCTGGGTAAATTCTTTATTTTATAAATCTTCTGCCGATTTAATTTTAACTTTCTATTAACTTAAATCTTGTTTTAACTTTAATTTTTTATTCTTTTCTTTTTAAGTTTGTTTATTTGGAGAGAGAGGGAGAGAGAGAGTGGGGGGTGGGGGGAGAGAATCCCAAGCAGTCACCTCACTATCACTGTAGAGTCTGATGCAGGGCTCAGACTCACAGAACCATGAGATCATGACCTGGGTCAAAACCAGGAGTCAGATGTTTAACTGCCGCTAAAACCTTCTCTTAATTTAAAGCAATAGTTGGAACTAAAGGACTTCTTCCCCAAGATTGCTCCGGACCCTTCAAATGCCCTAAAGGACAGTACTTCTAAGTAACAAATGCAAAAAGCCATCTCTGCCAGTGATTTTCCAAAGGATATATCTTCTCAGTAGGATATGATAAATATCCAACTCCTATATCAATCAAAAATTATACATTATGGAAAATAAATAAATTATTGTGTATTTGAGTTCAGAAAGTTGAGTTATTAATAATGACCAAGAAAACCAAACCGTCTGATGCCATTCAGAGAAATTGAGGAGACCCAAACAAGATTAAACGCAGGTATGGGACCACTTTGCTATTTTAAGAGACAAAAATTAGAAAGTATGACAAAAAAGTGTGTGTGGATGTATGACTTTCTGGCCTCCCTATATACTAAGACCTCAGTGTATCAAAGCATTTTAATGAAACCTCAAATATGCTAAAACTTAGTGAGACATTTGTTAGATCACCCAGCCCATATCTCACCTAATTGTCCTGCGAAGCACTCACCATCCTGGCAGTAACACAACGCTTTCCCTTCAGAGCTCAGACAGCAAATGTTTGGGGAAAATGTTCACTGGAAAGTCAAATATAAATACACGGACTCAGATTTTATCTTTATTTGCAAATACATTGAGGGACATCTGAATGGCACAGTTGGTTGGGTGTCTGACTTTCTGATCTCAGCTCAGGTCATGATCTCATGGTTCAAGAGTCTGAGCTCCACATCGGGCTCTGTGCTGATGGTGTGGAGCCTGCTTATTGTCTCTCTTTCTTTATGCCCCTCCCCTGCTTGCTCTCTCTCTCTCTCTCTCAAGATAAATAAATAAACTTTTTAAAATGAAAATAAATAAATAAGTAGAACATACATTTATTCTGTTGAAGTGATCATCAGATGGTTTGTAGCCTAAGCTTTATACTTTTTTGGAGACTATATTGCTATAATACAAATAATAACTAATAAGAAATAACCAATTTTTACTAAATATTATATTTTCATATACAGCAACCTTGTTAGCATCACTCAAACCCTTTCATTTAGATGTTCTTTCAGTTGTATTTAGTTCATTTCCATTATAATCATTATCATGGTTGTAATTTTTGTTGTTGCTGTTATTATTATTATTATTATTATTATTGGGGGCTTGAAGAAAATATTACAAATATATGTAGCTTGGAAAAGCTGCTGTTTTTTATGCTGCTAAAAATTTCTTCTGTTGCTGAATTTGTTAAGTGGAGATTAACGTTGTGGAAGACAGAAAACAGCCATTAGGGGCATGAGAGATTGTTTCTTCTTAGGGTGAAAGACAGACTTGGTGTTTGGGGCATTCTCTCCCCTCGTTCTAAGAGAGATCAGACATGAAGATATTAGGTTGGCTCCTTCTGATCATCTCAATAATAAATCTAAATGTAGAGGATTCTGACTGAAACATTAAGCAACCTGTTCTTTAGAGACACAAGTAGATCTTTGTAGAGATTATTATGAAAGCAGTATTTTCTTATAGGAAATGGGAAACTAGAAGAGTTTCTGCAACATTGCAGCAGGACACAGCTGAGAACATAAACAGCCAATGGTAAATGGCCCTCTTTGGAGCATTGTTCTTAGTGGATTCTATGCACAGTGATAAAGAATCTTTAGCATTAACACTTGTAGCCTTTTATGGGGGGCCTGGGTGGCTCAGTCAGTTAAGCATCTGACTCTTTTTTTACATTTCTTTTAATGTTTTTTTTTTTAATTTATTTATTTCTGAGAGAGAGAGAGAGAGAGACAGCATGAGCAGAGGAGGGTCAGAGAGAGAGGGAGTCACAGAATCTGAAACAGGCTCCAGGCTCTGAGCTAGGTGTCAGCACAGAGTCTGACGCGGGGTGTCAACCCACGAACCATGAGATCATGACCTGAGCTGAAGTCGGATGCTTAACCAAATGAGCCACCCAGACGCCCCAGCATCTGACTCATGATAGTGGCTCAGGTCATGATTTCATGGTTCATGAGAAGGGAGCCCCACATTAGGCTCCACACTGAGTGAAGAGACTTCTTGGGATTCTCTCTCTCCCATTCTCTCTGCCCTTCCACAACTAGCACATGCATGTATGAGTGCTCTCTGTCTCTCTCTCTCTCAAAATAAAAAAAAAATTAAAAGAGAAAAAATAAAAAGACTTCTAGCCTTTTCTTTTCATTTTAATTCCCCCTTTGTTTTCACCCAAGCTTCCAACAACATTTTGTCAAACTCTGCCTGTTGTTAGGTGGGTTTTAGAAAAATTAAGGAAAGAGTACTTGTGCATACTTGAAATGAAGTCAATCAAAGAGACAGACTCAAAAATGTAAAAATCGACAAACAAAAAGGCCCAAGACAGCAGCCAGGAGGCACAGATAATAAGAAATAACCTTAGTAAATCTGTTGAACATGTAGGCAAGAAAAAGTACTGTCCATTCTGTTTTATAACCAATTTTTTTACTTAATTTGTTTTGTAAAGAGTTTACATGTCATTAAATATTTCCTGTTGCTTGAAAAAAGTTGTCTTAGTCAAGTTGACCCATAATTCAAAATAGTTTATTGAGGACAAAAGTTATAGAAATTTATGTTAAAGAATAATTTTTATTTTTATTTATTTCTCTAATTTTTTTTGAGAGAGAGACAGAGCATGAGTGGGGGAGGAGCAGAGAGAGAGGGAGACACAGAATCTGAAGCAGGCTCCAGGCTCTGAGCTGTCTGCACAGAGCCTGATGCGGGGCTCAAACTTGTATACCGTGAGATCATGACCTGAGCTGAAGTCAGATGCTTAACTGACTGAGCCACCCAAGTGCTTCAAGAATAATTTTTAACTTTTTAAAATGTTTTATTTATTTCTGAGAGAGAGAGAGACAGCGTGAGCAGGGGAGGGTCAGAGAGAGAGGGAGGTACAAAATCTGAAACAGCCTCCAGGCTCTGAGCTAGCTGTCAGCACAGAGCCCCAACTCGGAGCTCGAACCCATGAACCGTGAGATCACTACCTGAGCCAAAGTCTGCCGCTCAACCGACTGAGCCAAGAATAATTTTTAAGTAAGGGCGAAATTATAACTCTTATATATGTGAAATGAAAATGTAGATGATTTTATTTTACTGAAAAAGTAATGATGGAAGCAGTAAGTGACCTACAGGCATATCTTGTAGATATTGTAGATTTGGTCCCAGACCACTAGAATAAAGCGAAGAGTGCAATAAAGTGGGGCAAATGAAGTTTTTGGTTTCCCAGTGCTATAAAAGTTATGTTTACACTGTAGTCCATTAAGTGTATAATAGTAGAATGTCTAAAAAAACCAATAAACTTATCTTAATTTAAAAGTATTTTGTTGCTAAAAAACAGTAACCATCTGTACTTGCAGATAATATTTTTGTTGGTGGAAGGTCTTGCACTATGTTGATGGTTGCTGACTGACCAGGGTGGTGGCTGCTGAAGGCCTGGGTGACAGTGAAGTTTGCCTCATTGATTGACTCTTCCTTTCATGAATGACGTCTCTGTAGTAGTAGAACTTGTTTCCAAATTGGAGTCAACCTTCTCAAACCCCACCACTGCTTAATCAACTAAGTTTGTGTAATATTCATAACCCTTTGTTGTCATTTCAACAATCTTCACCACAACCTTACCCACAGTAGATTCCATCTCAAGAAACCAACTTTCTTTGCTCAGCCAGAAGAGCCATCTCCTCGTTTGTTCAGGTTTGATCATGGGATTCCAGCAATTCAATCCCATCTTCAGGCTATACTTCTAATTCCAGCTCTCTGGACTTTTCTACCACATCTTCAGTTACTTCCCACAGAGTTCCTTAATCCCTCAAAGTCGTCTCTGAGAGCTGGAATCAACTTCTTCCATATTCCTGTGAATGTTCATATTCTGACCTCTTTCCATGAATCACAAATGTTCTATATGACATCTAGAATGGTGAATCTTTCCAGAAGGTTTTCCATGGACTTTGCCAAGGTCCATCAGAGGAATCACTATAGGATTGTAGCATTACATGCCTTACCCTGAGATCAAGAGCTTTGTGCTCTCTTGATTGAGTCAGCAAGTAGACCTTTATAGTTTTTATAATTTGAGTCATAGTTGGAAAGTTTGCCCCACTCTGTAATTATAGACAAATATAAAAATGCCTTCTAGAACTTATATGTTTTTATTTTCAAATTTGTGTTTATGATCCACTTGGTGTTTATCCTGATGTGTGCTTTAGGAATTTTGCCATTTTCTACATGGCTGCCCATTTCATTTAACACTCACATATCATATTTCATAGATCATCTTATGTTTGCTGCCTTTAAGTTAACAGAGTTTCCTGAAATAGCAATTCTTCTCTTTACTGCCTATCTTGTATATTTTAATTTGCTGTTACCTTCTATTCTTCTTATGACTGTTTGTCATCAGTTTTCATTTCCTATTCATCCTATTTTTTTAACTCAGCCTTTCTCATTTTTCAACCTACTCCCATTTCGCGACACTGTATTTATTTTCAGAGAAGGCCCAATGGTTGACTAAAAATTTTTCTTGATATGTAAAAGTCACATTCAGCGATATGTTCTTACTTTGAGCTTTATAATATAGTCCCTTTCCCTTTATTTTTCTATTTCTCAGACTCTTTATAGGTTCTAAGGTGGTTTATTTTTTCCTGTGCTTATCAAGGTTAAATTTATCCAGTCTAATTGCTCATCAGCTGGTAGAGACTGTGAATTATGATTAGATTGCATGATAGTTGAGTCTTCCCAAATGTTTCATGGGAGAAATGATCAATATGCATAGTTCTCAATATAAACATTCATTATTTGATAGTGTGCTATATTTTGCTGTTGCTTCTTATCCTACAATATGCTCCCCTGACAGTTCAAAGTTGTATGTAAAGTACTGGAACTCCCAGCTCATGCTTCCAGGTTCTTCCTGTCTCCTGTGCTACCAAAAATATGCCCCTCCTGACACTAGCCATTCCAGGATGCAAAGTGACCTGGATGGATTCCTCTGTCCATTCCCTTCATTTCGTGTTCAGATGCCTTATTGGAGTTGCTAACGCTGTAGAGACGTGGGAAGTTACTCGCAGTGGTACAGGGTGGGACTAGAGTGGGTGGAGCTTTGGTATACTTGTTTTCAGCAGCCTCAAAATTTAGCCCTTTTTAAGTAGTGAAATGCATAATAGCTAAAATGCATCTATTTTGTTCATTATGTTATCATGAGAGATGTATGATATTTTGACACATTGTTAAGGCAGCCTCTGTTTCATGACTTAAAATCTGGGTATGCTGTGACATAAAATCTTGTAAATATTTTGTTAATTTGGCTCCATTTATTGTATTAGATAATCAATCAAGTTTTTAATGTTGTCTTACATGCTTAATTCACTTTTTTTCTGCTTTCCTTAACACTTAGGGTCTGATATTTCCAGTTTTATACAATTTAAAATCAAAATCTCCTTTTTGTGGAAATATTGTATATAACGGTGTTTACTTTTTCCACTTAAAATGATCAAGACTATAGCTAAGGCATGACTATTTTACCCAAAAATAGGTGTGGCATTCAGGTGAAATGAGAGGTTTTGTAATATTCTATTACAAACTGTTGACTTTAGTCAACAGATAAAAAAAAAAAAATCCTACTTGACACCAGTGGTAATACATTTGTGTCAGTTTGTACCACAAGAATATTGGTAACTATTCAGAGGTGGAATAGACTGTGTCTGTGTTAAGTCTTTACACAGGCTCATTTAAACAGTCATGACTGAAATCTAGGTGTAATGTTGGAGAGAAGGATCCATAGACTTATTTCAACTCCCTCCTTATATGTATCTTTCAATGCACATTTGATGAAACAGGAAAGGAAGTTCTATTCCCTGCTATTTCTCATGCTGAAATAGCATGAGAGGAAAAGAATGTAGGGGGAGATTATCTAGCCTAGTATGAATCACAGCTATGAAACTGATTCAGAAAGCAGCATCTCAGCTCTGTGAGATCACCAGACATATGGCGCCCAATGTGGCAGCTGACAGATGATTGCCTGAGTCATTTCAAGGTAACAAAGCTATAAGACATCTGATATGATTTGGGTGTTCCCAAATATTTTTCTTTTTCTTGTCATGTAACCATAGAGAGTACCATTCTTAAGCTGTACCTGATTATATCCCATAGCATTTCTTCAGCTCCTCTACTGCAAACTTTGCTCATGAACCAAGCATCGGAGTGATTTGTCTAGACTACTGAATACAAGCTATCTATTACTTTCTTTTAAAGTATTTGGATCACGTCAGCCATTTGTACGGTACAGAGTCCAGTAAGCTAAGACACACAGCAAAGTATTTGAACTTTGAGTTCTAACATTGACAGATATTTACTGGACCTTAAGTTCTTTTGCCATTTAAGATTGCAATAGTAAAATTAACAATGTATGAAGTGCCTATAAAGTATCTAAGTTTAATGTAGTTGTGTTGGAAAAATTTTGCTCTACTCTTCAAAGTTTTTCTGACTATTCTGGGGATTAAACTAAAACATGAGACAGATTAACAGGAGAAAATCAAGCTTAATTATATACCTATGGGAAATCCACATAAACCTGAGACATTCCAAAGAGTGGCAGGCAAAACAAGGTATAGATGTTATTCTAGACTAAGGAGAATGGGTAAGGGGTCTGGGACTTCATTGGGAAGGAAAGCAATTTATAGAAAGAATGGAAAGAATAAATGTTTGGTAAATGCAAATGTTTGCTGGGCCATCCAGAAATAGTGGGACATGGACAAGGATTTAAACAGACTTTGTTAAGTTCTTCCCTATCTACTACCCCTAGTTCATATTATACTGTAGTGATCTGTGGTGATAGCTCCTTTCTGGAGCAGATCCTCTATCTAAATTTTAGGCACTTAATTGGGGGGTTGGTCAAGTGTTCTTTCTGGTCCTTCTGTTCTTAAAAATAATCAACCTAAAATAATCCATATCCCAAAGAGACACATTTTGGGGGTAGAAAATTTACTCCCCTACATAGCCAGTTAATTGGAAGATCAAAGACATCAAAAACACAAGTTTAAGAAGATCAAGAACATGATCATGGAATCTGAAGACCAGACTGTTTATTACCTCAATGCATTTACATTCATTTCTGAGATAGAAGATATTCAATACATGAGAGAATGAAATTAAAGTGGCAAAACATCAAATTAGTGCTATATTAATTAAAAATATCAATTTTTTAATATAGCCATCAACTCGATGGTGAAATGTAAATATCCATAAAACTCAGAACAACATAATTTTAGAAAGTATTTAAAGCATGATGCCCCAAATATGTCACCCATCATTTTAATAGAATAACGTTTCAAGGTCAAATAAAATTCAGAAAACACTGAGTCAAACAATGTTACATGGTTTCTGACTGCTGGAATTCTCAAAGTTTTTCAAATGCAAATTTCTTCACGTATTCCTAAATTTGTTCAAGGAGAGAATATGGTATCTGAATTTCTTGAACTTATTTGATCAGGACTTTGCTGGGGACTATGAGGAGCTAGGCTCCAAGCAGTCTTTTTGAGAAATGCCAATATAAATTGACTTCTTATCCTATGTGATAGAATTAAAAGACAGAGGAGTTAAGGGACTGAGTAATGGCAAAGACATGACTGGAAATTGTAGATCTTGTTTTTGCCCAGGACTTTTTTTACCTCTCCTTCTTTTCTGACTAATATTGTATATAATATAATAGCTAACAGATTTTCTTATGAGACAGCTTTGTCACCACATTTTCCTGCCTCGCAAATGATTGTAGATGGTAAAGGTGGAAGCTCAGTGAGACTTTTATGTTATTTAGGGTAAAATCCACTGCCCTCCACCACATACACACAAAACACAAAATATTACTTAATGACTGATTTCACTTACCTAACTTTTTTTAATTTTTTTTTTATGTTTTATTTATTTCTAGGAGAGAGAGAGAGAGAGACAGCATGAGCAGGGGAGGGTCAGAGAGAGAGGGAGTCACAGACTGAAACAGGCTCCAGGCTCTGAGCTGGCAGTCAGCACAGAGCCCGACGCGGGGCTCGAACCCACGAACCCATGAGATCATGACCTAAGCGAAAGTCGGACGCTTAACCGACTAAGCCACCCAGGCGCCCCTCACTTACCTAACTTTTGTTAGCCCTTAAAGCAGGAAAAAAAAAGAGTTTGTCTGCCTAATGTAAACACTTAAAACACAGTCCATTGCATCATATTCTATTTTAAAATACTTTTGAAGTTGCTTCTGAAAAGTCCAAAATGCCCACTGACATGGAAATGGATTGCACACGGCGGTGCACATCACCATCTGTGCAGGCTCACTTGTCCTTTCTATGGAGTTGAGTGGGAAGGTCAGTTTCCGCTTAGCTGTGTGTGTGTGCTTGGGCAGCTCCTCACTGTCCAAAAACCGAAAGAGCGTGATGAAATGTTTATTTTAAAAAGAAAAGTTTCATGATTAGTGTGTGTGGTCAACGTGTGCTAGATTAGTTTCCTATATGGATGAGTTCTTCACAAGGATAGGTTCAAGGTGGCTGGGACAATGGCAGTTCTCCCCCTTCAGGCTATGGAGGGACCTGTAACCAGACAGAGTTCATTGCTTCTATTCTAGCAAAGGTTGACAAAGGAATTGCTGGCAGTTTGCAGTATAAGCCCAAGAGACATTACACCTGTTAAGGAAGTTCATCTAAACTGGAATGCAAGTGAAGTAACCAAGAATAGCCAGTCTATTCATCTTGAGCATATAGTCTGGAGTAATTTAACAGGATCTCAGTCTTAAAAAGAGATATCAGATGGAACAGCACTATGTATTACGCTTTGTATACAGAAAGCCAATCTGTATGCTGTCAGCATCAGAAATCGATCATGTCTTCAAACAGTTTATTTTCTGACAGCAAATCCACAGCCCATGCTTCACATGTGTACATAAAATTCGTATGGCATGTGCAAGCCTGCCAGTAAAATATCACTTCAAACCAGAACTTAAGTTCTAGCAGTTCTCAGAAAGACATGAGGATTTCACAGTCTGGCGATAGATATAGAACATGGGATTTCGGCATCTGTTCACTTAACGGAATTCACTCTTTATTTGTTTATCTTTTAGTTTAAGAAAAAGCATACAATGCTTATGTCTCTGGGCACATTTTCAACCAAAATTAATGTGTGGTAATGAATTGTGAAAAAAATCTGAGCTTTTGATGAACGGAAGTGAGAGCTTGATTGAGACAAATTGGGTCTTTCAATGCAGCCTAAGTACATAACTCAGAGTAGAAGGAAAACGAGGAAAATTTTTCCAAGAATATCTAACCTCCATGTCCTCCAATTTATAAAACAGGTCAGGTAGCACAAGCTTCTGCAAAATATTCACTCCTCTGGGAGTTCATTGACAATCAGTAAGACAGCCTTGAGTACAAAGATATAAAGAATACCAAAAATTGCTTGTTTCCTGTAACTGGACAAAGACAAAGCAAAATTAGATGCACAAGTCCTGGAATTTATTTATGTATAACCTTACAGGGTTTTAAAAAAATTGTATTATTGATTTTAAGTGTAAAATAAATAATAAGTGTAAATAATATAATAAGTGTAAAGTAATTAAGGATAGATATAAACCTATGACAGCAGATGACAACAGTTATACAACAATAACTTATTGTGAATTTAAAAAGACTAAAGAGAGTTATGTATGAATGGGTGAGGAAGATCTGAGATAGCTCAGTGGTAGGGAAAATACCCTACACTGGTGGTTTCAAGAATTTGGCCTTGCGAGATTTCAAGAGACTTATATGACCCCCACTATCCTATCCCTTGTTGTGGAGTAAATCTTGTTAATATATAAATCTGCTGGAGAATCTAGAACACGTCTAGAGAATATGTATTTTTGAATACAGCCAAAACAAGCAAGAAAATCAGTACAGTGGTAATATCTCATCTTGGAAGTCTTTTCAAAAGAAAACTTCAGATTTTCCAGATATATTTTGATTATTTATATACACAAGATGGCCCTTCCTTCTGTATTTTTCTCTAGAAAACCAGGTTAATATATCATGGTATCACTATGATAATCAAAAGAAAAATGTAAGACTGTATATATATATATATACACAAAAATATATATACATATGTATGTGTATATACATGCGTACACATATATGTGCATACAAAATATGTGCAATACGTATATTAACTATACCCATGCTATACTATATAAACAAAATGTACACATATACATATTGTATATAAAATACACATATTAGAATTACATATACTATATACTATTATATAGTGTATTCCTTGTATATATACAATTATGCATATATATGTAAATATATATTTATATATGCATATATATGTAAATATATATTTATATATGCATATATAATACAAATATATGTTTTATAATTATACTTTATAATATATACAATATATAAATGAATTTATATAAATATAATCATATATGTTATATATAAATCTTGCTCATAGCATTAAAGCAAACATTTCAAAGGCCTGGGAGGAGGCTTTTGGATTGTTGTTACAAATATCTTTCATGTTCTTAAGGTTTTCATTTATTATCCTTAATTAGGCATAAATTGGTATTATAGAGGCCAGAAAAGAAAATTTGAGGTAAGACTGTTTATTTTTTTTAAATGTTTTATTTATTTCTGAGACAGCGTGATCAGGGGAGGGTCAGAGAGAGAGGGAGATACAGAATCCAAAACAGGCTCTAGGCTCTGAGCTAGCTGTCAGCACAGAGCCTGACGCGGGTCTCGAACCCACGAACCGTGAGATCATGACCTAAGCCGAAGTCGGATGCTTACCCGACTGAGCCACCCAGGCGACCCTTGAGATAAGACTGTTTACTTATCAGGTGTCTTAATTCTTTTTTATATATAACTTCAATTATAATTATGTATATATTTTAATTTTATTTGTAAGGTAATACATAATATATAACACAAATATATATACAAATAATATATAATAAGATATAGCATACATAATTCTAAGTGTATTTAATATGCTATATGTATATTTGTGTATATAAGTTATATAGTATAACATGATATATGTAATATATGCATAACATGTGATATATTACATGTTTTATTATGCATATCATATAATGTGCATATAATATGTGCACTTCACTCAAGATGATTGAGCAAATGAATGTATATATTTTCATTTTAAATGAATATGTTTTGCTTTAAACATTTAAACAATTTTTTTTAAATCACCAACATGACATTATTACATTGTTTTGTCTATGTAACAATTCTACTAAATGAAATCTAAAATCTGTGTAGCATAGGTCGGATATTTTCCAGTTGAGTTTACTATATTCAGACATTCATTTATAATTTCTTCATTCACCCATTTGAAAGTAACTGTTTTATGCCAGTTTTTGTGATAGCCATTGCCTACTTTATGTAAATTACAGGCAGTATACAAAATAGTCATTTAGTGAGTATCCAATCTCTACTTACTGTTGCCAGTGAAAGGGAGTATTACACAACCTCAGAAGTTTCTAT
Organism: Hyaena hyaena; assembly: GCF_003009895.1. Classification (NCBI taxonomy): domain Eukaryota; kingdom Metazoa; phylum Chordata; class Mammalia; order Carnivora; family Hyaenidae; genus Hyaena; species Hyaena hyaena. The sequence goes on along the minus strand of NW_024080985.1, from coordinate 1,209,033 downwards.
CTCTAGGCTTTTAATTTTTTTCTAACTAATGATAACTCAGCTTTCCAATTTTTTTTACAATAATAAATGAGGACTTCATGTTGGACACAGTTAAAACAACTAAACCATTGTAGATTTTGTTTTATGACAAATGGTTTAAAATGGTGTTTGTCTCAAAAAGGTGACATTCTGTTAAAGAATGAAAAAAAATGAATGGGCAAATAAACATCATTAAATGACTTATCCGGCTTCTTGAACATTATACGATTCTTAGCAAAAACTTTGATGAGTTAATTGTAAACGAATCAGAAACATATGGATTAAATTCCTTCTGAAATGTATGTGGGTTTAAAATTAAATGGAAAAAGTCCTTGGCAAAATGCATTTTAGATTTTATTTTACCCAAAATGTTTGAATAATAGTTCAAGATGTTCAATGAAACCAAAACACAGCTGGGTTCCTCCGTCCTTAGTAATTATGTAATTACTGGGCATGGGATGAAGCCGTATCTTCAGCTAGCATTCATCAAATATCCAATGAGAATACAAATAGTCAGATAATAACTAGATTATGCAGTTTTTAGTGAAAATTGCATTCCTTTCATGCTTGAAGTACCATGAAATCAAATTAATTTCAAAATATCAATGGCACAAAATATTCAGGGAACTTATTAGCTGAAGTGTTTCATATTTGTGCAATCATATATTTAAACAGACTCACTATTTAAAAAATTTTATAGCAACTAACACTTTTGTGAAATTCTACTAATTTCAGTGAGACCTTGAGCAAATGAAGTCATCGTATCCTCCCTTCCGTGAAATCTTGCTGAAAGCTTTAAAACAAGCATTTCTAAGGCCTAGACGTAGGCTTTTTCATTGCTGCTTCAAATATCTTTCCTATTCTGAAGATTTTCATTTATTATCCTTAATTATGTATAGATTGGTATTATAGAGTCCAGAAAAGAAGATTTGAGATAAGACTGCTTACTTACAAAATGTCTAAATTCCTAGTAGATAGGGGTTTCTTTATTTTTGTATCCCTCACACCTCATACCCTTGGGCATACAGAGGTTGCTTAGATGACATAATTGCTTAGACATGCACCGTCCAGTAGAAATAGAATGTGGGTCATTATGTAATTTAACATTTTCTAGTATCTGCATTTCAAAGAACACTCAGAAGCAGATAAAACTAATTTTAAAAATGTATTTTTAATCTAATAGATCCAAAATATTGTCATTTCAAAATGTAATCACTATAAAAACTAAGGAGATATTTTATCTCTTCTTTAGTGAATATCTTTGAAATCTAATGTATATATATATATAAGTACATATATAAATATTTAAGTTTATTTATATATTCTGAGAGAGACAGAGTATGTGTGCATGGGAGAGGCAGAGAGAGAAAGAGAGAGAGAATCCAAAGCAGATTCTGTGCTATCAGCATGGAGCCTGACCTAGGGCTTGAACTCACAAACTGTGACATCATAACTTGAGCAGAAACCAAGAGCTGGTTGCTTAACTGACTGAGCCACCCAGGTGCCCCAAAATCTAATGTATATTTTGTACTTATAGCACATCTCAGTTAGTACTAATCACATGTCAAGTTCTCAACAGTCACTGTGGATAGTGATTACTACACTACTCAGCCCAAGATAAGATTCGGATCTCTTATCTGTCAGCGGCTGATACATTTCTCTTTAGCTTTAAAATATTTCAAAAGGGATTTTTCTCTCAACTTTGTTGTCAATTGGAGAGAATTTTCTCACAAATTGCTGTTTCCACTTACTCTACACCCCTTTATCATTCGATTAGTCCTTTACGTCAATTGTTCAACAGAGGCTGCTTGGGTCATGGTCATTGTTAGTTTCATCCGCACTGTTAAAACAATGGTCACTTCTCTGTTCTCTACATATTTGTCTTATCAGTAGCATAAAACACAGATCGTGAAACCTTTGTCTTTTGTACACTCTCTTCACTTGGATTCAAGGATGCATTCTGTCCTACCTCACTGGGTACACCTTTTCTAGCTCTTGGCTTATTCCTCCACTTTTTTCTTCCCTTTTAAGGTTAAGAGTCTCCTAAGACTCAGTTCTTAATCCTTTCCTTTCTGCGTACTCATTCCTTTGGTGGTCTCATCCAGTTTCATTGTTTTAAAAATCACCTATATGTAGATGACTGGATAAATAGAGTTTTCCCCTGAACTCCAGGCTCATTTATGTAAAACTTCCCCTGGTTTCTAGTACGTATGACATGAGCACACCCCAAACTGAAACCATGATTTCCCCAAATGTTATTCACCTGCAGTCCCTCCTTTTAGTTAATAGCTAATCCATCTTTTCAATTTCTTACGTCCTCCTGACTCCTTCTCCAATTTGACTCTTCTCGATCAGGAAATGTTGTTGACTAGACCTTGAGAATACGTCTAGAACTAATATACTTCTCTCCAGCTCCATCATTATCAAACTATCCAGTCAATTGTCCTCCCTTGCCTGCATTATTACATGAGCCTCTAGCTGATTCCCTGCTATCTGCCATTCATGCCCTTTTGTAATCTACTCTCAATAGAACCATCAAAGGGCAAAATAAAGATGTTTGCAGTTAAAAGAAATGGGAGGAACTTACCTTTAGGAGAACCGCTCTAAAGAAACTTCTAAAAAAGATATTTAGTGTAAAAAATAAATCCAAACTATATTTTCTGTATCAAAAAAAGATGGTGGTGCTTAATTTGTGGGGTTTTAAAAAAAAAAGCACACTGAAATACTGAAGCTAAAACTCTCTAAAATATCTTGTTTTTGTAGTCGAGTCTTTTTTATTTTATTTATTTTGGACTTTGGACATTATCAAGTTAAAATTCTTGGTAAAATTTCAAAGGTGACCACACACATACACACACACACACACACACACACACACACACAGGATAGAAATACAGTTATACGTTTCAAGCAAGTACAACCGTAACAACAACAACAAAAAAAAAAAAATAGGGAAAAGAACAACCAAAAAAAGAATCATCCTTTTTAATGGAAGCAAGAGAGGAAAAGAAACCATAATAATCTAGACAAATGGAAATCAGAAGTAAGGAAGTAGAAAAAAAGTTCAAGTATACTTATGGGGTAAGACAGAATTTTTCAGAATTGATTTTTAAAAATCCAATTCTAGGGGCACCTGGGTGGCTCAGTCAGTTAAGCGCCCAACTTCAGCTCAGGTCATGATCTCACAGTTTGTGGGATCTAGTCCTGTGTCAGGCTCTGTGCTGACAGCTCAGAAGCTGGACCTGCTTTGGATTCTGTGTCTCCCTCTCTCTCTGTCCCTCCCCCACTCATGCTCTGTTTCTCTCTGTCTCAATAAAAATAAACACAAAAATTTTTAAAAATCCAATTCTATGTTGCTTTTCTTGTCTATTTCAGGAAATAAACATAAACTATAAATTAATTTTGAAAGGTAAATTAATTTGAAAGCTTAGATGAAATGAATACATTTATAGAAGAATATGACATCAATAATTGATTTAAAAATAAATAGGAAACTCAAATAGTGCTATAATTATTAATAAATTTGAGACAATAATTAATATCTTTCCACAATGAAAACACCAGAATCAAAACATTTTATGGGATACTTTTACTATTGTCAAGGAACAGATTATTCTAATCTTAGATCAACTCTCTAGAGAACAAACTAGGAATATGTCCCCATGTTTTCAATGAAGGAAGGAAATCTGAAATCCTATTTTATTCATAGCAATTGTTAAAGAAAAGCTTAACAAAATAATAGCAATGTGAAACCAGCACGTGGGTAGACAAAGATAATAAACCAAGACTCAGCTAGTTTATATCCACACTGCAAAGTTAGTTTAATTTTAGAAAATCTATAAATGTCTTCAACCAGATTAACAGATTAGAAAAGTACACAAGATTATCTTATTAAATGATGGCAAAAAAAAGTTACTGTTTAATATCTATTTATTTTATATACTTATATATATGTATACACAAATCTTTAAAAATCATTACACGTAATAATATAGGTCAGCCTGATAGCCAGATATAAAATCAATATACAAAGGTCAACTATAGCTTTATACAATAGGAAAAAATACAAAGCATAGTTTAAAATAATACCATTTACATTAGCAACAAAAACAAGTATCAAAGAACATACCTAAGAAAAGAGTTGCCAGATCTTGATGAAGTAAAAGATAAAATTTTAAAGGAATTATGGAAGACCTAAAAGTGGAGAGATGGCTCATATCCCTGACTAGGAAAGTGATATATAAAAGGTGTCAATTAGGGTGGCTCAGTCAGTAATGCAAACAACTCTTGATTTCGGCTTAGGTCAGGATCTCACAGTTCATGGGGTTAAGTCCAGAGTCAGGTTCCAGGCACTGTCAGCTTGGAGTCTACTTGGGATTTTCTCTCTCCTTCTCTCTCTGCTCCACCCAGATCTCTCTCTCTCTCTCTCTCTCTCTCTATCTCTCCTTCTCAAAATAAATAAATAATAACTTTAAAAAAAGTGTCAATTCTCCCAATTTCCTCATAAATCCATACTAACTCCAATTAACATTTCAATAGTATTTTTCATAGAATTTACTATGCTTTTTCTAAAATTTATATGGAAAAGCAAACAGTTAAGTGTTGCCAAAATATATCTAAAATAGAGAGAGGAAATGAAATAAAGACTTCCTACCAGACAGTTTACTATCATAAACTATAGTAATTAAGTAAGTATAGAACAGGTACAGAAACAAATAAATTAACCAGTGAAAGGTAGTAGAAAGACCCTAATAGATCTAAAAATATGAGGAATGTTAACACTGTCAGAAGGGCCATGGAAGATCAGTGAATAAAGGAGAGACTTGAAATAACTGAGCTGGGAAAACAGTGAACTGTGAGAGGGAAAACAAAAATGTGTACTTATCTCATAGTTTACGTGGATGTTAACTCTAAATAAATTTTGACTTAAATATCAAAAGCAAAATTAAAAAAAAATACAGAATTTCTATCCAATCTTACATAAGCTATAAAGACTACTAAACATAAAATAATGGCAAATTAGACTACATGAAAACTAACAACTGTTGGTCAGAGAAAATGTTTAACAGGATAAAACAATAAGATGATTTTGAAACATCAATAACCAACACAAAATTGCCATAGACTACATACTGAATTCCTAGGAAGCCACTTAGTAGGAGAATGGAAAAATATAGGAGCATTTAGCTTAAGAGTAAACACAAAGGGGGCACCTGGGTGGCTCAGGTGGTTAACCATGTGACTCTTGATTTTGGCTGGTGTCATGATCTCACAGTTCCTGAGTTCAAGCCTCATGGGACTCTGCACTGACAGCACAGAGCCTGCTTGGGGACTCTTTCTCTCCCTCTCTCGTGCACGCACATTGTCTGTCTCTCTCTCAAAATAAACAAATAAACATTTAAGAAACTAAATACATAAACCAAATAAAATATAAAGTTTTCAACTTCTTAGTAATTAGCAGAATTCAAGTCAAAGCCACAGTGAGCTACCACTTGATTATCATAAAAAGTTTAACAATAAAAGATTTTAAAAAATTTTTAACATTTATTTATTTTTGAGAGACAGAGTGAGAGAGTGCACAAGTGGGAGAGGAACAGAGAGAGGAGACACAGAATCCAAAGCAGGTCCAGGCTCCGAGCAGTCAGCTTGGAGCCCCACACAGGGCTCAAACCCACAAACTCTGAGATCATGACCTGAGTGAAGTCAGATGCTCTGCTGACTGAGCCACCCAGGTGCCCCTAACAATAAAAAAAATTTAAAGAAAAAAATTGCTTATTAATTACTAGTGGGAGTATAAAGGTACAACTCTTTTAAAAAAACAATTTGACATTTCCTTGTAGATGTTAATATTTACAAATTTTATAACCCAGCATTCTTTTTCCCAGTTTTATAACTGAGAAGACATATGTGCACCAGAAGACACGCAAGAATATTTATACCACTATTTCATTAAAAACCAAAAGCTGGATATAATTCAAATATCCATCAGTAGAAGAACAGAAAAATATATTTTAATATATTTAGAATGAAGTATTTTACAAAAGGAAAAATTAATGAGCTACAGCTATATCCATATATATCCACTACTAGAAGATTAATACAATATGATACTACTGAAAATTCAAAAACAAGTAAAGATTTTTAAAATATATTTTATCATATATATGATAAAACTTTTTAAAAAGTAGGAAAAAAGACAATTATAAAATTCAAGGTAAAGGTTACTTTGGAATAGAATTGGTAGTAGAGGAGGAAGAGGAGTCAGTGGAGGTATAAATTATTGGTAGCATCTTAGTTCTTGAGTAATAAGTACCCAGATAATCATTATAAAACTTTAAACATAAAACAAGGTCCTATATAGACAAATTATTATAATGTGTTATAAATGAAGGATTAGAATTAATTTACCTGCCTAAAATCCATAAAATTATAAAAGGGTGATTTATTTAGTTACAATTATGTTGTCATAAGGCAAACATAATGATAAACTTTCATTATTATGAGAGATGTTAAAACATAAAAGAAACTATTCAACATTACTTAGAACATGGCCGCCTTGTGATGTCACCAGTTTCAGAGAAAGAAAACAAGGGGTAGAAAAACTGTTAAAAGCCTAGGCGCAGAAACTGAATTTTCTGGATCAATTTGACTTCTGTCTCTACTTTCTGTGTGATTTTGGACAGTTTCTCTGTGAAATAAGGATGGTAACAGTCATGGGTTGTTGTACAGTTTAAAGTGTGCAAAATATTCAATAAGTTTTATCGTCAAATGAATGAAAGATTACTTGGAAGGCTGTGTCTGCCCTGCTGACAGCTGTCTTCCCCCTCCTTGCCACATGTGGGCCAGGACAAATGGTGCTCTGCTGTGCCTTCCTGGTTTCCCAAGTGAGTAGTTCACAGAGTGTCCTGACGGCACTGCTGGAGTTCCTTAATGGGGCCTCAAACTTAGGGTTCTTTCTGGGTGTTCAGAGGAACAAAATATCTTTCCCTTGAAAAGTAAACCTTTTAAGGGTGCCTGGGTGGTTCAGTTGGTAGAGCATCTGACCTGGGCTCAGGTCATGATCTCACGGTTCATGGATCCAATCTCCACGTCGGGCTCTGCACTGACAGCTTGGAGCCTGCTTGGGGTTCTCTGTCTCCCTCTCTCGCTGCCCCTCCCCCATTTGTTCTCATGCTCTCTCTGTCTCTCTGTCTCTCTCTCTCAAAAATAAACATTAAAAAAAAGTCAATCTCTTCAAAACCTAAACAATAGGGTCCTCTTCTCTTTTGTCAATCATGACCATCAAAACACAGAAGGTTAGGTATAAACAAGTCAATGCAAATATCCATAAATGATCATAGTTCTTTGTCAACTTGGAAATTAAAATAACCTGTTTGTGAGGAAGAGGTGCTGTGGAGCAATGTGTGGACCCCAGATCAGATGGCAGTCGGGGTCTGACCTAACTTGTCTAAAATCTGCATCTGCTCCTGCAGCTTGATCAGAATTTTTCTTCCAATGTAGGTATGAGCTCCAAAATGCTGAGTCCTTAAGAACAATAGAATGTCTTTCCTCAGGGTATTGTATTTTCACCATAGACAATTGTGTATTCAATGATCCCTGCACATTTGCCCTTGTCTTCATCAAACGCTCTTGAAGAGTAATAGCTAGTGGTGAGAGACAGACAGACAGAGAGAGAGAGAGAGAGAGAGAGAGAGAGAAGTGAGTGTTTAAGGATAGCCAATTGGAAAATAAAATCCTCATTGGGCCAGCCTGCAGCTGGTTTAACCCACAGGAATAGCTGTCCAAGAGTACAGATTAAATTATTTATTTTTCCATTAGCTGTCTGAATACAAGCAAAGTTCACGTGGTGGATAAAACCCCATGGTGTTAGCTCAGATATGACATTTTAAAAGAAGCCTAGGTGCTTCCTTAATAAACACCATGAAAATAAATAGAACAGAATAGAGGAACTCACCCTAATACATTTTTAAATGTGTGGTATTTCTCGTTGTTAGGGTGAAGAATAAATTCTGTATCTACTTTGCACACAGCCAAATGTGCTATGAAATATTATTTATGTACTTGACAAATTCCCAAGTATAGCATCAGCCTTGCTAAAATACCCGTTGGCTCGACATTGCACTTCCAAATTTAGTATTATGGTTGACAGCATTTTTCTTGGGCTTTCAAAAAATGACCAGCCAAAATTTCACTACATTCATTTCCAAAGGATCTGATATTTATTTTTCTCTTTGTGGAAAGTAAATTCCCTGATTATGAAACCAATAAACTCAGATACAATTTTTAACCTTCTCAGGTTTTAGCAGAAGAAAAAAATTAGATTTGAGAAAAGAAAAAAAAAACTGAAAGTTCATCCAGTTACATGTTAAATAATAATGTCACTGAGAGCCATTCAAGGGACATAAAGTTTAGCTTGAGAAAAATCAAATATAGATAATCCAGATGGCAACAGCAACCTAGGAATTAAAATATCTTCATTAATTTTATGTAATAATAGCCACCACACCCTTATATAACAAAGGGTTTTACAATGTCTCGTGCTTTTAAATTTTTTATGAGGAGAAAGGTCGATAAATTATTTGAATAGCATAATTTTTTTTAATGTTTTATTTATTTCTAGAGAGAGAGAGAGAGAGACAGCATGAGCAGGGGAGGGCCAGAGAGAGAGGGAGTCACAGACTCCCTCTCTCTCGGCTCCAGGCTCTGAGCTAGCTGTCAGCACAGAGCCCGACGCGGGGCTCGAACCCACGAACCGCGAGATCATGACCTAAGCGAAAGTCGGACGCTTAACCGACTAAGCCACCCAGGCGCCCCTGAATAGCATAATTTTTAAGGATATGTTCAAAAATAAAGAGGCATTAAGAGGTAACCTAAGTTGGGGCGCCTGGGTGGCTCAGTCGGTTAAGCGTCCGACATCGTATCAGGTCGTGATCTCACGGTTCATGGGTTCAAGCCCCGTGTCGGGCTCTGTGCTGACAGCTAGCTCAGAGCCTGGAGCCTGTTTCAGATTCTGTATCTCCCTCTCTCTCTGACCCTCCCCTGCTCACACACTCACTCTCTCTCTCAGAAATAAATAAAACATTTTAAAAAAGTTATAAAAGAGGCAACTGAAATTGAAATTAAATGCACTTATGAACATTCACCATGCTGGAAATCAAACTGATACTGCTTAATGTGATAACAATCTAGATTTTTAAAGTAAATCTTACAATGTGAAAAAAAAAAAAAAAGGAGTCAGGGAATCCATTGACATTTGAATGTCAGTCTCTTGGTCCTTCCAACTAAATGCAAACTTTGTTTTGGCTCAGAGTTTCCATTTCAGTATCTACACTGTCATGCTCATTTTTAAAAATAGTAACATACTGTTGTGCCAAGAAGCAAGGGCAATGCCAAACCTAGAAAAATCTATAAAATCATGTTTAGGAAAGAACCAAATTGCTTATAAATGTCAAAAGCTGTGTGAAAAGTAATAATTAAAAATAATCACATCAAATCTTCTACTGCTTTGCTAAGAAGATTTAAAATACCCTGAAGCCAACGTGGACCAAAATAGAAGGTTTAATAGCTGAAAATCAAAACATCCATCTTCACTCACATTTATAAGCAAATACTGGTCTATGAGCTGAGGGAGTTTTTCGACCTGTGTGTGGTGCATGTGATTTTAGGTGTCACATTCAAGAATAGAATAGTCATTAGTTCTATGCTGTCCACTGGCCTGTCCCTCAGGACTCTGGTCTGTCATGGCCCACGACTTCTCTTAGAGTACAGCCTCAAGAAGGCACATGAGCATCTGACATCTTGTGTGGACTGAGCCAGCTGCCCATCTCCGAGCCTGAGGCAAGTCATGAGACTTTTGGGGGCTATAGGGACACCAGAGAGAACATTGCCCTGAATTACAACCCTAAAGCAGACCAGGAAAATTCTTTCTTGGCAGTGTGAAGAATACAAAAGTTTTAATGTACCACAGAATTCTGATAAGTGTCTACTTGCTGATAAAGTTCATTTGATTTTGATATTTATGTTAGCATAATAGCAATGATAATTCATATTAATTACATTTACTGATATATATTATGTGCCAAATATTGTGCTAACTACTTAATATAAAGTACCTTATATTAATTCTTATGGTAACCTTTTTCATACTAAACATCTGGGGTTCAGAGTCTTTAAGCTATTTTCCTAAGTTCCCATAACTAGTAAGTGAGAGAATTGGGATTCAGTCTATTTGATTCCAATAAATACTATGAAGTGTCTCCTGTTAGATTCGTGTATGGCATAAAGTGAGATCTTATCTGCTAAGTTTCTTTTTCTTCCAGCTTTATTGAGATAAAATTGACATATAACATTGGATCAATTTAAGGTATTGAATATGATTTGATATATATTACAAAATGATTACCACAGTAGATTTAGTTGCTGTCAATCACCTCGTGTAGTTACAAACTTTCATTCTTATGATAAAGACTTTTAAGATCTACTCTCTTATCAACTTTCAAATACACAATATAGTATTGTAACTATAGTCACCATGCTATATATTACAACTTAACTTATAACTGGAATTTTGTACACATTGATCACATTTATACTTTCTCCCGACCTCTGGAAACCGCAATTTGCTCTCTGTTTCCAGGAGTTCTTTTTTTTTTTTTTTTTTATTCCACACATAAGTGAGATCAAGCTTTGTCTGCATAGCTTATTTCACTTAGCATAATGCTCTTAGTTGGCTTATTTTATTCATTAGTTCAATCTACAAAATCATTACCTGGTGTTACCAAGTTGGTTGAATAATACTACTGCCCTGTGCATAAGCCTGAATCATACTAATCAATATTTATTATTTTTTGGACTGAATGGTCTCCCCCAAATTCACATGTTGAAGCCCTAACCCCAAAGTGATTCTATTTGGTGATAGATGTTTAAGGAAATAATTAAGGTTAAATAAAATCATAAAGTTGGGACCCAAATCCAAAAAGACTAATATCCTTATAAAAAGAGTAGGTGACACCAAAGAACTTCCTCCTTCTTGAATTTTCTCTCCCAGAATAGACATGAAGCAAAGGTCATGTTAGCACACAGTGAGAAGGCAGCCACCCACAAGCCACAAGAGTCTTCACCAGGAACCAAACCTGAAGGCACCTTGGTCTTGAACTTTTAGTCTCCAGAACTGTGAGAAAATAAATTTCCATTGTTTAAGCCACCCACCCCGTGGCATTTTGTTGTGACAACCCAAGCTGACTAATATATCATTTTTGATGGGGATTTGATGACATCAAAGAACAATGATATCACATGTGCAAACTCACGAAAAGAACAGATTGCATCCATAAGAGCTCTCTCAGATAACCAACACCTTATGTACATCTCTAAAACATGACAGGAAAAGACTGGTATACCTTGCAAATCAATTTAGATCTCCTTCTTTATACTTCCTCACTTGGGTACTTTGCCCTTAGGCTGTCAATAACAAGATAGCTGTGACAAAGAAAATATTTGGGATGATCTCATGCTTAAAATGGGGAACAGAGTCATAGAAAAACTAGCTGATAGACAGCAGAGGCTCTAACTAACAGTACATTTTCATGTTTTGTGCTCCTATCACTGTTTTCTTCCATCTTCAATTCCAACTAAGTAATTACTTCATTGAGCATTTGCAAAAACCAGGACTCCTATGGCAGCAGGCTGGCCTGGGAATGGGGAGGGGGTGGGTGTGTGCTGTGGCTGAGTGTACTGTCCACAGCTACCTTGGCAGGACTCAGCTTCTTGTCCTAACAGTTTTCATAAGTAGAGGTTTTAGGAGCCTCCGATTGTGTTCCACTATTACTAGTATAGCACAGTCACACTAAAGTTCAAGAATCTAAGCTGGGTGGTTTGGGTTTTCAAATAACAGGAGATTTTGTTAGCTTTTGTATTTCTAATCCATTGGGGATCTCTGGAGTGATCACTTCATTGTTTCCAGAGCTTACTAAAGTGTGAAAGGAGCATTTCTCTTACCCTAGACATCCGTACTATCAAACATCTCTAATTTCTGGAATAGTTTTTTGTCTCTTTCTGCCATCTGTCAAAGTCAAGGATAGTACATGCAACTGTCAGCTACCAGTGAGGTCTGCTGCTGGGGGTGGGAGGGGCAGAGGCAGGAGGGATTCTGCCACTTGGGCCGTTTATGAAGTATCACCGTGCCCAGGAGCTGTCACCCACTTTAGAGGGCATAGAGGATATGTTGTTATTATGCACTCTCATGATTCTAATTGTGCAAACATAAGGTCCAAAGGGCAGTTACCGTTGTCTTTCTCTCTTAAATAACAACAGTAAAATATGTATATATATATATATATATATATATATATATATTTCTGTGTATTTGTGGGGAGAACTTTTGTGCTCTTTTTTGTCACTGATGGTTATCTTTAAAACTGATTTTTGTGTAGCATAGACAATAGACAATACCTTACAATTAGCTGCAACAGGGTTAATTCACTTTATGGAAATCTTAGATTTACATAAGCTCACATTTTAGATTTGTCCATTAATTTACATAAATTCTTTTTACAAAAAACAAGCTGTACAAAACAATGTACAAAATAACCCCTTTATAACATACTACATGCCTTTTAGCCCATGTATCACACATCAATAGAAGATGCCCAATAAATACTTAATGGTGACCAAAAAATACCAGTGAAATGTGGATATTTCCCATGGCACTACATGTCTGGTTCCAGTTTTAAACAACCAGTGGTTAGCTTTATAGAGAGGACTAGACAGAGGTCACTATCGGAGTCAGCCAGGATTTGGAAGTGGAATACTGCTGGCTTTCAGCCCTGTTTCTAGTAACTGCCCCACCCTGCTGTTCCCAAGAGAACAAATGAACACTTGATAGCTGAGCAGGTGACATGGGATGTAGTCATAAACAGCTCCTTTCCTGTAAGGGAGCAGTGGACTAGGTTTATGGATCCACGAACTTTCCTGTGGGGAAGCCATTGTGTCCAGTTAAAACTGTAACTGAAAACATCCGTCTCTCTCAACTTCTCAGTAATTCCACTCATACGTAGTCCAAAGTCTCTCAGCACCGCTCCCGTCGTCGGTTCACTTGACCGCATGTACAATCAGCTTCTAGGATGAAAAATAGCATGAGGACAGCTAAAAGTTATTTAGTTTGTCTGTATGTGATGAGAAGTGGCTATGGATTTAGTCCACCTGCAAATTAATGTTAGGGAAAGGAAGTGAGTTGGGAGTCAATGGTCTCTTTCCCTGTTTTCCATGTGTTTACTTCCTCTGCTTCCCTAATGAACTCCATAGCTTTGGAATTCTAAACCATTAAATGGAATTAAGAAACAGGCTCATTATTTAGAGTCAAAGGTTGCAATCAACTACTCTCCAACAATCAACCAGCATCCTTTTGTTTACTTGAAATATAACAGGAAAACACTACCTCGTGCCTACATGACTTGGAGCGTTATTTTCATAATTGCTTGTTGAATTTTCCTAATTAATCAGAAGCATTTGGCACAAGGAGTCCGACTATTGAGACCTGAGATACAGGGCCAACAGAAAATTTGTCAGCAGAAATTGTCTTTTGTGCAATCTATGTGCTACCTGGCACAAAAAGCACTTTGTAAATCTTGATTATGATTGCAACACAATGGTTAATTAGCAGGGCTTTTCTTTGTCCTCACAAACTTCTTTAGACTCTTTGACATTAATGAATTGAGGAATGAGAGTTTCCCTACAGTCGTATGCAAAAAAAAAAGAGAGCGAGTTTTCTCTGTTTTCCAAAGGATATCCCTTGTGCTGACAGTATTCCATGGCGTGAGCCCCACGGTACAACGGCCAAAGATTCAAGCTAGCCAAAGAAAACGCTGACCCTACTGGACTTGAGTAGGTCAAGGAGTTTTATGGTGAATGGAGAGTGACTGTAAAGTTAATCTCCTATTTATGTTACACTGTGATAATCCTGCCTAAGAGTAACAGCAGCCACAAAAGCCAGGAAGTTAAAAAAATTTAACAGAAAAAAATTTTTTTCTTAGACCATCATTTTGTTCTGACAGTTATTGGTATGAACTTGATGGAGGGTTTGTTTGTTCAAAGAGCATTGTTTTGTAAGCCTAACCAAATGCACACATTTTACAATAATGTATATTTAAATGGACATAATATAAGATATTCTGAATTATAGAACTGTAAATTAAGAAAACAAACACATATAACACATAACTTAAACATTGGGGATTAAGTGAGAAACTTCATTGGAAAACATTCAGAGTATCTTGGAAATGATTTAGGATTTATTATGTTTAAAAAGAGCTAGATTAAAGAAAGTTGGCAAGGAGTCATTTAAAAAATGGTTTTTCAGTTTAGAGAGGTTTCTTTACAGATATTTTCAGTGACGACATAGTAAAAGGAAACATTTAAGCATATTGTGAAATACTCAGGTTAGATGAGAAATAATTTCCTGAGGAGATTTAGTCATTGGGATAAGTCACCAAAAGCAAACTCTAAAATCTTTTTCTCTAGGGGTCTTTAAAACACGATACATTTCGTATTTTCAGGACAGCTTTGTGTGCGAAGATGGATGATCACAATACATGATTTCAGGGCGAATATGAACTTTTCTGACTATGAGTAAGAATTTTTATTTCTTTAAAAAATACTTAAGATGGGAAAATCCATTAATTAAATTCCAATAGAGCAACAGGGAAAACAAGCAAAGTTTTACAGAAGCTTTCATTGCTTCACAGAAAATAAACATTTTCTAGCATAAGTGTTGTTGCTGTAGGCTCTATAAAATTGTTAGCTTACATTTTGGCTCTTTTTCTACACGGACGTAACAGTCCATGAACTCATATTTGGAATCCCAAGCTATTACATAACTTATTAATCTTGCCAAGATCAGTACTATTTCTTGTTGTTGAATGTGGTTTATGAGAAATAGTGATTGTATATCATACCAGAAAAGGCCCTGGAAAATAAGGTTAGATATTAAAATTGCCATGGGACAATTTTTAGAAGAATTTCACTGATGAGAAGGTTTTTCACTAATGAACGAAGACAGGTTTAACTCCTGTAGTGAAATTTTATACTAATCTCAGAGATGCAATACAGTCTTCCAAGGGATTTATGCCCCAATAGCCGTGCCACTGTTTCCTGATGAAAAAGATACAAGCAATTTACAGATACATTGCTCATTCCAAAAGGAGATATGTGACAAAGAAGACATTGTTTTAAAAAAAAGGAATGGAAAAGAATTATAACAACAGAACTTAAGACACACTTTTTATATAAGAGAAAGCAAAATAAAGAAATGCCAACTGAACAGACAGGAATGGTCCCAGCAGACAAGGCACCATTATGGTGCCTCCTGAACCAAATGAGAAAAAGTTTCAGGAAGGACAGGGCTGCACACCTGAATCAAAGGCTAGAAAAGAAAAGAAAAGAAAACAACAAGAAACTGAGCACTAAATAAGGCCAGTAGATTTGACAGTGATGGTGACCTTCTTGATCAGATTAAAGAAGGTAGGAGAGGATAGGTGGTGACAAGTGAAGATTAGTAATCTGGATATTTTGCTGGGAAGCATTCATAAGGAGGCAGAGAATGAAAAGAATAAAGGATGCTCATATCAGATAGAAAGGAAAGCTGCAACGCTGCCCAATAGGGCTGTGCAAATGGACTTAGAACAAATCCTCTTCCTTTTCTTCTCCCTGAGGTCCAGAATGCAATGGCATATTCATGTTCCTCCTCCTGAAAGTATTTATGAAGTAATTGTAAATGACATTCATATTTTATAGTGTGATTTTATATTTATTATTCTTCGGAATGAAAACACAAAGCCCAGGACTTCTTTATTAGGCAACTTTTGCTAAGTTATGCTGAGGTAATAAATAGCCCCAAAATATCAACAGAGGTTTCTGCCTTTTGTACATTATATATGCGCTCCATGTATGTTCTTTTTTAAAAATAATTTATATGTTTAATTTATTTCTGAGACAGAGAGAGAGAGAGAGACAGCATGAGCAGGGAAGGGTCAGAGAGAGAAGGAGACACAGAGTCTGAAACAGGCTCCAGGCTCTGAGCTGGCTGTCAGCACAGAGACTAATGTGGGGCTCGAACCCATGAACCATGAGATCATGACCTGAGCTGAAGTCGGACACTTAACCAACTGAGCCATCCAGTGTGTTCTTAATTCATGGATGCAAAATGACAAATGACCCCTATCTGGTCATGTTGTGCTCAGAGAAGGAAGATGAGAGCAGTGACAGAGGCTCACAGTGGTCCCAAAGCTTTGCTCAAATGTGGCAGACATCACGTCTGATTGATCAAAGCAAATCATCTAAGAGATGGGGTGCAAAGCCACAATTCTTTGACAAGGAGGGCAAAGAATACTCAGTAACACTACAATCTATCACAGCTTTGAAGTTTTGGAAAGCGTAAAATATGTAGAGAAAACAATGACAAATTTCAACATCTTTCCCATTGGTTTGCTGATGGGATCATAATATGAATAGTTTGCATCCTAATTTTTAATTAATGTTACATTGTACATATTCTTCCATGTCATTTAGTATTCTTTAAAATATGATTTGAGAGGCTGTACGTTATTCCAATTGCCTAGATGTAATTTTTCAGCCATTCCTTTGACTTTCGTGCTTTTTTTGTTACTATTTTGCCATTCAGTAGGTTAAGACACATTTTCTAAACTACTGTCTAGTGCACACTGTGAGGGACGTTAATGACCAGAAACATACCTTTAAAAATAGTTGCTTTATTTTCTCCTCCAGAAGAATTCATACCCTGCTTAGAAAATAAGGTTGGTTTTAGTCTCAGTTGCATCTGAACATTTGCCCGCATCTGAACAAAACAGCAATGCTGAGGAGTGCTAATATACTTTTGGTATATACTTTTCATTTACATGATTCGATTCATTTTGAAATTACCTGGTTGACCAATTAACCCTGATTGTCAGTCATAAGAATTTATTTCAATCATATAGCAAGAGAGGTAGCTGTTCAGATATTGTCCATGTAAAAATCTTTATTAAGAATATAAATGGGAAGTTCTAATTTACAGATCAAGTGACTTTCTTATAACAATCTGAAATCTAAAGACATAAATCCAATATTTTAGTGATATAATTGACACTTGTGTGCCTACTTATTATTGCTTTCTCCCTTTTCCTTTCTTTTTTTTTTTAAATGTTTATTTATTTTTGAAAGAGAGACAGAGCATGAGTGGAGGAGTGGCAGAGACAGAGGGAGACACAGAATCAGAAGGAGGCTCCAGGTTCGGAACTATCAACACAGAGCTCAATGCAGGGCTCAGACCCACCAATGATGAGACAATGACCTGAGCCAAAGTAGATGCTTAGCCAACTGAGCCACCCGGGTGCCCATTTTCTTTCCTAATAGAACCTTCCCACTAATGTAAGTGCTTCAGTGGTAACTGACCTCACTCTGATTTCAGAGTGAGCTTGAATGTTGCAGCAAGGTTAACTCTAATCTCCTTGCCAATGACCAATTCAAGAATGGGCACTTTGCTTTATCCTGCCACTAAGACAAAAAGGATGTCTTCCTTATAAGAAATGTTCCCTCTATCCTAGA
The DNA here is from genome assembly GCF_003009895.1 of Hyaena hyaena. Lineage (NCBI taxonomy): Eukaryota > Metazoa > Chordata > Mammalia > Carnivora > Hyaenidae > Hyaena > Hyaena hyaena. Next base: position 1,191,417 of record NW_024080985.1, on the reverse strand, counting down.
AGAAGTTCACAGTAAAGTCATTCTGCTTGTCCCCTTGATATTTTCATGTTCAAAAGGGATATCTGGAGCAGCTGCAGGCAGTTTCCCAAAATTTTAGGAAGAAGCTAAAAGTAAACACGTCAGACATAAGAAGTGAAAGAACCTTGGTCTTTGATGACCTTGGTGAGCACTGAGTTAACCATCCCGGAAATTTGCCTGAACTTTTGAAGTCCTGTTTTTAAAAGTTAGTGATTTTTTTTTAACTGTTTAGCCAGTGGAGGTGAAACTTCAGGATACTTGTAAGAGAAGGTGTTCTAAGTTATACAAGACAGGCAGAGATGCTAGACTCTGTTCCAAAGTGTCAACTGAATAGGTCAAAATCATCATTGGATTTCTTTAATTTTAATTTTATTTTTATATTTTTAGAGAGAGAGAGCACATGCAACCTGGGAAGAGAGGTGGGGTCAAGGAGAGAGAGAGAAAGAGAGAGAGAGAGAGAGAGAATCCCAAACAGACTCCACACTCAGTGCAGAACCTGATGTGAGGCTTAATCTCACAAGCCTGGGATCATGACCTGAGCCAAAATCAAGAGTTCTATGCTAGAGGCATCTGGATGGCTCAGTCATTTGAGCCTCTGACTTCAGATCAGGTCATGATCTCGCAGTTTGTGAGTTTGAGCCCCACATTGGGCTCTGTGCTGACAGCTCAAAGCCTGGAGCCTGCTTCAGATTCTGCATCTCCCTGTCTCTCTCATCTCCCTCTCTCTCTCTCTCTCTCTCTGCTATTCCCCTGCTTGCATTCTGTCTCTATGTCTCTCTCAAAAATAAATAAACATTAAAAAATAAAAGTTGTATGCTCAAGCAGCTGAGCCACCCAGGTGCCCCATATTATTGGATTTCTTTTTTTCTTAATTTTTCATGTTTATTTATTTTTGAGAAATATAGTGCAAGACATAGCATGAGCGGGTGCGGGGGCGGGGGGGGGGGCAGTGGGAAGCATAGAGAGAGGAAAACACAGAATCCGAAGCAAGCCCCAGGCTCTGAACTGTCAGCACAGGGCCTAACATGGGGCTCAAAATCACAAAACTGGGAAATCATGACCTGGGCCCAAGTTGGACACTCAATGGACTGAGCCACCCAGGTGCCTCTGTCATTGGATTTCTAAAACACAACTCTGTCTGATATTCACACATGCATATAACAGACATCTATATGTACTTTCTACCTTGGACTTTGATCCAGTTGCTGGAAGGTTTATACGTCATGCTCACATGTGCTATGACTAATGAAAGAGAGGGCAAGTTAAATGTCATACTTAAATCTCAAAATGAAGAGGAATAAACAGGATGATTTCATTCTCAAAGTGAATTCATTTACTTTAAAACAAATAAAATAAATTCTAACTCATGCACTTATAAATTATTTCCCACAGATGACCACAATTCGCATTTGCAATAGGTCATAATGTACGTAAAAAAAGACAGTGCTGACAACTTTAATGTGTTTCCCATAGGGCAATTAAATAAAGCTAGAGAATTACACTGACGAATTAGTCATACAGTCTTTTGGTATAAAATATAAACAGTTCTACTTTGTGTAGAAAAGATATATGAAGAACTTCAGTTGGTGAAAGTTATCAATAATAAGTAAGTGAAAGTAATAAAATCCAATTTCCATTATAGGCTTTAAATTCCTTCCTTCCAAGTTTCTTTTTTTTTTAAATGTTTTATTTATTTTTGAGAGAGAGAGACAGCATGAGCAGAGGAGGGTCAGAGAGAGAGGGAGTCACAGACTGAAACAGGCTCCAGGCTCTGAGCTGTGAGATCCCACGAACTGTGAGATCATGACCTGAGCCAAAGTCAGATGCTTAACCGACTGAGCCACCCAGGCGCCCCTTCCTTCAAAGTTTCTTATCCAAGTTTGTGATGACAAAGTTCATTGACTTGTAGCGCCTCTCATGTTTTTGCTTTCCGTTATCTAAATCTCATGGAAGTATAAATAAAAACAACTGGCTAAAATTGAATAAATTTGGGGCACCTGGGTGATGTGTCAGACTGACTCAGGTCATGATCTCACAGTTTGTGAGTTCAACCCCTCATCAGTCTCTGTGTTGACAGCTCAGAGCCTGGAGCCTGCAACAGGTTCTGTGTTTCCCTTTCTCTCAGCTTCTCCCCTGCTCATGCTCTGTCTCTCTCTCTCTCTAAAAAATAAATAGGGGCGCCTGGGTGGCTTAGTCGGTTAAGCGTCCGACTTTCGCTTAGGTCATGATCTCGCGGTTTCTGGGTTCGAGCCCCGCGTCGGGCTCTGTGTTGACTGCCAGCTCAGAGCCTGGAGCCTGTTTCAGTCTGTCACTCCCTCTCTCTCTGACCCTCCCCTGCTCACGCTGTCTCTCTCTCTCCTAGAAATAAATAAAACATTAAAAAAAATTAAAAAATAAATAAATATTTTAAAATTTTTAAATAAACAAATATATAAATAAAATTGAATAAATTTGTATCTACAGTTTAGATAACCAAGATCAAATTCTGTGGAATTAGGTCCTGACTAGAAAGATTCACACAAAGCTTACACAAGATCTCTAAATAATTATACACACAGTCAACATTTTCTGATTTTCCAACTCTTTCAAGCTTTCCTTTTGCCATATGTAAACATGTTATAGACAAAGTCACAATCCATAATCTTGTTTCCATGAACATTTTAACTGAAGAGAAAAAAACATATTTTGGTTTTTTGGTTTTGGTTTTACCTCTGACCATTACAATGAGCAAACCAGAATAAAGAGTTAAAGAATGTTTTTTCAAATGATATATACGTATATTATTTTTCCCTTAAATTTTAAGAAATAATTTGATAGCTGTATCTGCATATAAAAATCACTTGTCCAGAAAATTAAATTAATTCCCAGGTTTTTATTGTCCCCGGACCCCTGGTAGAGGCAGAGGAAAACATTACCTGTGAGTCCTACAGAATCTCTACAAATTAAGATCAAGAAAACGTCAGTTCTAAATAAAAGTATCACCAAGAGTTAGAAGAAATAATCCACAGGGGCACCTGGGTGGTTCATTTGGTTATGTCCGACTCTTGATTTTAGCTCAGGTCGTGATCTTGCTGTTTGTGAGTCAGAGTCCTGCATCGGGCTCCGTGCTTATAGGGTGGAGCCTGCTTGGGATTCTCTCTCTCCCTTTCTCTCTTCCCCTTCCCCACTTGCAAGTATGCATGCTTGCTCTCTAGCTCTCTCTCTTCCACTCTCTTTAAATATAAATAAATAAACTTTAAAAAAAGAAGAAGAAATAAGGCACAAAAGTAATGGCTAGCAGATATCAGAAACAATTGTCTTTAACTCTTAAGGACTTCAGATAATGAAGTAATTGGGTACAGAACTTGTAATAACTATGCATGAGTTTTCTACAGCTGCTGTAACAAATTACCACTAACACAGTAGTTTGAAGGAACAAAAATTTATTGTGTTACCTTTCTGGAGATCAGATGTCTTAGCATTTCTGCGTGATGGGTTACATGCCTTTCTCAAATTCTAAAGATGAATCTATTTCCTTGCTTTTTCCAGCTTCTGGTAACCACCTATGTTCCTTGGATCATGACCCTCTTTGTCCACCCTGAAATCCATCCATGTTGTTGTACTTCTCTGATATTTCTGCTTCTGCTGTCACATTTCTTCCTCTGCACCCATTCTTCTGCATCCCTTTCCCACTTTTAGGGATCCTTATAATCATATTGAGCAGACATAGATAATCCGAGACAATTTTCCTATCTGCTGATTGGTAATCTTAATTCCATCTCCAACTTTAATTCCCCTTTGTTATGTGTCCTAACATATTCATAGGTCTTGGTGATTAAAACATGAGTGCTTTTGTGGGTCAGTATTCTCCTTACTACATGCTATATCATAAATGCTTAAGAAAATAAAATAGAGAAAAAAAAAGAAAATAAAATACAGAGACACAAATATGAGTGATACACAATTATCAATAATGATCAGAAGCCTTTACAAAAACAAAATGTGATTTCTTTAAATAAATAATACAATTTTTGAATTAAAAAAATCTTCATAAACGAGCTAAACAACTTTTTAGAGACATCTAAAGAAATAATTACTAAACTGAATATATATATATCTCTAATAAAACTATCCAGAATGTAGTACAGAGGGGGAAAAAAAGAAATAGAATACATAAAAAAGAAGTTAAGATATATAGAAGATAGAAGCTGAGAAGCTTCAAGAGATGTGTAATTGGAAGCCAGAAGAGAATAGAATATAGACAATGGAAGGGAGGAAATATGTACATAGATAATGGCTGAAAAGTTGCAAAATAAATGAAAGATTGAGATTTGCAGATTTAGGAAGCATAGTGAATTTCTAGCAGTATAAATAAAAAGAAATCTACACTTAGATGTGTTGTGGAAAAATTACAAAACACCCAAATCAAAGAGAAGCTCTTAAAGCATCAAGAAAATAAAGACCTATCGCCTAATAAAGACTGAAAGTTAAATGGCAGAATTCTCAACAATAGCCACTAAACTAATCAAATCTTTTCTACTATGAAAAATTATCTTTCAAAACTAGGAGTGAAATGGAGTCTTTTTTAGATAAACAAAAAGAGAAACTATTTACCATTAACAATTTTTTTTTAACTGAAGGAACTTCTAAAAGATGTAGTGCAGCAAAATAGCAAACTATTACAGAGGGACATTCTGAGATAAAAGAAAAACAGAATGATAAAATGGCAGATGTGTATCTTAACTTAAACAATAGTGTCTGCATAATGTAATAAAAATAGTGTCCAATTATTTGTGGTTTTATTTAAGAGGACAACTCTATAATACTAGACAAATGGAATGGAATGTTAGAGGGGTGGGTAATCAGTGTTACTGTGTTCTTACTGCTTGATAAAATTCAGGTAGGATTTTAGATATCTTTGGACGTTATAAATTAAATATGAACGGCAAAAATTTCTAGAACAACCAATAGAAAAAGTAATATATAAATGCTAACATCAAAGAGGGAAAATAAAATAACTCAATCAATTAATTGAGAGGAAAAAAGAGCATTAAAAAGTGTGAAACTAAAAAATAGTAAGAATATGTGAAAATATCTCAATAACAGTAAATCAGTCAGGTCTTTAATTAAAAGACAGATTATTAGATTGGATTTTAAGATATAGCTCTATGTTATTTACCTGTAATATAAGAACATGGGAAGGCCAAAAGGATGCAATTAGATTTTACCTTCTATCTACCTCACTATCAATATGTATTTAAAACTTAAAGGTTTAAAACAAACATGCAGTATTTTACATTTTCTAATAATCAGGAATTCAGAAGTGGCTGAGCTGCTTAATTTTGACTCAGAGAATCCCAAGAAATTGTAGTCAAGATGTAAGCTAGGCCTGCAGTTATCTCAAGACCTGTCTGGGGTTGAATAACCACTTATAGGTCTAGTTCCCTCAACACATGGCACTTGGCTTCCCTAAGAGTAGGTGACCCAAAAAACTATGGTGTCTTTTGTAACCTGGGCCTGAAACTACACACTGCCATTTATGCGATATCTTAATGATTATGTAGGTCAATCCTATTCACTCTGGGAAGGGACTATGTAAGAAAGTGATTACCAGAAGGTGGATACCATTGGAGGCCATCTTGAAGGCTGGCTATAATAAAAATACACCAAAATAAAAATGTGAAGAGAAAGATGGGTAGCTAGGCTTGTATTAGACAAAATTAACTTTAAAATCAAACCAGTGTTAAAGGTTAAAAATATTATTAAATAATGATAAAATTTTAATTTGTCAAGAAGATCGAACAAATCTAAACTCAGATCCCTCTGGGGAAAAAAATAGTCTTAAAATATAGGAAGTAAGAGTATATTGAATAAAAGGGAAGAATTGTCAAATCCACCATCAGGGGGAGAAATTTCAACACAATTCACTCAATATTTAACTATTCAAATAGTCAAAAATTAGTAAAGACAGAGAAGATCTGCACAACAAGATTAACAAGTTTGATTTCAACATGTAATAACTAGAGACTATACATTATCTAGTGTATATATAAAGCACTTATTAAAATTAATTATACATTCAGACCAAATCTGGTCTGAAGTAATTTAGAAATTCATTTTATAAAAACATATTCTCTGGACACTGCAATTAAGATATAACTACAAAAAACAATAATAACAATATTTGTAATCTAAAAACATATGTCTTGGAGCGCCTGAGTGGCTCAGTTGGTTAAGCGTCCGACTTCAGCTCAGGTCATGATCTCACGGCTTATGGGTTCGAGCCCCGCATCAGGCTCTCTGCTGGCAGCTAGCTCAGAGCCTGCAGCATGTTTCGGATTCTGTGTCTCCCCCTCTCTCTGACCTTCCCCTGCTCTCTCTCTCTCTCAGAAATAAATAAAAAACATTAAAAATTTTTAAAAAAATAAAAAATAAAATAAAAACAACACATGTCTTTTTTTATATAATTTATTGTCAAATTGGGTAACATACAGTGTATACAGTGTGCTTCTTGGTTTTAGTGGTAGATGCCCATGATTCATTGCTTCTATACAACAGCCAGTGCTCATCCCAATAAGTACCCTCCAATGATTTATGGGTTAAAAAGACCCATCCTATGGGAACTTCAAGATACTTAGAAGTCAACAATTAGAGAAATATTACATATCAAGCCCTGTGAATTGCTATGAAAGCAGCACTTTGAAGTACAGATGTCTATTGCTATAAATATTATATTCAAGGAAAATGAAAATTAATGAGCTATACTTCCAGTGTATGAAAACAGAAGAGAGGCCCCTGGGTTGCTAAGTCGGTTAAGTGTTTGACTTTGGTTCATGGTTCATGAGTTTGAGCCTGGCATGGGACCCTCTGCAGTCAGCTCAAAGCCTGCTTCAGATCCTCTGTCTCCCTCTTTCTCTCTGTCTCTCCCCCACTTGTGCTTTCACACCATAGTTTGTGAGTTTGAGCCCTTCATTGGGCTCTGTGCTGACATCCTGGAGCCGGAAGCCTATTTTGTATTCTGTGTCTCCTTCTCTCTGCCCCCATCCAATTTGTACTCTCTCTCTCTAAAAAAAATAAATAAATAACCATAAAAGAAAAGAAAGAAAAGAAAACAGAAGAAGAACAGAATGTAGAAGTTATGAGATACCTTTTTAAATAGAACCTAATAGATTAACTAAACCAAAAGAAAAACCTTTAGAGGGATTGTTCAAGAAAAGGGGTGCCTGGGTGGCTTAGTCGGTTAAGCGTCCGACTTTCGCTTAGGTCATGATCTCGCGGTTCGTGGGTTCGAGCCCGCGTCCGGCTCTGTGCTGACTGCCAGCTCAGAGCCTGGAGCATATTTCAAAGTCTGTGTCTCCCTCTCTTTCTGACCCTCCCCTGCCCACGCTGTCTCTCTCTCTCCTAGAAATAAATAAAAAATATTTAAAAAAAGAAAAGAAAAGAAAAGGAGAGAAAACAGCGAACTAATCAATCATAGGAATTAAAAAGACAACAAAACTATAGTTACAGTAGAGATTAAAAGAGAGTAAGAAAATACCAAGAAACCCTTTAAACATTTTTTTAATGTTTATTTATTTTTGCAAGACAGAGAGAGAGAGAGATAGAGGGCTAGCAGGGGAGGGTCAGAGAGAAAGGGAGACACAAACTGTGAAGCAGGCTCCAGGCTCCGAGCTGTCAGCACAGAGCCTCACTTGGGGCTTCGGCTCACTGACTGCAAGATCATGACCTGAGCCAAAGTCAGATGCTTAACTGACTGAACCACCTAGCCATCCCAAGAAAACCTTTAAATTGTTGAAAATATATGTAAAATAAACAAATTCTGAGAAAAATAGCACTTACAAAATTGAGAAAAAGGACACTCTAAATATATATTAGTAATTGAATCAGTAGTTGGAACATGCATGTAATAAACACTAGGCCAAAATGGTTTTACAGCCAAATTACACAAAACTTTTAAAAGTACCAATTGTTTGATCTTATATACAAATTTATATTATATTATATGCATACCTTTTTCTTTTTTTTTTTTAATTTATTTCTAAGAGAGAGAGAGACAGCGTGAGCAGGGGAGGTTCAGAGAGAGAGGGAGTCACAGAATGAAACAGTCTCCAGGCTCTGAGCTGGCAGTCAGCACAGAGCCCGACACGGGGCTCGAACCCACGAACCGCGAGATCATGACCCAAGCGAAAGTCGGACGCTTAACCGACTAAGCCACCCAGGCGCCCCTATATGCATACCTTTTTAAAGATAGTTGATGAGGAAGAAATTCTCCTCAACTCTTCCTATGACATTACATTAACCTTGACTAGAACTACATGAGAAAGGAAAATTATAGACTTGTTTCAATCATGAATAAAAATGCAATAGGCCCAAGATGAAAATAGCAGTGGATAAAAAACATAATTTATAGATGACCAAGTTGTATTTATCTTAAGAATCCAATATAGTGTAGCATTTAAAAATCTATAAGTATTAATTATCACATTGAAGATCAAATATATAATACAGGACAAAAATTTGTTAAAACTCAGCATTGCAAATGAGAAAAATTTTAGCAAACTAGAAATAAAAGGGACTTCTTCAATGTGATAAGAGGCCACAAAAAGGCTAAAATAAACACCATGGCTAATGGTTAAACATTAGGAAAATCCCTTTTATCATCATGAACAAGTTAAGAACACATGATCTTACAGTATATTAAACATGGTGCTGGAAGTCTTAGCCAGCATAGTAATGCAAGAAGAAATAAATGTTATACAAACTGAAAAGAAACAAACTTGTCATTATTCTTAAATGATATAATTGTTTGTAAACAAATAAAACAAAACTTCCCAGGGGGGTGGGGGCACCTGGGTGGCTCAGTCGGTTAAGTGTCCTACTTGGGCTCAGGTCATGATCTCACGGTTCCTGTGTTCGAGCCCCACGTGGGGCTCTGTGCTGGCAGCTCAGGGCCTGGGGCCTGTTTCGGATTCTGTGTCTCTCTCTCTTTCTGACCCTCCCCTGTTCATGCTCTCTCTCTCAGAAATAAATAAAGAACATTTAAATAAATTAATTAATATAAAAAGTTTTTTAAAAAGTGCCTGGGTGACTCAGTTGGTTGAGCGTTGGACTTTGGCTCAGGTCATGATCTCACGTTTGTGGGTTTGAGCCCCCTGTCGGGCTCTGCGCTGACAGCTAGCTCAGAGCCTGGAGCCTGCTTCAGATTCTGTGTCTCCCTCTCTCTCTGACCCTCCCCTTCCCATGATGTCTCTCTCTCTCTATGTCTCAGAAATAAATAAAAATTTAAAAAATTTTTTAAAAAACCTCCCCCCAAACTACAGATTATTAATAACACAAATTTAGCAAGCTGTGTGATATGGTCAATAATAAAATATCCACTGTACTTCTTTATATCAACACCAAATACTAAGAAAATCTGATTTTTAACTCTACTGCCATTTACTATAGGAAGAAAATATATTGTATACCTAAGAATAATTCTAATAAAATTTGCAAAAGGATTTTGTTTAGAGAACTATAAAACTTTTTGAAAGATATAGAAGTCAGTCTAACTCTCCCTCCCTCATGTTTATTTCAGCATTCTTTACAGTATCCATGATATGGAAGCATCCTGTGTCCATCAACAAGTGAATGGATAAAGAAGATGTGAGATATATGTGTGTATATATATATATGTGTGTGTGTATATATATATATATATATACACCGTGGAATATTATGCAGCTATGAAAAATTGAGCTCTTTGGCCTTGTACCAACATGAATGGGTCTAGAGGGCATTATGCTAAGTGAAATAAGACAGACAAAGACCTTATTTCATTTATATGTGTAATCTAAAAAATAAACTAATGAACAAATAAACAGAAGCAGACGCAGACCTGTAAATACAGAAAATAAACTAATGGTTGCCAGAGGGTAGGAGGTAAGGAGGGGCAAGATGAGTGAAGAAAAGTGGGAGATATAGGCTTCCAGTTATGCAATGAATAGGGATGAAAAATACAGCTTAGGGAATACAGTCAATGGTATTTGTGTTGGATGGTAAAAGATGGCAGCTACACTTGTGGTGGGCACAGCATAATGCACAGACTTGTCACATCACTATGCTGTACTCCTAAAACCAATGTAGCATTGTGTGTCAACTATACTTCAGTTCAAAATAATAGACTAAGGGGCACCTGGGTAGCTCAGTCAGTTAAGAATCTGACTCTTAATTTGGGCTCAGGCTATGACCTCATGGTTGGTGAGATAGAACCCTGTATTGGGTTCTGTGCTGACAGCACAAAGCCTGCTTGGGATTCTCTCTCTTTCTCTCTCTCTGCCCCTTCCCCTTTCACACATGTGCACTCTCTCCTTTTCTCTCAAAATAAAACAAAAATAACCTTTTAAAAGATAAAAATGAAAATAATAGACCCAAACAAATAGGGGGAATAAACAGTGCCTATTGCTAGGGGGACTCAATATCACAAAATTTTAATTCTCATTCAAAGGTATCTACAGATTTTATATAATTCTCATCAACAAAAATCCCTTAGAGTTTTGGGTAGAATTTGACAGAATGACTTTAAAATTAATGCAAAAGAGCAAACAGCCAAGGAAACAGACACTCTTGTAGCAGAAAACTAAAGTAGGAGAACCTGCCTCATACTTAACTCAGATTGACTTGTAAACTAATTTCAAAAGCATGGGATGGCAGGGTCATAGATCCACTGGCCAGTGAAACAGTAGATAACCCAGAATCAGACTCTTGCTTATTTGGACACTTACTAGATGAAACAGGAAGTGTGTTTAATAACTGTGGAAAGGAAAGATATTCAACAAGTAGTGCTAGGACAGTTTGGTATCCATGTGGAAAAAATGAAATTGGATCCCACTCTCACAATACATATGAAAATAATTATCACATAGATTAAGGATTTAGCTGTGAAAGACAAACTTAAAACTTTTAGGGCAAAAAACAGGAAAATACCATCATGGGAAAGTCCAGCCTTCTGAGAGCAGTGAAGGATTTCTGAAAGAGGTCGGAAAAAGCACCGCTATAAAAGCAAAGACTTGATAACTTACACTACATTAAATATTAAGAATTTGTGTTCATCACAAAAGCCATAAAGTGAAAAACAAGCAACACTCTAACCAACAAATAGTATGCATAATATACAAGGGAGTCCTACAAATCAATAAAAGACAGAGTATCTGAGAGAGAAAAAGGGGAAGAAAATATTGACATGCATTTCTCAGAAGAGGATATAAGAATAGTAAATAGATGCATTTTAAGTATCCAACCTCATAAATGATCAGGGAAATGCAAATTAAGGACATCATGAGATTCCATTTTATTCTCCTCAGTTGGGAAAAAGAACTTTGATAATAGCAAGTAGTGGTGAGGATGTGTAAGCAAAAGATTTAGAAAAAAAATTAACATTTCCTAATAAAACTGAAGACATTTATATACTACAATTCAGCAATTCTCCTAGGTAATTACTTTAGAGAAAGACATATTCATGTGCACTGGAAGTAAAAGAATGTTCATAGCATCAGTTTACAGTATCAAAAAGCTAGGAGAAGCCAAATGTTCATCAGCAGGCGAATGGATGAGTAAATCATGGTTTATGCATACAACTAAATGCTGTAAGTCAGTTATAGACAACAAAGATGACTCTTAAAGATATAAGGTTGAGTGAAAAAAGCAAACCTCTGAAAACCATGTGATAATATTTTGAAAGAGTTGGAGAATAAACAAGATGTTTAGGACTGTATACATATGCAACAAAACTAAAAAAGGTGGGAAGGATGGAAAACAAATTTCAGAATAGTGGTTATGCCTAGAGGGTAAAGCAGGAGATGGAGTAGGAAAAGAGCACGTGGTCCTTCATTTTATTAGTACGCTTCATAAATTTTGTCACATACACTCTTTGGAATAACAAATATTGCATGGAAAAGAAAACAGAGAAATTAAAATGCAATAGTGTTGAGAGCTACTTAAATGGGGGCGCCTGGGTGGCTCAGTCGGTTAAGAGACTAACTCTGGATTTCAGCTCAGGTCATGATCTCACAGTTCGTGGGTTTGAGTCGTGCACCGTCAGCGCAGAGCCTACTTGGGATTCTCTCTTTCCCTCTCTCTCTACTTCTCTCCCTGCTTGTGCCCTCTTTCTCTCAAAAATAAACAAACATTTTTTAAAAAGAGCTATTTAAAAGGATCAAAAAGCAGAATTCGAAATTGAGAGAATAAAACTGGTTTTGAGTCTTTGTTTCTCTTTTTTGTGTTTTCATGAACATTTTTGTGGAATGACAAGGAAAACAAATCAGGTGTCAATATCTACATTAGTATCTGGATTTGCACATATCAGTTATTTTAATGTTAACTTGCATGTATAGGGTACTTATTATTCACACTTATGAATATTTTTCTGTATTTTAACATAGATTTGAAGTGGAAGTCTTTTTTAACTTTGATGAAAAAATGCAAATGAACATGAGTATCCTTAAATTAAAAAATTAACAAATGTGCACACAGATACAGACAATTAATTATATATATATATATAATATCCTAGGAAACTTACCTCTTAAAACAAGATGGTATAAATCATTTAAAAAGTGTATATTTTAAAGATCATTTTAGTTTTCAACTAGAAAGTTTGAAGAATTGAAATCTAAAGCCTTAGGTCATTTAGCCCAATAGGTGGTTCTCTAGCCATAGCTGTTGAATCCATAAATCTTAGTGACGACTTGCGTGGTGTTTCCTTTCCATCTGACATCTCTCCTCCAGAAAATTGGTTGGGTCTCTAGAACCTGGTAGTTGACTCATCTCTGTGGAAGTGGATGTATACCAACAAATCCCTTTTTCATTATTGCGTCTTCTAGAACCCACCTCTCCTATTTATCTACACAACCACCCACTGAAGATCTTGAGACATAAATGTGGGTAATTTTCAGGGAGTTTTTGTTTTTTGGTTTTTTACTGTTGGGGAATATAGAGAGAGTGTGTTATCTGATCATCATATACTGGTGCCTGTTGTGAAAAATATTTGTCTGTTTTTACAACATCTAATCAACATTACCACCAGCCCAGTACTTCCTAAAGCATCTGTTCAGAGGGCCTGACTGAAGCAGGTGGCTGTCACAGGACACTTTAAAATATTGTCCCAAGAAATGTCATCATTAGTAACCATTTCTCCTGGACTCAGGGTATTCTGTTTACAAAATCCTGTGATAAAATATATTACTGCAATATATTTTTGCAGTAATATACCCATACCATTTAAGTTACCAGCCAACACCTCTTCCAGGCTATTTAATAACCAGCTCAGAGTGAGGTCCTTTGGCTCATGAGAGGCCTTGAGGGCTGGGGCCAAACAGATGGGATAGACAGAGGGATGGGACCAAGGTCAGGTTTTATCTATGTGATAATTGTGAAAGTTCTTAAAGTTATTCCAAGATAAAGTATTTCATCTCCTCTTGTTATAACCTGAAAACAAAAATTAGTGTATCCAGAAACTGTCTCAGGAAATCAGATTTGCATATTAAAACAAAAAGTAGAAAGTTTCTAAAAGAAAAATATTCCAAACATTTCATAGGATAGTCTTGGGATCTCAAAGGGGATAGAACTAGGATCAGAAATTTTCATTAGAATACCCTTCAGTTAATTTATTCTAATTGCTTCTAAATATGAGGCAAAAAATCTGTACTACTTTATCTGATGGTCTACTTCAAAGAAAGACAGTAAAAGCTTTTAAAGGGATGTTAATTTAAAATGTTATCTTTCTGGTAATGGATAATAATTATAATGATAAGAGACCTAAGTTATGAGCTCAAAGGTTAAAGAGATTTTCCTCAGTTTTATTGAGAAGTAATTAACACACATCACTGTATCAGTTCAAGGCACACAGCATGATGGATTGATTTACATATATTATGAAATGAGTACCACATAAGTTCAGTTAATATCCATCATCCCATATAAATATAATAAAAAGAAAAGAAAAAAATTTCTTCTGGTGATGAGAACTTTTAGTATCTATTCTCTTAACAACTTTGCTTATATTATGCAGCAATGCTAGCTTTAGTCATCATGTTGGACGTTACATCCTAAGGGCGTTAAAAAACATATATTTATTATTTTCATTTGCATTTTTAAATGGATATCCAAATATATTCCTAACTATATTACATGATTGTGGTTAGATTGCTTTTTCAACTTTATATTTATCTCTAGGTAAGTCAAAATTATAATTTGAAATACCCGTTCAGCTCCTTTAAAAAAAACAAAAAACTCGGGATGCCTGGGTGGCTTGGTCAGTTGGGTGACCAACTTTCAGCTCAGGTCATGATCTCATGGTCTGAGGGTTGGAGCCACGTGTCGGGCTTTGTGCTGACAGCTCAGAGCGTGGAGCCTGCTTCAGATTCTGTGTCTCCCTCTCTTTCTGCCCCTCCCCTCTTTGTGTTCTATCAAAATTAAACAAACATTAAAGTAAATAAAAATACAAAATATTCTAACTATAGTTTCAAAATGGTGGGCAGAAGGAGAGGTAAAAAAAATAATAAGTATATCCTAAGGCGTGTCTGTATATTTTGTTTTGATTTTAATGAGGCGATCATGAATCAGAATGCTGGGAACTTGCTGTAACAAACCAAGGTTAAGAAGAGTCTGAGTAGTCAAATCAACCTTATGACATAGGAAATTAGGATTTCCCAGCATGAGGTCTCAAAATAGAGATTCATGAACATGAATCAGAGGAGAAATGGATGTATTCTGAAAATAGCACCTCCTCTCAAGGAGAAAAAGAAAATGTGTTAGTGAGAGAAAAACGCCAGGCCATTCATTCATTCATTTACTCACTTAACAAATACTGCTGAACACATACCACGTGCCAAGCAGGACATAGAAGATGGCTAAAGCATGGAACTTAGTTCCTAATCTATGGCGTGTGGAGGATGAAGGGAATTCATTATGTGTTGAAATAGTAGAACCAACAAATTGTGGGTGAAACCCGCGGGCCTTGTGTATGAATCTAGGGTCTCATGTAGTCCTGAGCTGTAACCAGCCTTGCAAAAAATGTTACAGACTAGAGGTTTTGTGCTCATTTTTTTCTTTTTGTCCTCTGAGTTTAAAGTGTAAAATAATCAAAACCATATGTTGTGAATTTCGCAAAGGATAATATTACTTGATGAGAAAATATAAGCTGGTCCTGCTAACCAAAACAAAGTGAGGTGCTCAGCCCGAGTCCATCCTCTGGTGGGGCAATTGGGAGGTGGGAATGGGGCAGAGGCTGGTGGCATATACCCTGGTGCAGAAGACTTAAAAGCATAACCAGATCCCATTCAAAGTTCTCTGAATCTGCCCTTATTTTTCCACCATTGGCCAATAGAATAGAGAAAACCAACTGTAAGAAGATGGTCTTCCTGTGACAATTAGCAGTCTGTATCAGCCAAGAGCAGGAAGGTTTTTCCACTCCACCCTTCTTGCCCTTCACGGTAACCTCAGTCTCAGCAGACAACCCAATTTCATGATTTTTAAAAAAATCACTTATTTGTCCATTAAACAAATATTGATTAAACACTTCATAGGTCAGGAACTGTGTGGAGCATTAGGGATATGATGGCAAAGAAAATCGTAACAGCTCTGCCCTGGTGAATATTATAGTCCGGTTTGGAATATATTTGTCAAATATTTGTTTCATTCTCTCACATTTCTTGTCATTTGGAGGCTATAAAAGAAGCATGACATCTCTGTCTTCTAGGAGTTCACAGTTTGCAGACACATAGACACCGAGTTTAAAAATATAAGGCAGTACATAACAGCAAAACTGAATGTGACCAAGTGCTTGAATGTACAATTATATAACAATCGATACTTCCTCGGTGACAGCTACTGCTTCTCAGCATGACTTTCAGGGCACATACCAGGTAGTGTCTTTTGTCAGACAGTGGGTGTCTTCCTCTGCCATCTGTCCCTGGAGTGCATGTAACAGAGAGGCAGAGACCCTGGAACTTGAAAAAAAGAAAAAAGAAAGAAAGAAAAATCATACTAGTGTGGATAATTGCAAGAGAATCAGGAATTTCCCTTTAGAAGCCAAAAGTGATTCCAGTGGCATTCAATCAATGAGAAAAACTACGTGACTGGCTTAGTTTAAAATATCAACCAACCCCAAATCGGCGAACAAACAGAAAGACAGAATAATAATAGCAAAACACAATCTGAGAACAACCGTACAACCAATATCTTTTCTCCCTCTTTCTCACTCCTGCTCAGAAGCTTATTGAAACTAAATCAAAAAGTAGGACATCTTGTCTTCAGGCCTCCATTTACTGTCCCTTACTATCTTTTCTCTTCTTATTATAGTATGATGTGTCTTTGGGTCGAACATGCTCAGAGAACCCTGTCCAGGCCATCTTGCCAGAGAAAAGTCCTTCCTCTGTCGGATTTATGTTAATCTACTGTGTGGGAATCCAGCCCTGCTTATGACTCTTGCCAGTTACACGGGAGTTGTTGATTAAGAATATTCTTCACCACGTGACTATATAAAATGGTTGGACCAGTTTACCCCTCGGTTCAAGTGATTTTTTTTTTTGCTTTATACAACTATCAGTTTATTTTATTGTTCATGAAGATAGCTCTCTCCTCACGGAGCAGGAAGTCTGTTCTGAAGCTGACAGGGAAGGAACTCGTTTTAATAGTAGCAATGACAACAATACAGTAACGAGCCTTTTCAAAAGTAAGCAGCTAACCACGGCCTCTTCCATCCCATTTCCCCCACATATACGTGGCTTCCATCTCCTTCTGTCTTTCCAATAAAAACAGGTTGTATACTGCTCGTTACTGAGAGCCCAGAATCCTAATCCTTCACACCTTGGTCATTAGCCAGTCTAATAATAATGTGAGAAATCCAAAGGGGGAGGATGGCTGTCACACTTTTAAGCAGCTGTGCTAACTGTCCTCAGTCACCAGGCACAGTTACAGTCTTCTTAATTTGATATTTAGATTTGGGGTTTTGTTTACTTTCTTTTATAGATTGACATGCTCGTTTCCCCCCAACATGGTCAAAGTAACAACTCAACTATACTTTCAAAGATAAAAGGAGAAAGAAATAAGAAAACAACCTATGAAATTTATTCTAAGGGAACACGATTGGTGAACACAAATTTGTAGATAGATATTTGAAATATATTTCATTTTAAAATGTTCTGTGGGCTTTAAAAAAATTAGTTATTTTCCATGAGCTAATCATACAGTCTTTACTGTGTTTTCTTAAGTCCCAATATTACAAGGGTCATAGTCAGATTTAAGTTGCTCCTATTCCATGCAGCCTCAAAGGCTATGCTGGACAGAGCTTGAAAATTCTTGAATGAAGCATAATATGAACAATGAGAAATTATTTCATTTTGCAGCGAGTAGCTCTTTGGACAACACTATATTTTGTTTAAAAACGTATCTTGCTGATTTTTAACATGAAACAAATCACAGAAAAATCTAATGCTGGTTTTTTTAGGGAAAAAAATAATATTTTGAAACAAAACAAAATAAAAACTGCTTTATCTTTCAAAGCCAGAAGTGTAGAGTTAGCGGCATAGTGGCTGACCCCAGTTTTGAGTATATTCTCCGTTCTAAGGACATTGACAGGAAATGGTCAGCCTGGAGATACAATGAAAGGAAACTCAGCAGTGAAGGTTTCACTGATAACATGTGATTTGAAGTCAGTGAACAGACCTAACGGTCATTCACTCGCTGAGGCCAAAGCGTATAATAATCCAAAGGCTCCATTAAAATCTTGTCATAAAAACACGGGTAGGATGGTACTTGAAGGAGGCAGGGCAGAACATTTTCCAACTAATAGATGGGTTGCAATAACTGATATCAATATTAAGACATTGTTTCACAACATTCTGTGTATCAAATCTATGTTTGTCCTAAATTTCCTTACATTATACAATAAGAAGTGACTGATTTTTAAAGTAAGCTCCTTTACAGTAAACTGATTAAGCAGCACACCACCCCTATTCTTTCTTATCTGCTACTACCTCTCTCCACTTGTCACTGTTTCCCCCTCTATCTTAGGTGAATAGCTACTCTTAGTAGACGAAGTCACTAAACGTCAGTGTTTATTTTTTATAATTTTGGATAGAACTCATCCTATGTTTTTTTAAACGGAGTATGCCCCATGATCAATCATGTAGCTTTTCTTACATCAATTATGTTAGACTACAGAAGACGTAATCCTCCCGGTCCTGCACGAAGCACCCTATGTTGCCCCCTCCCACAACTGAGATCTGTTGTACTATCTTGCCTTCATGGTATTTTTTCATAGTATTCTTTTTGTAGTATTTTTTACAGCCTTCCTTGGTACCAGGCTGTCAGCGTCACAAAGTGGGAAGGAGTAAGAGTTTGAATCGTCAAATATGTGTGCTGGCTATTGGCTACTCTGCTCCATACTTGCAGTCGACTTCTTGGACCTTAGAGAGCGAAAAGGGAAATGTGTTACACTGGGGATAAAATGAGAGAAAACGAATGTTAGGTAGCAACGTGAAGACTTCCACTGAGAAAGCTTTAGTATTTAGATGTTTATAATATGTTTTTATTGCTCACACTTTTCTCTTTTGCAGAATGCTGAGGTTTAGTTCTTTTAAATAGGTAGCAAATCAGTGTAGAGCTAACTGGAGTTAGGTGAAGTCTGTTGTATCTGTGAATTATAGTAATGAGCAGCACCATCCAAGGGAAATATATTGTGAGTCATATATTTATGGGTCTGTTAGAACAGATGCAATAAAAAAAAGTAAAAAGAAACAGGTGGAATTAATTTTATTTTTTTAAGTTTATTATTATTTTTTTTTCCAGAGAGTGAGAGGAGGGGAGGGGCAGAGAGAGAGGGACAGAGGACCTGAATCGGGGTCTGGGCCTACAACAGCGAGATGGGTGCGGGGCTCAAACCGTGACACTCAACTGACTGAGCACGCAGGCTCCCTGGAATTAATTTTAGTAATCTATTGTACTTAACCCAATATATTGTTTCAAATATAAAAATTATTGAGGTTGTTCTTTCACTCTTTTTTTTTATACTAAATCTTTGAAATCCCATGCACAGTTTACAGACACAGCATCTCTTAATTTCGACTAAGCCATCTTTCAACCATTCAATAGTCACATGCAGCTGGTGGCTATCATTTTGGACTATGCAAGTACAGAGGATTTTTTCCTTTAATCTTTAGGTCTCTGTGTATCTAATCAATAGCCTTTTTAAAAGTTATGAGGGGGTTAATGGAAAGTCATTCTATTTACACAGGCTTTGTTTACCTAGATCTCCCATGTTTAGATTTTTCTATTTAATAATATCTTAAGTGGCTCTTAAAGTCAGCACTTCATGAAAATAACCCAAGTATTAATGGAGGATGGCTGAACTCACTCTCTATGGATATTAATTGTAATTTACAATGCATATTTGCATGCAATCAGTTTGCCTAACGAATCCTATTCATGCATTTCTATGTGACAGGCTGAAGTGCAGAGACATGAAAACTTGCAAAACCAGTCAGTTTCTGCCTTTGGAGAGTGTCTATTCCAGTGAGTGAGAAGGAGATCTGAAGCAAATGAGCAGGTAAATAAATATAAAAGCCCAACAGTGAGAAATGCTGCAAAGGAGTACAGGGTCTCATGAACAACACAAAAAAAGAGGTTTGACCTGGGGGCCAGGTCAGGGAAGACTTCCTTGAGGAAGTGGTGTTCGAGCTGAGATCTAAGGGATGAGTGACCCTGACCCAGCAGAGAGGAACCAGGAAGGCTACACCGTGGAGTCTGATATTCATCTCGAGTTTTGTCCCATGAAGAAACTGATGAAGAGAAATGTTTTCCCTGTGGCCAAAGGGATAGTTCTCAGCCAGACTGAATTCTTGGCTTTTCTTCCTGAGAATCTGTCATGAGCCCAGCACTGTCTTTTCCTGTGACTTCGGTGCCAAGCCAGGAGAGTCTCTCGCCTTACAGGGATATTCACGCTCTTGTTTCTGCTTGCGGATGTAGGACACTCCAGGACCCCTTTGGCTGTGCATTTTATCCTCACTTTAAAATGTAATATATGAAATACATGTGGGTAGGAATCTCTATATAATCAATTCACCGAGCTTTGGGTAAAAATGTGGTAAAAGTTTTTGCAACATATTAAAAACAATAGAAGATAAAGAACTCTTACCAAAAAAATCCAACAAATAAAATGGACAAAGGACAAAAACAGGGAATTCAGAGAAGGAATACAAATGACAAAAGCATATGAAGCTCAACAGTTACCAAAGAAATAAAAAAAAATAATGCCTGTTGATTTTGTTTAGTTTATCTTATTGAGAAAGATGATAAAGAGCAGGATGTTTCTCTAAGAAATTGGCATTCTAATATACCATGAGGTAGAAGAGTTATTTGGGGTCATCTTTCTAAAGGACAGATATTCAATATGCACTAAAAGAGTAGAGTATCTGCCTACTGACTAATATTTTAATTCTCAGAATTTATATTGAGGAACTCATCAGACAAGTGGTTAAAAGTATCAATTTTAGTTTTAAAATGCCTGCCCAAATAACCAACATTTAAGACTGTTTAAAAAGTACATTGATATGCATAAATATATTGTAAAGTCTTATATATGTGTGTACTTATTCATAAAGGAAGATATTCACAGCATTCTGAGAAGTGAAAAGAAAAACAGAGTATGAAGCGGTATGAATAATGTGATCTAGTATTTTTGGTCAAAATTTCTGCACGTGTACGCAGTATATGATGTCCTCACACTGGAAAGTCTGGAAAATATAGAAAAGTTTTAACACATAATGAACTGATTAAGTATAATTCCCTTCACTTTTATTAATCTACATTTTCTCCTGGTAATACAAATTCAGACTTAAGAGATAAACATTCTTTTTCAAATAATTTATTCTCATTTAGAAAAATTTATCAACAGCGATTTTTAAAAGGAAAAGACAACGAAAAACATTACCCTTCAGAGTAGCATCCAACGACCATTGCATTTAATGTTGCATAGTGTTTACCTTCAATTTTTAAAGTATAGCTTTTTTGAAATACTGTTTTGATCATATTTAATTGAGCTTCTAAGACCAGTGTTAAACCTTGCCTGAGGGGCAAGCTTTTACAGAGGATTTTCTTATATCCAATTACAGGGTTTTTCCCATAATAGGGGATAACAGTTTATAAATAGGTAGACTGGATTTAAGCTTTACACCAGATGCTCTCATGGGATGCCTTCTTCTCCATCTTGGTGTATCCAATTCACTCAGATGTGGGTTTTTTTTTTTTTTTAAGCCAATAAGTCTTCTTAAAATTTTTGGCTGAACTGGGTGAAGCACCTATTAACAGTCACACAAGATAGTCCTGCAAATACCCAGAATCAGCTTGAAGAATAAGATGATTACCCATCCCTTATTAAGGAGGACACTTGTGATGAGCGCTGGGTGTTGTATATAAGTGATGAATCACTAAATTCTTTTCCTGAAACTAATATTACACTGTATGTTAACTAACTGCAATTTAAATAAAAACTTGGAGGGGTGCCTAGGTGGCTCAGTCAGTTAAGTGTCTGACTTCAGCTCAGGTCATGATCTCACGGTTGGTGGATTCGAGCCCCGCATCGGGCTCTGTGCTGACAGCTAGCTCAGAGCCTGGAGCCTGCTTCAGATTCTGTGTCTCCCTCTCTCTCTGGCCCTCCCCTGCTAATGCTGTCTCTCTCTCTCTCTCTCTCAGAAATTTAAAAATAAAAAGTGTTTCAATAAGTAAATAAATAAATAAATAAATACTTGGAAAAATAATAAATAAATAAAAGCTTATAAAGTAAGATCATTAGTAGTCTCAGTAAAGAAACAACATAATGGGAGCTAAGTGGCTGGACTCTGGAGCCAGATTGCCTGGATTCAAATCCTACCTTTGCCACTTTCTAGCTATGCAACCCAAGAATAGTTACCTAGCTTGCTGGGCCTTATTTTCTCTTCAGTAAAATTCGAAAAATAAAATCATCTGCCTCATAAATTGTTGGAAGCATTAATTGAGTTATTACCGGCAAAACACTTGCAATGTGTGGCACAAATATCAATGCCCAGTAAATGTTAGTCTTTATTATTATTTAGAAACCATATCTTCTCGGAAATGATTCCAGGTGCACGTTGGCCGGACTGTGTAGGAACCTGTGTTGTGATTTCCACACACAGTCCACTGAACAAACATGTGCCCTGCATGGTAGAAGGCGTTCTGCATATACTATCCTACCAGACCTCAGATAATACTTTAAAGTAAGTGTTATTTCTGTTTTCAGGATTCTGAAACCGAGATTACTAAAGTTAAGTAACTCCCCCAAGTCACCAACAGTTAAAAAGAGACAGGACAAGGAAGACTGAGAGGTGAGGTATCTCGCTGGCCTATGCCTTTTATTGATTAATTTTTGGACTAGGAAAATCTAAACGGCAGAAATAACAATGCCGGGGCGCCTGGGTGGCTTAGTCGGTTAAGCGTCCGACTTTCGCTTAGGTCATGATCTCTCGGTTCGTGGGTTCGTGCCCCGCGTCGGGCTCTGTGCTGACTGCCAGCTCAGAGCCTGGTGCCTGTTTCAGTCTGTGACTCCCTCTCTCTCTGACCCTCCCCTGTTCACGCTGTCTCTCTCTCTCTCTCTCTCTCCTAGAAATAAATTAAACAAACAAAAAAAAAACAATGCCATTAATCTTTGTTCATAGTTTTTCCCTCTTTCTTCAGTAGCAGAGAGTTTCTCTTCATTAACTCAACACTATTTATGGGCACCAGCCACAGGCCATGGTTTTAAGAACCAAAGCTACCTTGTCCTGTAAGAGTTCATTTTCTAGGGGCGCCTGGGTGACTGAGTCAGTTAGGCATCCCACTTCGGCTCAGGTCACGATCTCTCTGTTTGTGAGTCTGAGCCCCGCATCAGGCTCTGACCTAAGAGCTCAGAGCCTGGAGTCTGCTTCGGATTCTGTGTCTCCCCCTCTCTCTGCTCCTCCCCTGCTCACGCTCTGTCTCTGTCTCTCAATAATAAATAAACATTAAGAAAAATATTTTTAAGAGTTCATTTCCTACAGGGAAAGACAGGCAATAAATAACGAGTATGTCAGTTACTGAGCTATTGTCTCTCATTTCCAAACCGCTCAGCCTTGAGATGGTGGAGGCACAAGCTCAACCCTCCTCAGCCAGCCCTCGTATCTGTTGTCTGGCATTAGCCAGGGTGGAATGTGCCCACTGCAGCTGGCCGCAGGCCTGCTCACCCCTGTAGATCCAGGGAGCCCCCTCCCCCCTCCCCCCACTCCAACTACCCCTCGGTTTTCCAGAAGCCAGAAGCCACAGAAGCTGATGAGGGAGAAGATGAGCACGGAGCTGGGCAGCTGTAGGCCTCCTGCCTGAGGGAGACCTACCTGGGCAGGTAGGGGCTGAAGGCGTGTCCTTTGCCCGCTGGTTCCCCGTTAAACTCTGCCAACAGGGGGCGCCACAGGGCGAACGGAAAGCTTCCGGAGAGTTTCCTACCTGCTGCTCGAGCCCTGAACTTCGCCCTAGAGACGCAAGTAGCAGTTTCTTCCGGTAGCGACAGGTGAATCCAGTTTGCAGTCTCCAAGATTAGAGAGCCAGCTTCATCGTGCTCCACCGCAAAACATCGGTGTCGACTGGCGGGGCTGCCTTTTCACAGGCCTGCACTTCAGCTAAGATGGTAATAAGGAACTAAGTTTAGTGACTCCAGTTTCTTTTCTTTGAACCCCCAGCCCCAGGGGTGATAGGTGTTTCCTGAAGCTGGTACCTCTGTGATACCTTAGAGCTCTTTTATTGCCCTTTCGGTTACTAAATTAACAATGCAGTATTTCAATAAGTACACGTGCCATTAGTTACCTAGTTATTGTCCCATGTTGAACAACTACTCTTGCTAGTTTTTTACTTCTAAATATTGCTGCCATGACGTTAAGCATAAAGCTTTTTTTTCCTCTTCTTTTTCAGTATTGAGGACTATTGCTTTAAGATAGATTTCCAGAAATGGAATTACTGTTAAAGAATATGACTGTTTTAATACTCTCCATGTATATTTGTACTCACTCACATTTCTAAAAATGCATTTATGTGTGTATGGATCTTTCCAAAAGATTTTGCCAATTATTTTTCTCCAAGAAATGAAAGGCAATATTTATATCATTTTTCCTAACCAGTTCTCGATAACATTATATATTAAATTCTATCGTGTTTCATTTAATATACTTGTGCTGTATTACTTGTGTGGTCTAGCACGTTTTTATGTTATTACATCCATTTGAGATCGTGAGTTAATGTTATTTTCAGTAATTTACTGCTCTTCTAAATGCTTGATGTCAGTAGTCTAATGGATTTTATATTTTAAGTCATGCCCATGATAGGACTGAGTAACACTCTGGAAAGAGGATTTGCTTCCTTTTAGCTCTCAGAATTCCAGAAAACAATAGTCATAATTTAAACAGTTCCTTAATGGTCCCAAGTTATTTTCAACAAGTGATCCCTAGAGTGGGAAAGTATAGATTTTTAATAAATGAGGTAGAAATCATAGCCATTTATTTTCTCCTAAAAATAATATAAGCTTTTTATTGGGTAACAACCAGTACTGCAAACTCCTTCATAGAAAACGTTGGATGTAACCAGACTTATACTTTTTACCAGACTTCATAGTAAATTGCCATGCGCCCAGTGACTACTGGTAATTTCACATCTTTGAGTTCTAGCTCATCGTTTTACTGCCATCATACGGTATTTTGAACGAGGGTAGATGACTTTCCATTTTCAATGGTCACCTTCACTAAACTCAATTTGTTTTTTCTCTGATTACTTTTTAATTAGGGGATTAAATTAATCAGTGATCCTTTTTAATCCCGTAGTGGGGCATTGTTTACACGGGGGGTAATAGTTTGGAGGATTAAGAAGATGCTGTCCTTAAAAGTAGGAAAATCCTATGTTCCTCTATGGATGAGTGGCAAAAACAGTAAGTTATATGCCCCAATCCATTCTCCATTTCTCCCTCAATAATTAGTCTCCAGTTTTACCCCTGTGGTGATGAGGTAGCCAAGAGCCTCCCTTTCCCATGCACTCTGGCAACTAGGAATGCCTGTGAGACATATGTGGGAGCTGTTGGGTGGAACTTCTGGAAAAACCTTTTGGCCTTTCTCTTTCCGCTGGATCCTAGCAGAAGGAGTGAGCTCCAGAAACCACTCTGTGCCTGTGAAAATGGAAGACATGTGCTGAGTACAGCTGAACAGAAAGAACCTAGTGCCCTGATATATGGTGCCTACACGATAGACATACGATATGTCTAAC
This sequence comes from Hyaena hyaena, assembly GCF_003009895.1. Lineage (NCBI taxonomy): Eukaryota > Metazoa > Chordata > Mammalia > Carnivora > Hyaenidae > Hyaena > Hyaena hyaena. The sequence continues at coordinate 1,166,112 of NW_024080985.1, read as the reverse complement.
ATGCTTGCTTCAACAATGTTGAGCTTCCTAGCTTCAGATTCCTTTAACATGGCACTGAGCTATACGTCTTTTGTTTAGACTATTGTCACTAGTACTAAAATATAATTCTTAACATCTTTTTAATGATGAAGTACTGACATTGCATGTAAACAGGTAAATTAGGTGTATTATTATCTTTCCTCCTACTTTAATTGCTTTACAATGCTAAACTTGAATATATTTATTTTATTACACAAGTATCTTGATGGTTTATTGAAAATATAACTCTTAAATATTCTAAGTTATTTGGATCTTTAGATTTTACCTTCGCATCATTGGATAACACCTGCAAAAGCAATCATCAAACATTTGTGAAGTGAGGATAAGAAGAATATCTTCTTTGTAAGACAATATATATGTAAGCACTCAGTAAACATTACAGGAACATAAACATTGGCTGCTATCCAACCAGATAGATCCCATGAAGCCCAGGTTAAGTCATGATAGCAAAAACTAATTATATTAAAGATGAACCGGTGAAAATAATGCTAAGATGAAAAGTAAATATTTATTATATTCATATGCTTGGAAACACAGTCTTTCAAACAAATGCCCATATGTTATTGGTTCTTGAGAACCCTACCATTAGATGTGGAGGTTTTATTTTTTTCATCAGAGGTGTATTTTGTAAAGATTAGACAATCAGCACTGGCTCATTTTTTTTAAAAGTGTCTGCAAATACAGCGTATGCAGTCTCATAGGGCTGCACACTGTGCTGTGAAAACAGCAGGGAAGTTTTATAAAAAGTAACTTCACTCACATTTTCCAATATATAAAAAAAAGTTTGGTTTCACTAACGTCAACCTGTACTCCAGCTGTTTGTGCATATTTTTGTGTGACTCTGCATTTTCCTTGGAGATTAAGGTAGACAATTTGCCTTTCAATACGTTGCATAACATATGCTCCAAAGGAAGTAAGGGAACATGAGCTGAGAAAAGGATGGCTTTGCAAAGTCCTAGGACCCAAGATCTGCAGGGGAAAAGCTGAAGGTAAGAAATGAACGTGCATGAATTTATATTCGTAATTATTTAAAGCAGTTTGTATTTTGTACAAAATTAAAAAGCCAGCATTGTTTTAAGAGTTATAAAAACTCCTTCTTTCAATTAAGCTTGAACCATTAAACACACACATGCATTCACACCCACTCATTCACTCACTCACTCAACTCACGCAGAAGAGCTATGAGTCCAGTTCATCGCCTAGAACATCAAATTTTACATAATCGATAAATCCGGGCATTCATTCTTCACATTGAATGTAATGATTTTTGCTGTGCTTCATAAGTTCCGTTGATGTGTTAGTAGAGTTGCTTCATTCATTTCTCTCTATGTCCAATTTTTAAATTAATTATATAAACCAATTTTAATACCTACCTGAAAAAAGCCTCTTTGGACAAAAAGTGAATAAAACCTAACCTCCAGGCCATTGCAGTCTATTAAGAGAAGGTACGTACATCTAGCCACCAGCTTGGTGGAACCAAACTCAAAGGATATGGTAGCTCAGAAACAAGAGAAGCAACCAGGCAGACATGCTGAATTGTTACCCAGACTCTTGTTGTATCTGACTCTCCCATCAGACTCTATCAACCTGTTCATTTCTAAAAGAATGCAGCTTTTACAGGGATCAGAGAAGTAGAGTTTGGACAACGAGAAAAGGGGACATGTTACTATATTTTAGAAATTATAGAAAACTTGGTAGATATTTTGTTAAACAATTATTCTCTTTAGACCTTTAAATAACTATGCTAACTATAAAATACACATGGATATTTTGTAACTTAGAGGACTTTTGATTTTTACATGCCTCCTATTCTTAAGTGAGATTTTATTGTGTCTCATTCCCAAGGAATTTTCCAAAGAAATGCATATTTAATTTATTTTAAACTCCTTTGAAATAAAAACCTAGCATTTAACATATATGTTGGTCCACAGGCAAGATTTCAAGACAATAGCTTTTGTGTTAGATAAAATATATACATTCCCATCCTGTGTCTATATAACAAAGAACTCTGAATGAGTCAAGTTTATCTAAGTAAGTCAAATTTAGATACAGGACCATGATGGGATTAAAGAAATGGGGATATGATTATAAATAATACAAGACTTTTGTCCTCTGGCTGCCTGCAATATACTGTAATATATAATTAATTTTTAAAACCACTATACCACTGGTGTTGAAATGGAACTACAGGGGCACCTGGGTGGCTCAGTCAGTTAAGCATTGGACTTCGGCTCAGGGCATGATCTCACAGTTCGTGGGTTCAAGCCCTGCATCAGGCTCTGTGCTGACAGCTAGCTCAGAGCCTGGAGGCTGCTTCACATTCTGTGTCTCCCTCTCTCTCTGACCCTCCCCTGCTCACGCTGTCTCTCTCTCTCAGAAATAAATTAAAAAAACATTTTTAAAAAACATTGAAAATGGACCTACAGGTTAATAATGGATGAAGAGATAGTAGTTAGACTATTGGATGTTTTCAGATGAGAGTTGGTTAGGGCTGGGATTATGTTAGTAGGTATTCATTTTTTCAAAAAGGATTTATTGAATGTCAAATATGTACCAGGCATTGTTCTTTCACTAAGGGAGCAAAATAAGCAAAAGTCCCTGTGCTGTGAAACTAAAATTCTACTGGAGAAGATATACAATAAGATAAATATGGAAAATATGGAGTATTTTACAGAATGATAAATTCATATGGGAAACAAGGAAGCAGGGGAAGGAAATTTGAAATGCCATGGTGAGTGGGAATTTTAGGTGGAACATCCAAGGAAGGCTTCCCCCAGAAAGTAACTTTTGAGAGGATAGAAATGAGGGAGCTAGCCTTCAAGGTTTCTGGGAGAGAATTTCATGCAGAGTGAGCCCCAAATGTGAAGGCTATGAGATAAGAACATGCCAAGTGTGGTCAACAATGAGCAGGGAGTCAGTATGGTAAGAACAGAAGGAGTAGGGGGAACGGAATAGGAGATGAAATAGGCTAACAAGGGACTGGGTTATGCAGATCCTAGAGATCATTGCAGATCTCTGGCATTTACTCTGGGTGAGATAGGAAGCCTGTGTCCTCAATTTACCTATTTTATTCAATACTCTTCTCTACAGTGCTGGAGCTGAGATTGTAAATTACATTTCCCAATTAGTCAAATAGCTTCCCATTAACTTTTGCCAGTAGGAGGCAATAGAGGGAGATTGGAAGTCCAGGGGATACAAGAAAAGATGCACTCTTCTGTTTTTCCTGTCTCTCTTTGTATTGGTTGACAACAGCTGATGGCTTCAACTTTCACCTTCTTTGAGCACTTCTAGGACCAGCCCTGTGGCACCTCCTCAAAGGTTCCAGCAGCAGCCATTTGGGACCCCTTTCTCTGAGGTCGGAGGACCAATGCAATAGGGCTCCTCCTTTAATCTTCTAAGTTCTGGTCATTTTCTCACCTACCCCCAGTTCCTAGGACTAAGGATGGAAGTTCCCTCCTGAGTTATTAACATCTGGGTTACTACAATTGCCTTTCTTGTTCCTTCACTTTCAAACACGTGTGTTACAGATTCCTGGTTTAAATGCCCTCTGTTAGGGACACTTGTGTGGCTTAGTCAGTTGAGCACCCAATTTTGGCTTAGGTCATGATCTCACAGTTCATAGGCTTGAGCCCCGCATCAGGCTCTGTGCTGGCAATGCAGAGCCTGCTTAGGATTCTCTCTCTGTCTTGCCTAGCTCATATACTCTCTCTCTCTCTCTCTCACTCTCTCTCAATAAATAAATAAATAAATTTAAAAAATAAATAAATCCCCTCTGTTAAAAATGCTTAATGTGGTTTCTGTTTTCTTGATGATTACAGTGTCAGGTAGCAAGTGTAATCCCAGGAAAGTCTCAAAGATGGGATTATAGAATTGTTTTAGATCTGTCCTTGACTTTGAATTTAATTAATGCTAAGTTCTTTGTCAATAGAAAATGGGATACTGATATTGCCATGGCATGCACTATTTAATTAAATTACCACCTGCAGTTCCTTGGGATAAAGTGCTTATTGAAATAAATATCTTAGGGGACCAAGTGGCTGCTGCAGTTGACTGATACAGTGGTAATGACAACTGTGATGACTGTGGGGTACAATGGCTATTTCTGACTTCACTGGGGATTATACAAAAGGAAAACAACAGGCTTGGGGGTTTAACAATCTCAGAACTCCTCCTGTGGTCCTAAAAGAATCTCTGATTTTTGTCTGAGTATATTTATTTTAATTTGTATATAGAAGAACAGATATGGCTGAAAATTAAACTCAACATTTAAATATTTGGGTTAGATATGGAATTACAATGGAAGGTCTATTTGCAGATTTTCTAAGTGTCCTAAGTGAAAATTATGACACTGATTGGGAAGGAGTTAGGGATAGCTGGGTGGACACAAATAAAGCTGAAAATCTTGAATCTACTCTGAGCTTTCCTTTCAATGAGATGCTTACTCTCCTCAAGATATACTAGTCCTATTGTGTCTAGGACTAGGAGTATGGAGGAGGGCACTCATGGGGCTGGGCACTGGGTGTTGTATGGAAACCAACTTGACAATAAACTATATTTTAAAAATATATATATACTAGTCCTATTGTGTCTAGTCCTATAGCTAGAGAAATCTGAGCACATTCTAATAGAGACATGTGAAAAATTTTACCCAAGAAAGGAACAGTTTATACCCCAAAAGCATTAAAATATTTTCCTAAATTATAATGGCATGAATCTAGGGGTTATATGTGAGACTATGTTATAATGGTGTTAGAACAAGGTGGATGGAATGTGACACTGAATAAGGACAAAGTAATCACCATAGGCGTTCTTATTCTAGATTTAATATGGTAAATTGGCCAGATTAAGCTTGTCCTAACAGTTTTCTTGGTTTATTGAATTCAATGGTGGCTCTCTTTCAATAAGGTTGGATGAGAATTTACTAACCTAATATAAAGAAAAGGCTTAGGGATAACAGAGGAATATAAAAGTGAACTTGTGAAACTTGCAAAAGTTCCACCCCACCACATCTCTCTAGAGAGCCCAGAGAATATTCCCTTCAGTAAGGCATACACCAGTATCCTTGTAAAGCTCTATAGTTGCTATCATCTAAAAAGGCTAAAGATGGCAGTGGGAGGTGCTATCATGGAAAAGAAATCCCTAGTTTCAATACATCATGGGACCATAGAGTAGCAGAAGTTAAGTAGCAACCTCAAGAATCAAGATTTTTAAAATTACTATAATGGATCCCAAGGAAGGGTTGGAAATCTGAATACCTTTTACTACGGCTACTTGATTTCCAGGAGTAAAATATCCTAAGAGTAAAATATAGGGATAGATTTCTAAAGTGTTAATTGGTGAATATAACAAGTAAATTCTAGGTGGGAATCTGGCTTGAACATTCACAGCTTCTCACCCACTTCCCAAACCTAAGCCAATTCATTGACCTGGAGTTCTTTGATTAAAAAGAAGGCTGGATACCTTTGAGAAAGGACCTGACAACATAGCCACAAATATAAACTATAAAACCTTTCCAAACTTTCTCAAAACATGATTGCACACATTTAATAGGTAACTGCACTAGATGTAAGTTGATGCTAATTATAAGAACTCAAAAATTATTTTTGGACCAGTGCTCAAAGTAGATGACTATGCAGTAGTTAAAAGGGTCCATCTCACAATAGGCCAATTGAGGCAGAAGATGTAGTGGGAAAAGAAGAGCTATGTATGTTTCCTTCCTTGTTTTATGTAGCGTAGTGCAAAATAGCAATTTCCACAGCTCCTCCCTTCGAGGTAGAATCTATTTTTCCATGTCTTGAAATGGACTGCCCTTGTGACTTCCTTTGGTCAATAGAATATGGCAGAAGTGACTGTGTGATTCTAAACTTAGGTCTCAAGAGATTTGTATCCTTCTGTTCTTTCTTTTGGAACCCTGCAACTACCACATAAAAAAGTCTGTCCTTGCCATCTGGAAGTTGCAAAACCACATGGAACAGGGACAAGCCATTACAGCCAAGGCCCCAGACACACAAGAGAGTCCAAAGACCAGACATCCCAGCAGCTGACCACAGACAGATGAATGAATCCATCTGAGCCCCGAGGAATCACTAATTTTTTCATCTTTTATTTTATCCCTATTACTTTATGTAAGGATTTTTAGTGAGATTGTGACTGAACAAGATGATTTAACATCCCCCAGAGGTGGGACATAGTAAATATTTAAGGCTAGAGTCTCCTCTTTCTGGGGAAAAGTGTGAGAATGACTTCATTTGGATAAGAGAGAGTCAGACCCTGCTGGGTGGAAGCATGAGATTGTTTGTGTTGTTGCATGGAAGTTAAAATATGTGTAGAGGAGTTTTTATGAGTGCTGGGTAGCCAAAATGGATGTATTTATGGTGCTGAGACTAGGGATGGAATTTTGCAAATTACATTTCTTAGTTACATTTGCCAACTGACTTCCTTTTAGATTCTACCTTCAGGATATGTAAAGAGAAGACAGAGGAAGGGACTTCCTTCCTGTTTTCCCTGTTTTTGCTTACATTGCCCAGAAGCAGCAGCTGGTTCCAGCCTCCAGTATTTTATGACGTTTCTAGCAAAGTCCTGGGGCATGCTCTCAGAGAAACCAGCCATAGCTCAGCAGTAGTTCCCCCTCTTAGACATATGACAGCCAGCTCTGCAGAGCTCTCCTTCTAAGTTCCCTGCCTCCAGTAACCTGGCTCTTCTCTTTCTGTTCACTGGCCCAATGATGGCACTTGTTGGCCACAGTTATTAATTGCTTTGTTACCCATTCAGTCTTTAAGTTGTCCAACACTTACCTACATGAGGGTCCTCTCAATCTGAAATGTCCAGTGTTGTTTCTGGGTTTTTTTTGACTATGCCTTAACTGATAGAAAGCCATTGAAGGGCTTTGAGATCTGAAATAATTCGTCTTGCATTTTAGTGGGCTCACCCTGGTGGCTGTGTTGGAAAAGACTGAAAGGAGAGACCAAATAGGAGACTATTTCACTAACTGTGAAAGAGTGGTTAGATTCTGTATATATTCAAAATGTATTTGAAAGTATTGATAATGGGATTTGTAGATAGACCAGGTGTAAGTTTTCAGATGAGAGGAAATTGAATTTTGAATAGTATGAATTATTATCAAGGAGAGTAGAAGACTGAATAAAGCACAGAAATTTAGTGTTAATACCAGGTGACACAGGATTAGTGATTATGAATTTAAAAGTGAGACCAATTAGCACAGCTTGTATTTCCTATAGACATGATTCTATGGTGGTTCTATTTGCTAAGGTAGTGCTAGCTGCTGCAACAGATTAACCCTAAAATTGTAGTGGCCTAACACAATAGAAATTTATACTTCAATAAGCTTAAGTCTAATGGGTCATGGGACGACAGTGGAGGTAGAATCTGAGGTGGTGTACCTGTGTCTTTCAGTGATCCTGGCTAAAGCTCAACACATGTTTTCCAAGGTTATCCTTCATGTTGACATCTAGGGGTAAAATTGGGGAAGGAGTAAAATGGAGGATCTCAAGAAATGTTATTTATGCCAGGCCTGGAAGTGATATGCATCATTTCTACTCACACTTCATAGATTAAAATTCAATGCCGTAGCTACATATTAAGTAAACAGAGGCCAGGAAATATTGTCTAGCTTTGTACCCAGGTGGAAAAGAAAATAGTTTTGATGAACTATTAGCCAGTCTCTGTGAAAGAAGAGACAAGGTCTGTCCTGCAAGCAGAAATTAGGCAAGGAGTTGGACCAGGTTTGCCAATTTGCAGCAGTACCACAAGTGTGAGAGAGAGGCAAAGGTGTTCAGTGAATACGTGAGGAATGACTGTGACTGACCATGACTTTAAACAGGATAAGGAGAAAGAGAGGACATAAGGAGAGAGCAAAGATGTGAAGCTTGATGTGCTGGGGTGCCACCGTGGAGAAAGGACTGTGAGAGCCTCCATTCTAGCGGCTATTAGCTGGCAAGACCAAGAGGTACTGGTGGAGAATGTGTTGCTTAAATTGGAAAATCTGCATAAACCGCAGGGCTACATTTTTTTTTCTTTTTTATAAGAGCAGGACCCTGAAACCCTGAAATTTAGTATCTAAGATAAGGGGCAAGAAAAAGCACTGGGAGAGAGACTGTCAAGGATTTAGAGTCTATGATATTGGCAGATGAGCTACACAGACATCGAAATGTTAAAGATAGTGGCAGGTGCTGAATCTTCAAGGAATGAGGAAGTGTTAAAATAAGAACAGTGGAAGATTTAGAAAGCTATTTAGTGGATCACGAATAGTCAAATTATAGGGGTGCCTGGATGGCTCAGGTCATGATCTCACAGTTTGTGAGTTTGAGCCCTGCATTGGGCTCTGTACTGACAGCTCAGAGCCTGGGGCCTGCTTCGGATTCTGTGTCTCCCCTTCTCTCTGTTCCACCCCCACTCTCATTCTGTCTCTCTCTCTCTCAAAAATAAAGATTTTTTAAAACTTGAAAAAAAATAGCCAAATTATGGAAAGTCTCCAAATATCTATTGACTGATGAATGGATAAAGTAGATGTGGTATGTATGTGTACACACACACACACACACACACACACACACTGGAATGTTACTTGGCAATCAAAAAGGCTGAAGCCTTGCCACTTGCAACAATGTAGACAGAACTAGAATGTATTATGCTAAGCAAAATAAGTTAGAGAAAGACAAATACCATAGGATTTCACTCATATGTGGAATTTAAGAAACAAAATAGATGAACATAAGGGAAGGGAAGGAAAAATAAGATAAAAACAGAAAGAAAGGCAAACCAGAAAAGACTCTTAAATACAGAGAATGAGTTGAGGGTTGCTGGAGGGGTCTGGGGTGGGGTGATTGGCTAAATGCGTGATTAGTATTAAAGAGGACACTTGCTGGGATGAGCACTGGGTGTTATATGTAAGTGATGAATCATTAAATTCTATTCCTGACATCATTATTACATATGTTAACTGACTTGGATTTAAATAGAATTTGAAAAAAAAATAGTCCAGAAAAAAAATGGTGGCAGAGGATAGATGAACTTAATTTGGAATGGTTGATAATTCTGGGGGATGGACATATAAGTTAATGATAATACTCTACATGTGTGTATTATTGAAATTTTCCAAAATAAAATTTATAAAAAAGAGAAACAAAAAATATGAATAAAGCTACTTAGTGGGTAAAAAGGCAATATTTGGTCATTGGTTATGGGCAGTGGAGATGAAGGAAGTGTCAGGAGTCAATCTCAGGTTTCTCACTTATGCAAATGAGTAGATAGTTTAGTCATTTACAGAAGAGGAACTCTCCAATGTAACTACTTCTAGGAGATAAATGATGAATTTATTTTTGAATATATAGATTTTGAATGTTCTCTTTCTCAAATATCTAAGTGGAGATTTTGATGAGATTGTTTGAAATCTAAAGGTCTGACATTCTTAAAATAGTATCATGTGTGTTTCATAGATTTATGCCAACATAACTTAGAAAAATATTGCAATCTTTTGGAGTATAAACTATTTCTTCCTAGGTTGGATTTTTCACCTGTCCCCATTGGAATGTACTCAGATCTCTCTATTATAGGTCTGTACACAATAGGGATGGTAAGGATAGGTCTTGAAGAGAATACGCACCCCACTGAAAGAAGTCTTAAAGTAGATTCAAGATTTTCATTTTTCTTAATATCTACCCCAATATTCCTACTCTTCCTAATCAATCTCCTATTTTTTACTTAGGGCACTTGAACAGTCTGTGAATACACCTCACCTTTTGATCCTATAACTAACCCAGATACTAAATGTTGAGTTTAATGTTCAGTCGTTTCCACCCTGCCACTTACAAATAAAAATAAATACGTATATACGAAAGAATGACTTCTTTTTAGGTTTACAAGAGAAACTCTATTTGAATTGACATTGTTAAACCACTGAGTATGTTGTTTATTTATTTTTTATATGGTCTCCAGGGCAGCCAAAACCAAGAAAGTGTGAAGTTTAGTTGCCAAAAAATAGAGTTAGTCAAGAAGAAAAGAGTAGTCAATAGAATTAATAGTAACATTTATTGAGAACTTACTAGGTGCCAAGCTATGTTCTAAGAACTTCACATATTTTCATTTACTTTATTCTTACAACATACCTATGAAGTAAGTACTATTTTTACTCTACTTTATAGAGAAAGAGACTGAGGCACAGAGAGATTTCTTTTTTAACTAATTGCCTTCAGCCCCAGCTAGTTATTGGCAGATCTGGGAATCTATCCCAGCCTGTTTGACTCCAGAGCCCACAGTTTTAACAACCACTTTATACTAACTTCTAACCAAAGTGATCATAACTACGCAGAGAAAAGTAGGCCATGAAACACAAAATTGATTTTTGGAGTTAGTAGCATGAAGGTCATTGTTGATAATAGTGAGAGCTGTTTCAGAGTACATTGAGAAGAGAATGGGAAAGGAAGAAGAGGATATAATGAAGGTTCTCAACTGTGTCAAGAAATTTGACTTTAAGCTTAGGAGAGGAAGAGAGATAAGATGATAGAAGTAAAATAGAGTCAAAGAAGATTTTATTTTTGTTTATGTTTTTATGTTTTTGGTTTTTTTTTTTAAGATGGAAAGAAATCTTCAAATATTTATGGGAAGGAACTGTTTGAAAGAAGGAGGTTGATTACATAGGAGAGTAATGGGTTAAGAAACAGTACATGCTTCTTGGAAAAGTGAGAGGAGGTCGAATCTAGGGCACTGGTGGAAGAACTGACCTTAAACAGGGTCAAAGACAATACTTCTACTTGGATGGGAGGAGAGGAGAAGTGGATGGGTGCAAATGCAATTAGGTTTATAGACTGGGTGGTTGGGAAATGAGGGTGTGCCCATCTGATAGCTCTTATTTTTCTTGTCTAGGGAGTAAATTCCTCTGGGCCTGAAAAACGATGGGTCTGGTGTGATGTAAATAGAGACTGAGAAAAGTATAGAGTGTATGAATAATTGAGGCCAGTGAGAGATTTGTTAGGGACCTAGGTTAAGTTGGTGATGATAAATTTATAGTGTTACTTTGCTGTTTGTTATTTCCTCCAGTATTATTCACTGCCCAACACACAGAAAATGTATTCCTTTAGAATTTAGTTTTGCTAAATGAATGCAATGGGAAAAAGAATAAGGAATTGCAGTTTACAAGGAAAATAGAGTAATTGAAATAATATACCATGGAATCTAAAGTAAACAGGGAGGCAGAAAAGATAAGGATTATGGTTATGGTTATGGTTATGGTTATGGTTATGGTTATGGTTATGGTCATGGTCATGGTCATGGTCATGGTCATGATTAGAGGTAGGGTTGGGGTAGAGTAAGGGTAGGGTAGAGTGTGGAAGGGTTAAAGGACTAAAGACCCTGCAAAGGTCGATGAATTGTCATCATAGATTTAGCTGAAAAATACACTTATTATTAGCCTGAGGCTATGGCCCTTTCAAGATTATGGCTTTAGGAATGGATGTCAGAATGAGGTAGAAGAAAACTTTGGAAACAAGTAATTAGAGTCCTAAATGGATTGGCCATGGACCTGGAAATCTTACAGGATAAGAGCAGAAACCTAGGGTGGAGGGGCAGTCTTTCTGTGACTCGGGTATCAAGCTTTTCAGTGGATGATGGGGAATTATTGAGTGGCTGGTAGGTGCCACCTGTAAAGTATGGGAATGTGTGCTCTGACTAAGTGGAAGTCTCAGAGCAGTAGGAGCCCTCATTGACAGTGGAAAAAGCAAATGTGTGAAATCTGCTAACATTACTGCTTGATGTGTAATATATGGAGATGACAGAAAAATAAAAGTTACGTCTTGAGGCCAATAAGTGAAACTGGGTTCTCAAGAGACAGCCAGGATTGCAGCAGAGGTGGGAGGAGTGTTCTAAAAAGAAGTCAATGGTGTAGGGGGATTTTTATGTTAGGGAGTAGATCTTTAAGGGGAACTTGGTATGGACGGGGAGAAAGGAAGGGGGGGGTGCTAGAAGAAGTTTTCTCGGGAAGATAAACAGTATAATATAGTAGGAAATAGATTTTTTTTTTGCAATAGGTTATAAATTTTTTAAGCGATCACTAAGATTTTGAATATCGGATGAATTCAACAGGAATTAAGAGCCTGGGAATTCAAGAATTTTACCCTGACAGTCTCTAAAGTGTGTAGAATTGAGGGATTGATAGATAGTTCTTGGCTCACCTAACTTGAGGCAATGTTGGTTTGGCCACAGGAGTCTGAGCAGAACACAAGGATTAGGTGGTGTAATAGCCCCATCGTTATAAGCCTAACATGTTTATCATTCATCTAAATATTTATTACTTTGACTATAATCTGTTATTGCATGTATCATTTTGCATTGCATTTGTTTATTTACAAACCTCCTCTGTTAAACTCTGGGTTCCCAAAGGCAAAATCTGAGTCTTGTGTTTTTATCCGTAACACTTGGCTTAGTGCCTGTTCAACAAATATTTGATCCAATGACTTTAAACACACTGCTTCTAGTCCAAGTTCATTGCACTGTCTGCTAATCAATATGGTTTATCAATGCTGTGCATTGCTTTGGTAGTTCATGATTACTTTCAAAAAATTTTAAAGTCTAGATATAGACAGAGGTTAGATACAAACAAGAGGAAGAATGTGGAAGCATTAGTTTCTGTATGGATCAGTGACAAGACAGAGAGGAAACTAATTAGCATTCTTTTCATTATCAGTTGTTTTCAATTGTGCTATGATGACCTGGATAGGATTTCTCATAAGAACTGAGTAGTGAAAAATAAATAAAAGAGGAATAAGTCAATTGCTTAACTGAGTTTGATCCTGAAGTAATTGACCTGAAAAAATTATTTCAAGAATAAATGGCTTACTGGATTCTAGTTCATTATTTGTAGCTGATATTTTACAATGAAACACCCTCCCTTATCTGCATCATCATATTTTATGGCCAAACTTTCTTAAAATGAGTTAAATCTCATTCACTATGACAAAATTCAATCAGAGCCTTAATTTTTTAATAATCCCTGGTTATAATTAATATCTTTCCTTAAGAGTGAAAATTTTTTCTCCTATTCTAGAATTCTGAACATTTTTTATACTGGTTTGATTGTAATCCCTGACCACAGGCTTCACAAAGGATTTTTTTTTATTTTTTAATCTTTATTTATTGTTGAGAGAGAGCATGCACAGAGGAGGAACAGAGAGAGAGAGACACAAGCTGTCAGCACAGAGCCCAACATGGGGCTCGAACTCACGAACTGTGAGTCCATGACCTGAGCCAAAGTTGGACGCTTAACCAACTGAGCCACCCAGGTGTCCCTAGGATGTTTTAGAACAGTAGACAGTGTGCAGTTTCATCAAACATAGCTCTTGCCAAATTCCAGTGGTGAAAACATCTAATAGTCTTGCAGGGAGAAGCAGAATAGCATTTTCACAAGGTGAGGTTCTAAGCTTATCTCTGACACAATTATACTTCCCTTTTTAATCAGTCATAGATTTTGCTGTAAAGGCTATAATAATATCATAATAAACTTATTATTATAATTACCACTTATCAAGTGCCTGCTCTGTGTTGGATGACTGACAGTATCTTACATTATTTTAAAAACAATCCAGAAAAGTTTTCTTTACAGCTCTGAAATTACAGCTGATAAAACAGGCTCAGAAAATTTAAGTTATCTGCAGTCAAATTTTTAAAAAATTTTTAATGCTCATTTATTTTTGAGAGAGAGACAGAGTATGAGTAGTGGGGCAAGGGGAGAGGGGTGCAGAGAGAGAGGGAGACACAGAATCTGAAGCAGGCTCCAGGCTCCAAGCTAACAGCACAGAGCCTGTTGCAGGGCAGAACACACAAACTGTGAAATCATGACCCAGACCAAAGTCAGATGTCCAACCTACTGAGCCACCCAGGCGCCCATGCAGCCACAAAATTTTTAAGAGAGCACCTAAGATTTAAGACCAGAGTACTAATTCCCAGTCTGCTAGCTCTTGGTGCTATTTCACACCACCTCCACACCAAACTGTAGTTACCAGTGGCTCCTTCGGAAAGGAGGCAAATGTGTACATAAGTGCATGTGCACGACACTAGCTACTGGCCAGCACATAGGAGACATAGACCTAGTTGAATCAGAACTAAGCAATGATTCTAATGCAAAATCTAAATTGTCTGCCTTCAATTCCATGTTGAACTTTTCTTATTCATTTTAATGAAAAAAATTATTTTCCCTGGAAATATATTTCATTTCATGTAGTTTTGTGATATAAGTACAAGTTTTAAAAGGAAAATAAATAGTAGAAGGATGTTTCATTCAAGTAAAAAATGTTACTTCATCTTCATAGTAAGCTTGCTAAACCAGAAACTTTGTCTTTGGCTGGGATTATATTTTCCACTGAAAGAAGAGTGCTATGAATTTAATTGTGGCCAAGATTTCTATACTTGATAAAAGTAAGAAGTTTATCACTTTATCACTTATGTAAGTTGGAAACACAGCAGGCATACTCTTCATCGAGCCATTTTATTAATACTGGAAAACTGAACTTCCAAACAATACCTGCATTTCCAAAATCCAGAACCCTTTAACTGGAAGTTTTGAATGAACGTGGTGCTAGAACTTATTTGACTTATACACATGCCTTGAGGTAACATTAAACTCCTTTATATGAATTTTCATGTGCTTCACTACAAAAATATTAACATTCTAACAGATGCTGCACCTAGTATGTAATATATGGTATATACACCACATTACTTTTCTAAAATCCAAACAGTTTTGAATAGCATGACACTTCTGGACCCAAGAGTTTTGGAGAATGATCTTTCAGACTGTACATTTCTCTTTCATGTTCAGCTCTGTTGCAATTCTATAAAAGCTACCTTACATTTATATAGTAAAGTTGCACTAACTCAATATATTTTAAATTAGCTTGAAGTATGGGACATGTTTTGTAATTAATTTATTAATACGTGAGTAAGCAGACTTCCAAGTAGAGTGCATCCACCCTCTGCAAAAGCCAATGTGGGCATTTTTCTGTGAAGTTGTAAGAGGTCAACATCCTGGATATAGGACACTCCCATCATACCTACAAGTCTCTCCAAACCCTTTTTCAGTGAATCCCCTTTCCACTGGCAGCATGGCCAACCATTTGGCTACTATAGAATAGAATTATACAATATGTCATCTATTCTGCTTGCTTTTTTCACTCAGTTTGAAGATTTGGGATTCATCCATCTTCTTTCATGTATCAGTAGTTGTTTCCTTTTATTCTTGAAGAGTAGTCCAGTCCAGCATATGAACATCTCATGACTTGTGCATTTACCTGTTGGTGGACATTTGGGTTATTTTTATATTAGGGCTATTTTGAGTAAGTTTGCTATAAACATTCAAGTGTTTTGTGGGCATATACTTTATTTTTTCCTGGGTAAACATCTAGGAGTGAAATCTATGTGTCCATACAAAAAGGGTATATATAACTGTAAGAAATTGCCAAACTGTTTTCCAAAGTGGTTTATCATTTTACATCCCTGCTAACAGTATATCAGAGTTTCAGTTGGTACCTATATTCAACACAAGTGTTATTATTAGGGTTTTGTTTCAGTGTGTGTGTGTGTGTGTGTGTATTTATTTGTTTAATTTTATTAATGTTTATTTTTGAGAAAGAGAGACAGAGTACAAGTGGGGAAGGGACAGAGAGAGAAGGAGACGAAGAATCTGAAACAGGCTCCAGGCTCCGAGCTGTCAGCACAGAGCCAGATGCAGGACTGGAACCCACCAGCCGTGAGATCATGACCTGAGCTGAAGTCGGAGGCTTAACCAACTGAGCCGTCCAGCCATCCCTGTTTGTTTGTTTTTAATAACTTCAGCTGTCTAATGAGTATGTAGTAGTATCTTACGGTGGTTTTAATTTGCATTTTCCTGATGACTAATGAAGTTCAACATCTGTTTCTGAGCTTATTAGCCATTTGTATGTCTACTTGTGAAGTGTTTGTTCAAATATTACCTCCCCTTTTTGGTCATCTTATTGTTGAAGTATAAGAGTTCTTTTTATATTTTGGATCCAAGCCTTAATCAGACACATGTGGTGTGAATATTTCTTTCAGCCTGTGACTTGGCTTTCATTTTCAGTAACGTCTTTTGCTGAGCAGATGTTTTACTTCAATTAAGTCCAATTAAATTTTTGTGTGTACTTCATGCTTTCTTTGTCCTAAGAAATCATTGCCTACCCTAAGGCTGCAAAAATTTTCTTTTTATTATAGTAGTTCAAAAATAATGCTAACTCTCCTTTGTTTAAAAAAATATGTATTTTATTTTTGAGGGAGAGAAAGAAAGGGAGAGCATGAGCCAGAAGAGGACAGAGAGAGAGGGAGACAGAGATTCAAAGCCTGCTCTGTGCTGAGAATGGAGAGCCCAACGTGGGTCTCTAACTCATGAACCTTGAGATCGTGACCTGAGCTGAAGCCAAAGTCAGATGCTTAACAGACTGAGCTACCCAGGTGCCCCCAGCTCTCCTTTTGCTTTTGATTACTTTTAAATTTTTTAAATGTCCATTTATTTTTGAGAGAGAGTGAGAAAGGGAGCATAAACAAGCCCGCAAGTGAGGGGACAGAGAGAAAGGAGACATAGAATCCAAAGCAGGCTCCAGGCTCTGAGTTGTCAGTACAGAGCCTGAGGTGGGGCTCGAACTCTCAAAGCGTGAGATCATGACCTGAGCCAAAGTCAGATACTGAACCAACTGAGCCACCCAGGTGCCACTGCTTTTCCTCTTTTGAGTGAGAAGTTGGGCCAGATAAATATGAACTCCTACTTAACTAGTATTTTTTTTTAAATTAGTTCCTGAGATTTTCTATGAAAAAAATCCATACTGGTTATTTTTCTAAATAAAATGGGCCAATCAGAAGTCGATATTTCCAGTTCTTAGTGAATATGCACTATATTAGGAGAAATAAAAGAAGTATAGTTCAAGGGTCAATGTGTTAAGTGCCTCAAGAACAATATGAACATAGTTTTAAAGATGTTCTAGGCACCAGAGGATCACTGCTGACCGAGCAAAGAAAGCTGGATGGAAAAGGCAGCACTCAACCTAGGCTGTAGGTGACGGCAGAATTTTGATGAATGTGGTGAAGATAGGGCAGCAAATCTAGCATCGCATAAACAGGAGCACAGGGGCATTTTTTTTTTTAATAGGGAGTGTTCAGGCAATAGTGGACTATGTAGTTTGTCTGGAGATTAGTTCCAGTGGATACTTTAGGTGGGTAATGAGACCTGAGACCAGAAAAGTAATTTGGAGGCTTTTCCAGGTGGTTCATAGTATGATAAGTGCTGCTTACCTCACTAAGTTTTTCTAGATTCTTTATGAAGGACACCCATGGATGATTTCAAGGTGGTTTCTAGAGTCAAAGGGGGTGCTCTAGGAAGGTTTTCATGTAGCTTTGGTGAGAGTGGTTCAAGGGTAAATACACTGAAGAGAGAGACACAATTTAGGACTCAGCTGAAAAGAACTGGTCTTTGCTGTTAGCACTGCATTTCTCCTTTACTCATTTTCACACATTCTATGTTAAGTCTCTCCACTGTGATTATGAGAGTTTCATTTGTTGTTGTCATTGTTGTTGTGTGTTTATTTGTTTGTTTTTTTAAGAACGGGGCTGGGACTTACTCCTCTTTTCATATTCTTTAGCCTGTAGAGTAAATCGCACAGCTGTGTTGATTGATACACGAGTAGCCCAAAGAGAGTGTAGGAGGATGGCAGAGAGAAAATAAAAATTGTCAGTTCTGGGGAAATATTAATCCTGGCCTCATAACCACGATTGCCTTACAGACGTATATCATGTTGTATCAAAACCTCAGTTGTTAAGAAACCAGTTTTGCTTCTGGCTGTGTAAACATACGAAGGTCACATCTACCCTAAGTCTCTCAAATTCGCTTTCACTATCTATGAAATGAGAGGTTTAAATGAAATAGTTCTAAGGTGGCTTTTATCTCTGAACCTCTAAACACTGGGACAAAATCAATGTGTTATTACTTTCTGAGAAATTATTTATGTAGGGGGCTTAAAAGCGGTCATTTTTTGTGTGTGTTTTTTTTTTAAGTTATCCCAGACATAGCATTTAGAATAAGCAACATAGCAAATCATTGAATTTAGTATGTACAGGGTATTGATTCCTTGTTTGGTGATGGAGTGATTTTGTAAGCATTTCTTAGACTTAATTACATGTTAGCTTTTATCATATCATACATTGATTAAATATAATATGATCGTTGTTCCATGGTTTTAAATTCTCCATTTCTTTGTCCTGTAAGTGGCTAAAACTATGCATCTTGCTTGTAGATTTAAAAGAGAGTGCTTGCCACATATTACTTTTCCACTGGGATCCTCTACCCATCAACATGATGGAAGGAAAGGAAGAAAAGAAGGAAAGAAAAAAGGTAGACCACTGGTCACAGAGTGTTTTAGGGTTAAGAAGGAGGAAATGACAAAGGAGAACCCTGTTAGAGCTCCTAAAATCTGAAAGAGAACTCCGTTTTCATTCACTGTCCCCACTATTACTTTTCTGTAAGCCTTGAGAGTTATATCCCTCAGCTGGAGAAACTTTGATTTAGTATTTAGTTAATAAAATAATTTTCCCAGAAATTTACATCATGATAAATGTTATGAGCTATAACATTTCTATTAAAAGGAAAGCTGAGTAATACAAAAAATACAAGAGAATCTCATATATATATGTACATATATATACTAAAATGATGGAGTTTTAATATTTAACTCATTTGCACATTTCTGAATACCATTTTTCAAGGAGTAATGTTGATCTTTATTAATTTAATAGCAAAATATAGACTCTGTTGTACATAAAATAATTGGCAAACTGCTTAATGATTTATACAAACTAACTTTCATCTTAAACTTCAGAAATTCTAAACTTTCAACACTTCAAGAGTTTTATTTTGCTTTTGATATAGAAAGAGAAATAAGAAACTCTCCAGAGAAAATTTCTGTGCAAGCAAAATGTGTTCCAAAAAGGCTTGTGAAACTCTATTTGATATTGTTATCTACTAAGAGAGAGAATGAAATTATCATTTGATAAAGCCCAAAGAAAACTTGATGGTCTCAGATAAAGTGAGTGATCTTTGCAGAGGAAAAGTACTTCACAGAAGCCGGAAACTGGGATACCAGAAGGAGGAAACTGGTACTAGAATATTTCACTTAATGACTGTATGACAAGTCCATCACAGGTCATTATT
Source organism: Hyaena hyaena (assembly GCF_003009895.1). Classification (NCBI taxonomy): domain Eukaryota; kingdom Metazoa; phylum Chordata; class Mammalia; order Carnivora; family Hyaenidae; genus Hyaena; species Hyaena hyaena. Next base: position 1,146,857 of record NW_024080985.1, on the reverse strand, counting down.
TATAGGTCATTTTCCTGTCAATTGTAGGAATCCTGGCCTTAATCATTTGTGTCAACACACACTTCCGTATAAAAACTTCCAACATGATACAGATAATTCTGAGAAACACGATATGTGTTCTGACAATTTTGTGCTTTCCTTTTGCCTCTGAATTTGCCAAGATATTTCCTGTTAACTCCTTGGCATGAGTGTTTTTGAGTGTCTGTTACTAATGCCAGCACTGGGTGTCATGCTGGGAAAATCCAGGTTTTGAAAGGAAAATTACAAAGCATTGGGATCAGCATTAAATTTAAAGAAACATCACTAATACTTTCAGAGACACTTCCACAGTTACGTAAACCATTATTTTTGACAGAATTTCTTTTTAACGTCTTTACTGAGGAATAATTAATATACAAAGAACTACACATGTTTAATGTGTATAATTTGATGAGTTTGGACACATGCAAACACCTGCAATACCATCACCGTGATCAAGGTAAAGATATATCGAACATCTCCCAAAGTTTCCTTGTGTCCCTTTGTGTTTTGTTTTGTTTTGTTTCTACCCTCTTAACACATTTTTAAGTGCGTAATACCATATTGTTAACTATAAGCAACAGACCTCTGGAATTTATTCATCTAGCATAACCTAAACATTATACCCATTGAACAACAACTCTTCATTTCTTCTACCTGGAGCCCCATGGAAACCACCATTCCGTTCTCTGCTTCTATGAGTTTGATATAGTCCTGCTTGTCTATTTTTTGCTTTTGTTGCATCTACTTTTGGTGTCATATCCAAGAAATCATTTCTGAAACCAGCGTCAAGAAATTTCTACCCCCACCATGTTTTCTTCTAGCAGCTTCAAGTTTCAGGTCTTACATTTAAGTCTTTAATCAATTTGGAGTTGATTTTTGTGTGTGTATGGTGTAAGATAATGATCCAATTTCATTCTTTTGCACAGGGATATTCAGTTTTGCTAACACTATTTGTTGACAAGACTATCCTTCCCCTGCTGTGTATTCTCAGCACCCTTATCAAAGATCAGTTGACTGTATATATGTGGATTGATTTGGGGCTCTCTATTCTATTCCATTGATCCATATTTATGCCTTTTTGCAAGTACAATACTGTTTTAATTACTGTGGTTTTGCAACATATTTTGAAATCTGGAAGTAGGGTGTTTCCCACTTTCTTTCTCAAGATTGTTTTGGCTCTTCTGTTTTTTTGTGGTTCCATATGAATTTTAAGATTTTTTTTCTATATCTGTAAAATAAAACAAAATCCATGTAGAGTTTGATGGGGATGACGTTGGATCTGTATTATGAACCTATTAACAATATCAAGTCTTCCAATCTATTGAATTGAATTCCAATCTATGTCTTTCCATCTATTTTTATCTCCTTTAATTTCTTTTGTCCACGTTTTATAGTTTTCAGTGTCCAAGTCTTTCTCTTCCTTGGTTAAGTTTATTCTTAGGTGTTTTATTCTGTTTGCTGGTGTTGTCAGTAGAAGTTTTTTTCTTTTTCTTCGTCTTTTTTTTTCTTTTCATCTGGTTTCTTCTTAGTGTATGGAAATACAGCTGACTTTTGTATGTTGATTATTTGTATCCTACAACTTAACTAAGTTTGTTTATTAATTCTAACAGTTGTTAGGGTTTTTTGTGGTGTCTTTAGGGTTCTTACATATTGGATCATATCATCTACCAACTGAGATAATTTTACTTCTTCCTTTCTGATTTGAATGCCTTTTATTTATGTTTCTTGCCTAATTATTCTGGTGAGGGATTCCAGTACTATTTTGAATAGATGTGACACGAGTGAGCATCCTTACCTTGTTCCTAATGTTACAGGAAAAGTTTCCAGTTTTTTTGCTGTTGAGTATATCAGCTGTGGACTTACAGTATATGGCCTTTATTATGTTGAGGTACATTCCTTCTATACTCAACTTGTTGAGAGCTTTTATCACGAAAAGATGCCACATTTTGTCAGATACTTTTTTGTGTGTATCTGTTGAGATAATCATGATTCCCACTCCACCCCCATCATTCTATTTTGTGTTGAATCACCTATATTAATTTGTATATGTTGAACCAACCTTGCATCCTAGAGATATCTCCCAGTTAATCACAGTATATTTGCTGTTTATATCAGTTTGCCAGTATTTTGTTGAGTACTTTTGCATCTGTATTCATCAGGGATACTGACCTAGAGTGTTTTTTTTCCCTTATAGTTTGGACTGGTGTCAGAGTAATGCTAGCCTCATAAGATGATTTTGGAAGTATTCCCTCGTTCTCAATTATTTAGAAGAGTTTGAGATAGATTCTTCTTAAATGATTGTAGAATTCATCAGTGAAGTCTAGGCCTAGGCTCTTCTTTGTGAGAAGGCTTTGATTACTAACTCAATCTCCATAATCATTACTGGTCTGCTAAAGTTTTCTCTTTCTTCATGACTCAGTTTTGGTAAATTGTATCTATCTAGAAATTATCCATTTCTTCTAAGTTATACAATTTGTTGACCTACAATTGTGCATAGCAGTTTCTTATGACCCTTTTCATTTCTGTTGCATCAGTTGTTAATGTCTTCTGTTTTATTTCTGACGTTTTAAATTTGAGTCTTCTTTCTTTTTTGTTCTTAGTCCATCTGAAGATTTGTCAATTTTTTTACATTAAGAAAAAAACCCGTCTTAGTTTTGTTGACTTTCCTTTCTGTTTTTTTCTAGTCTGTTTTATTTCTGTTCTTCATTATTTCCTCCTTTATGCTACTTTGCACTTAGTTTGTTCCTTTTTTTCTAGTTCCCCAAGGTATAAGTTTAGGTAGCTTATTTGAGATCTTTCTTCTTTTTTAACGTAAGCATTTGTTGCTATAAGTTTCTCTCTTAGTATTGCCTTTACCACATCCCACAAGTTTCATCTATTGTGTTTTCATTTTTATTTGGCTCGACATATGTTCTGATTTTCCTTTTGATTTCTTCTTGGGCCCATTAGTTGTTTAGCACTGTGTTAATTAATTTCTATCTATGTGTGGAATTTCCGATTTTTCTTCTGTTATTGATCTCTAGTTTTGTACCATTATGGTATGGAAAAGAAACTGGCATAATATTAAGTACTTCTTACATTTGTTAAGACTTTTTTGTGGCTTGACATGGAGTCTTTCCTGGAAAATGTCCTACGTTACATGCTTGGGGAAAATATGCATTCTGCTGCTGTTAAGTGGTATGTTCTGCATATATTTGTTATGTCTATTTGGTCTATAGTGTTGTTCAAGTCTGTTGTTTCCTTGATTTTTTTTGTCTGGATGTTATATCCATTTTTAAAACTGTGATATTAAAGTAACCTATTATTATTGTATTGCTGGTTATTTCTCTCATTAGTTTTGTTAATATTTGCTTTATATCTTTATATGCTCTAGCATTGAGTGCAGATATAATTGTTATATCTTCCGAAAGAACTAGAATATATACTTATATATCATTTATATCTTTTATTATTATATAATGTTCTTTTTTGTCCCATGTGATGTTTGACTTAAAGCCTATCTTATCTTATATAAATATAGCCACCTCTGCTCTCTTTTGGTTACCATTTGCATGGAATATCATTTTCTATCCCTTCACTTTCAGTCTATGTGTATCTTAAATATATGAGTGAATCTTTTATAGACAGCATACAATTTGGTCTTGTTTTATGGCCCATTTATCTACTCTATGTCTTGTGATTGAAAAGTTTAGTCCATTTATTTTTAAAGTAAGTATTGATAAGAAAAGGCTACTATTGCAATGTTGTTAATTGTTTTATGTGTGGTTTGTGGTGCTTATATACCTCTTGTCTTCTCTTGTTTTCCTTTGTGTTTTGTTGATTTCCTGTAATAATGTTCTTTGATTGCTTTCTCTTTTTCTTTTGTGGATTATACATATAAATTATACCATGAGGTATAAATGGTTACCATAAGGATTATATGAGACATCTTCTAGTTATTACAGTCTACTTTAAACTGATAATTCAATTTGAATCACATACTAAAAGTTTACATTTTACTTCTTCCACACACACTTCATGTTATTGATAACACAGCTTGTATCTTTTTATATTTTGAATCCATTAACAAATTTTTATAGTCATATTTTTAATTCTTTATCCTATAACTTCGATTCTAAAATTGACAGTAATTTACACACCATTATTGCAATATTGTATATTTGCTTATATACCTACCTTTATACTTTACTGTTTTCACATTACTAATTAGCATCCCTTCATTAAAGCTCAAGGAACTCCTGCGCCATTACTGTAAATCAGGCTTAGCAGCAATGTGCTTCCTCAGCTTTTGTTTGTCTGTGAATGTCTTGGATCTTTCCTTCATGTTTGAGGACAGTTTTACCAGGCATAGTATTTCTGACTGGCAGTTTTTTCTTTTGGTACTTTGACCATTTTGTCCCACTTCCTTCTCTCCTTCAAGGTTACTGCTTCCTCTAAGGAAGAAATTACACACCAGGTGGATCTCTCTCTCAGCACTGGGCTCTACAGGCTAGGGGGAGGGGTTGACCTGAATAAAGTAGAACTGCTCTACTTACCCATTTCAAAGTGTTTTTTCTGAGTTTTATTCTCACCAGAGGTGTTGCAACTTCTTGACTAGATTCTGGCGTTCTTATCTTATTATTGATCTATTGGTATTTCTGTGGAGTAACAAGGCCTGGGACATCCTCTTCTGCCATCTTGCTGACATCACAGACAAAATTATTGGAAGTTTTGTTTCCTCGCCTTTTTCCCGACATGCCGGTTCCCATTGAGCAATTATTTCATGAAAGAGATAAAACGATTGCACTCTTTTTGTCATGAGCTTTCACTATAGGCATCAAGACATCTCTTGAAAGCAACAGCAACAAAATTTTCTGTATGACCAAGGTTGTTAGTACTCTAAAAAGTAAATGTATTTCAAGGTATAATTAGCTATGATAGGTATTTAGGAAGGCTTCTTCCATGATAAAAAGAGGGAGTTCCTCAAACTATCTTCAGATAAAACCATAGAACTTCATCTGTAAAGAATTCACACAATTTCATTGCTCTATATTATAATCATTCCTATTAAAAATTTAATGGGATTGGTAATATTTCCCAGTGATGCTTTTGATATTCATTTTTAAGATCCATAAAAAAGATATAAAGATCTCTTCTTGGCTCTGGCCCTGTCTGGACTGGGGCACTGAGGGTGTGGGTGGTGGATCAGTTAGCACAATTCGAAGAAAATTACCATTCTAGGGTAAAATAGATTGAAATTTTATCGCCAATGTAATATTTTCTAACAGAAATATTGATAAGATTATAAGTGATTATGTCAACTAGAAAAGTCTAGTTTTCAAATTAACATAATAGTTTACAAATAAAATAAGATATCGATATACAATGAGAAAGTCATTTACAAATCAAGAACATTTTGAAAAAAGAATTGCCACTTCAGAGGGAAAAAAAAGAAGTTAATGAACAAGGAAATAAATATTTTCACATAAATTTAGTGATTTATGAAGCACAGAATACAAAAGAGCCCTAATTAGCCAGCTCATGTGATAACAAATAATTAATTTTATAAAAATATAATGTAATTTTTATAAGACTCCTCAATTAGAACTGCAGAAAAATTAATCAGCATAATCCATTAGGATTAATTAAATAATCTAAAGATAAAATTGACGCAGGATATAAGGTTGTAACCTGTAATCTAAGCAGGTAATTAATTGGCTGATCAGAAGTACTAATGTCCTTGCTGGCATCAACATTGTGAAAACTACTCTGGGAATTAAAAATTATTAGGCAAATGATCTTGAAAATCTTAGAATAGGAATTCAAATTTATTAGGCATCATTGAGTGTATACTAAACGTTAAGCGCTGTACCACCTGTGGGACACATGGATGACTAAGATGTGGTCCTCATCACGGAAGAATTAATGACACAGTTGAGGAACTAAATATACTGCAATAGGAAGCTGTCACAGTAATAGCAAAGAGGGAAAATAAGATACGAGAGGAATTTCCCAGAAAAAGCTGACAGGTCGCAGTGACTCTAAATCAGTTTCTCAACCTTAAATTGTATGTGTTCATTTAATTTCATTTGCAAATTCGAAATGTATCATATAATATAACAACAATTAAAGCAATGGCCATTTTAAAGTACCCTTACACCAATTACACACACACTTCTTGAGATTTTGGTAATGCTTTCCACAGAATAATGCTTTTGGCTCAAAAATCGTTGCACTGGATTCAGACTAGATTTGAACAGATAAAGAAAAGTATTAAGATACAGGGTGTGCTGAGACATAAATTAAACTTATATGCCGAAGTGGATCTCTATTCACCTGTATCAGCTGCCTCAAAACCACAGTCTGAAGAGCTTCTTTATGCCAAAAGTTAGAGGTTGGGTTCCAGGCAAATATTTAACAAGTAGGGCTTCTTGACATTATGATGTCTTTTTGCTGTAGTAACCCTCAACCTAAAATGATTTCTGCAAAATGCTAAGTACTCAATAGCTTTCTGTCATTGAACAGATTTTAAATTAAATTAATATCATCCCCATTTGCAAATCTGACATTGTAACCACAACAGGGGGGCTTTTCCTTGTAACCCACCTGGACAGAACTTTTTTTTTTAATATTTTTATTTATTTCTAGGAGAGAGAGAGAGACAGCATGAGCAGGGGAGGGTCAGAGAGAGAGGGAGATATAGACTCTGAAATAGGCTCCAGGCTCTTAGCTGGCAGTCAGCACAGAGCCCGACGCGGGGCTCGAACCCACGAACCGCGAGATCATGACCTAAGCGAAAGTCGGATGCTTAACCGACTAAGCCACCCAGGCGCCCCTGGACAGGACATTTTTTAGGAAACTTTGAAACATATGTCCCATCTAGCTTCAGTAGGTATATTAGTTTCTTGTTGTTGCTGTAACAAATTACCACAGACTTAGTGGCTTAACACAACACAAATTTATTCTCTTAGAACTCTGGAGGTCCAAAGTCCAACATAAGTCTTATGGGGCTAGCATCAAGGTGTTCACACAGCTAGAACTTCTGTCAACTTCTGGAGCCTTCAGGGGAGAATCTGTTCATTGCCTTTTCCAGCTTGTAGAAGATGCTGACAAACCTTGGCTCATGGCCACATCACTCCAACCTCTGCTTATGTTGTTATATCACCTTCCCTTCTGACTCTGACTTCTCCTGCATCCTTTTTATCAGGACCCTTATGATTATAGTGGGTTTACCTGGATAATCAAGGATAACCTCCCAATCTCAAGGTGCTTAACTTAATCACATCTGCAGTCTACCTTTTGTCATGGAGGTTAACATATTCATAGGGTCAGGATGTTAGGCGATGAACACTTTTTATGGGCCATTATTCTATCTACCATAGCAGATGACAACACACTGCCCTTTATGCTCTATCTTGAGTTGAATTTTAACTAGGTCTTCCTCTGAGAGAGGATCTTGCCTTTGAAGGAGGAAGGATGCAGAGAAGGTAAGCTATTTGGCCCATGTCACTTTAGTCTCGTAAAGACAGTACCACCATGCCCGCAACATCTCTGACCAAGGCTATCAGCAAGTTGTTTCCAATGTTATTTTTGTGATTTTCTCTAATTCTGAATCTTCCTGAGAGACATCATTTAATGTCTAAATTGAATAGAGTAGTCTTGACTTCTTACAAAACAAAAGCAACAGAACTCTTAGGTTGATTAGCTGAACATTTCATCAGATCTTTTGGTTTAAATAAAATGTAAATCAGTAAGTTCTCTTCCCATTTCTAAACTACTTGTAAGGTTACCTTAAAAATATTAGGCTTGAAGGCTAATGAACTTCATTGTAACAGTAGGCAAAGGTTTACTTTACTAAGTGCTTTGTCTGTACTATTGAGAAAGAGAACAGTGACACCAGTACTGGGTTATGTATTAACAGCTGACTTCAATTTTAAAAGTCATAATTAACGTGTTTCAAATAAAAGGAAACCTTCAAAAGAACTCATTTAAACTTGTTAATAAAAAGAACAAAACTCAAGTTCTGCCCTTCTCAGTATTATCAGAATTCAGATTAATGTCTCCAGAGGAAGTGGTGGAAACAGGTAGGACAAATGTTCCCAAAGAAAGAATGACTCATCTGGAAGTTTATAATTAAAATCTGGGCCAGGCATATCAAACACTCTTACTAAAGCAAGCTCAAGAGCAGACGTTTTCTTCGGAGCAATAGACTGTGTAACATTGCCATGTAAAAAGTACCTTTTCTTGTAAAAGGGATGAATATAATGATCTTTCATTCACAATATGTTTAAGAATGTTTCCATTTAGTTTATTTTTAAGTAGAAAAACAAGCCAGATACACTGCAAAAGAAGGCAACAGATTCACTGAGGCCATAAGTTGGTCAACATTTAATAAATGTCATTGTTCATTAATTCAACAATTACTGAGCACTTAACACATGCCAAGCAGTGCTCGAGTTATAAAGGTAAATAAGAGAGGAAAAGACTCATCCTCATGGGGCTTCCGCTTAGTGGGGAATTTGACAATCATACCTAAATAGCAATTAATACTTAAATGACAAATTAATATTTGTATTACTATCTCATGAGAAATTGTTACATGTACAGTGTTTTGTGTACATTGAAAGAAACTAAAGCAAATCGAGCAGATAGGTTGTGATAGATGGTGTGAGGGCAGCTTAGATAGAGTGGTCTGGAAATACTTTTCTGAGGAAGCGACATTTGTCCAGGGACCTGAACCTGTACCTAAAGGAAGTCAAGCCACCAACCATGTAAAGATTAGCAGACAGGACATTCCAAGCAGAGGGGACAACAGAATAAAGCAAGCTTCTGATATGGGAAGGAGTTTGACATGATCAAGAGAGAGTAAAGCCGGTGTGGTTGACTTGAGTAAGCAAGAGGGAGAGTGGTAGGAGGAAGTAAGTTATGTATAGCCTGAGGCTGTGAAGCTTAAGTTTATTCTGAGGACAATGCAAACCCTTTGGAGTATTTTCAGCAGAGAAATAACATTATTGATTTCTGTTGTCAAAAGTTCACTCTAGTGAACTATAGTGAATGATGTGGGGGAAGGTGTTGGGATGCAAGAGTAGAAGCAAAGAGACAAGGTAGGTACTGTTCCAGGTGCAAAACAATAGTTATATGGACCAGGAGGTGGTTTGGGAGTGTGAGGAGGGATTCAAGTTCTTTTTTTGTGGAGTGTGGGAGAGAGTGTAAGCAGCCGGGGAGAGGAGCTGAGGGAGAGAAAGAGAGAGAGAGAATCTCAAGCAGGCTCCACTCTTAGTGGAGCTCCATCCCACAACCCTGGGATCATGACCTTTGAGTCAAAATTAAGAGTCAGACATTCAACTGACTGAACTACCCAGGTGCCCCAAAGAGGGGCTGAAGTTCTGAGAGCAACCCCTCCTTGATTCTGATGGAACACCTTTCCTAGGGAAAAACTTTAAAAACTTAAAAAGAATCGTAGCGCATATCCATTTATCATCAAAATTGAGCAAAGATGTCCAAATTGGTCCCCTGAATGCCAAACACCTTCCTTGTTGCCCCTACTGTGTACCAAAAGCTGTTCTTCCCCCTCATGATCACACGATTGTCTCTGCCATGATATTAACTCCTCTTCTTACCTGCTGGTCCCTTAGCCTAAGGATCCTAAAGTGCCGGGCTAGAAATGCAGCTGTACGCTTAGTGGGATGCATCTATGTTTCCTGCTGGAACTTGTTGGGAACCAAAGCCTCTAAACTCACAGAATCTACGAGACTTAGGGAAGGGGAGCATAAATTCACCAATAGGATAACCTGAAGTGATGGTTCCCAAACTCCTGAATTCTATCCTTTGGAAACATACCGCTATAAAACAACTGTAGATATAGAGCGTGTACTTCATCCTGAATGCAGTGCTTTCAACAAGCTGCTTTGTTTTGTTTTAATTTTTTTAACTTTATTTAAATCCAAGTTAGTTCACATATAGTGTAATAATGATTCAGGAGTAGAACCCAGGGATCCATCTCTTACATATAACACGCAGTGTTCCTCTCAACAAGTGCCCTCCTTAATGCCTATCACCTATTTAGCCCATTCCCCCACCCACCTCCCTCCAGCAAACCTCCATTTGTTCTCTGTATTGAAGAGTCTCTTATGATTTGCCTCCCTCTCTGCTATTCTATTTTTCCTTCCCTTCCCCTATATTCATCTGTTTTGTCTTTTAACTTCCACATATGAGTGAAATCCTGTGATATTTGTCTTTCTCTGACTAACTGACTTTGCTTAACATAATACACTCTAGTTCCATCCACACTGTTGCAAATGACAAGATTTCACTCTTTTTCACTGCCGAATAATGCCACTCTCTCAGCCCAACAGCTTCTGGAGGGTGTGGTCTGGGATACAGTCATTAGATCTCATGTGCCCACTGTCTCACTTCCTTTGCTATAAAGTGGGTCCTTCCCAGTGTGACTTTTGGAATGAAAGGAGAGGCACTGGCATATCAATGGTAGAGGACATGGGGCTCCCAGGCATCTGAGCTACTTGCTTCTGCAGCTTCCTTGTGCCCCCCAGCCCTGCATGCACCTGACCATAGAAGTATCATGTCTGCAACCTCATAACAGCTGAGAGCTGCCCATCAGCCACATGCCAAGCAGCTAGGAAAAGGAGTCCTTCATTCTACAGGGGGATGGGAGGGCAACTGGGAAGTATGTTGCATCATCCTCTACATGCTCCAAAGATTTCACATGCTAATTAGATGTTTCTTTCTTATTCCTTATCCTCTTTCAGAGTAGAAAACTGAAATGCAGAAGAAGGTGTCCTCTTTTATGTCATTATCCAACATAATCTCTCTGCTGCATGTCCACAAATGAAGGCAGAACTCTGCTGAATAAAGAACCCCTCACCCATCTGACACCGATTTCATTTACTCTAAATCCTTCCTCCTCTGGGCCGTACATCTCCAGTCATTTTAACTGTACATGTTTCCAGACCATTCGCGCTTCCCTGCACAAACTCAGATTCATCAATGTCCCTCCTAAAGTTTGAAACTATTTCTCATGAGTGTACATGAGGAAAGGACCCCCTAATTCTACATTTTGCAGCTGGTATTTCGAAGTCAAGTCCAAAATTGTGTAATTTTTACTCCTAATTAAATTTCTTCTTAGATTTGGCATCCTATTCCAGACTATAAAGGTATTGAAACCTGGTTCCTTGATCCAACCTATTACTCAGCTGAATGAACCATAAAGAGCACTCTGCTAGTGTGAGAAATGTTTTCAAGTCTGGACTTTTACCCCTTATTAGCTCTACTGTATAGGAAGAGGTTTATCACATTACATCACTGGAATTCTATTAAGATTATGGAATTAAAGACTTCAGCAAACTTTTTTATCATGCTAATTTTAGTTTATGCATACTGTGTTAGCAACAGTTATCAGAAATGTCCTTTAGTGTCAGTAATTAACCCTCAATTATACAAAGAAAAATAGAAATCCAAGGACTTTCAGACCACTTACCTGTAAGAACAAAAAGAAAGGACTTGCAAGTCTGGATCTGTGTTAAACTTTTCAGGAGAGCATCAACAGCCCACTAGTGGACCTTGAAATACACATTTGAGAAACACATCTGACCTCAATCTTTTAATCCATGTTTTGAACGTGCTTGCCTTGTCATAAAACCCACATTTATTTTTCATTCAAAGTGGTATCATAAGACATGTATTTCTTCCTTCTCTTCATCTATGATCAGAAAGAGTTGCTCTTCCTTTGTATCTGGACCAGAGAGGCAACTAAGGTAGCCAAAGAGAAAAACTAACATGGGCACTCCTTTGACCCTCCTGAAGACTTTGACCTCACTGTGTGCTCCTGCCTGTTTGTCCTGGTAGATATGATAAATGCCTTCAATTTTGAATATTCACTATCTCAAATACTGCCGCTAAAGAAATACATTATGGGTGCCTGGGTTACTCAGTCATTTAAGTGTCCAACTCGCTTTGAGCTCAGGTCATGATCTCACAGTTGTGAGATCAAGCCCCACATAGGGCTCTGCACTGAGCATGGAACCTGCTTGGGATTCCCTTTCTCCCTCTCTCTCTGCCTCTCCCCAACTCACATGCATGTGTGTTCTCTCTCTGTCAAAATGAATAAACATTTTTAAAAAAGAAATATGTTAATGAATCAGACAAATATTCCATCAAAGTTTTAATGATGCTAAAATTACTATCTAAACAAATGGTACAAAAGCTGATTTCTCCTGTTTACTATTTTATTTCTAATGTAAACTCCCGCATTTCCATAAATCACAGTCAATTTCATGTTATTTCCTAAACCAGTTTTTGCCCAACATAAACTTTGTTGGAAAGCTTTTTTGTTTAGTCTTGAAGGCACATATGTGAACCACTGATCTTGAGCCTACATATTCATAACAAGGAAGTTAAGTCATTATATGAATTAAAATTGTGTTGGAAAGCTCAGAAAACTTAGCAGTCTCCTTAACTCTCTAAGGTGGATTTCACTGCTCAGAGAATATATCTAAATACACCTAAAACTGGAATGTATGTGTATATGTGTTTCTACTATGTACAAGTGTGTCTATGTGTATGTATTTTATATATATGGAATATATATATTATTTCAAAAGCCAGACCACTTTGTTTAGACTTCCTTATTTCAGAAGAGGAAATTGACACAAAGGCAAACAAAAGAAGGCAGATTTTTCTTGGCCCCTTCATTGCTGATGATAAAATTTTGTGAGGAAGGAGGGTGTCAAGGTTCCCACCGCCCTCTTTTGCTTCTTGCTCTTCTCTTGAAATAAATCCTGATGATACCACGATGATCTTTGTAATTAAATTGCTTTACCCAAAACAGATGTTCTCTGGGAGCATTTTCCCTTTTGCAGCCTACTCATCGTTTCTGCATTCATTTATCTTGTTAACTCATATCTACGAGAACACATGGAAGTGGCACAGTCAAAAAGAAATTGGAGACATAGAGAAAGAGTTTGATTGTTGCTATTAAACTAAATTATTAAACTGCACGTCATCTGAAAGAGCTAAGCCTGAAAAAGACATAAATCAGCCACCTCCTACATATTTTATTTCATGACCTTTCTTTTTTTTTTTACTGTTTTAGTATCTTGCTCAGTTTGAATAATGAAACAACTAATTGATTTCACTTTTAAAACAGTTATTATAAACACGTACCCAAACTGAGTAAGATTTTGAAATTATATTTTACATATTAAAATATATTTTTTAAGGCAACTCTAGCATTTAATGCAGTGACCTCCTTTCCTGTTTACCTGAATGGTTTTAGTATATTTTAACTTCCACTAAAGTGATTTCTCAGAAATCTTTCTGTTAGGTTTTAAAAATATTTTTCCTTTTAGATTTTAAGAAGCAAAAATTGTGATGTAAAATGTAAGAATACTTTAAGTATAAATTAGCTTAACATAAGACTTTAAATAGCCTTAAAATGCTTTCGAGCTTGGGATATCTGACATTAACACTCTTTGCTCTTGATATTTGGAAAGAAATGTTTTTCTGAATGTGTAGTTAGTTAGATTTAAAAACATGCCTTGACCATTTTAATTCTATCTAGAAATTTAAACTAAAAACAATATATAATAAAAGTATAAAAGATTTTTAAGGAGTTTCATATTAGATTATCTTACATTCTTATGTGGTTTCAGTACTGAAAAGAGCAGTCCATAGTTTGATCCAAATGCCACTGAAAGTTTTTATAATTCACTTAGATTTACTAATGGTGAAAATAGCCTTATTTTTCCTTTGAATCATTTCCAAGTTACTCTTAACTAGTATATATTTTTTAAAGTTATTGATTTTTATGGCAAAGACTTTTCCATCTGGAAAATAAAATATATACTCATGTGATATCCAAGGATGAGTAGTACATAATTTGAGTTTTGCAAAGGAATGACATATGGCATTTTCAGAGGGTTCTGCAAGGAAGATAGAGGGGAAGGAGGGGCAATCCACAAGGTTGCACATGTTTCTCTTAAGGTGATCTCTCACATCTGAACCAAAATTGAACACCACTCCATGGATATGTTGCATTAGAAGAAAAAGAATCAACCTTCTAATGCCCTTGTGGGTACAGAGGTCCTGCTACCTACTGGGAAAAGTCCAAGAATGGGTGGAATTGAGAAGTCTATTCCCCAGAGAGTTTACTATAATGTTTTGCCTTACTTATTGGCAAAAATTTATTTCCCTTTTTCAATCTAACATTAGCCATAGAGTGATGTTTCCTTAAAAGTTTAAGATTTTCATTGCAAAATTTACAGTTTTCTGAAGGTGAAAACTAGCTAGAGACAATTGAGTTAACTAACTGAAAAACTATACATTATTAATTGCTGTATCCTAAGATTTACTCTCATTCTGTTCTTAGAACCACATGTTGTTCCATAACAATACTTATAGGTTTTGCTGGTCTAGAAGAGGTAGCGCAGTAAAATGTACGCAGGACTGGAATGGAGGACAGGAATCCTTGGTAGCCATTTTGTTTTTGCCATCAACTAGCTGCATGGGCTTGCAAAAGTCAGCGATCTCTCTGGCCCTCAGGTCCTTCATTTATAAAAGGAAGAGCACAACTAAATGATTTTTAAAATATCTTCCAATTCTAATAATTAAGGCTCCTCATCCCACTCTGATTCCTAAAGGCAGATTTTAAATTATTTTCTAGTCCATTACACAGGTGGTTTTGAATTAAGAAAATTGATTGACTAGCATATATCTTTATCCTTGACATGGAAGTTTGTTCTGTAATTACCTTCAATATATTTTTCTCAGATGAAGCTCTCTTCATATGGTGAAACACAGGGAGTACAACTAAAACTAGAATACAATTACACTTTGTTATACTGGAATTTATTTTAGTACATTCAATAATTTTTATGTTGTATCTTTAAAAATATTTTGCATCATCAACACTGATTATTATAGAAATACTACATTTTAGAGGAGAGTCTAAGAAAAATTTTGAAGAGAGAAGAAAAGAACAAAATTTGGAAAAAGTATACCAAACGGAGGAAACAGTTGAGAAAACACAGACTGAATTTACAAAAACCAGGTCTACAAAAATAAAGTCTGATTCTACTAATATTTGCTTTTTTATTCTGCAAGATAAGGACCTCACTATCTCCTGTGCCTTTACTGGAAGCCCTCTTTCTTTGTCTTTTGTCTTTTTATAACTTATTTTGGAGGATTAAAATTCATGAGACTGGTAATACTGATTTGACCTACCAAGGCAAAACACTTTTGTATATATGTATATGATTGTACCATAACACTAACTTTTATTGAAAGCCTCTTGAGTGTAACAAAAGGCACAGGTTTTCTCCCTTGTTTAACCAAAATTTTTTGTCAAGTCTGGCTGGTAGTTATTAATAAAATCTTCACAAGACCTCCATCACCCAATTCTCTAAAGATAACCTCACGTTATTTTTTGGAATGGTTTTAGTCACCTAATAAAATTCAGTGTTCTGTCACATATTGAAGTTTCATTCTATAAAAGGAATACTCTGAACAATAAAGTCTGTTCTCACCAATGGTATAAAATAAAGTTTTAAAACAATCATTTAGTTATCTCAAAACTTCAGGGAGAGCTGAAGAATAAATAATCGGGTTACAAGATTTCTTTGAATATCTTTTGTCATTGTGGCTTATTCATCTTGTTCATAAATTGTCCGTTTTTCCCCTTCCGAATCACAAAATGGAAGATTTTAACTCCAAGGTGAATAACAACACAATGTAATATAGAAAGTTCTACCTGTATAAAATGTACCGGAAGTGTCCATGACTAACAGCTTTAAGTTTTCTTTCCTGTCTCAAATATTTTTCTCAGATATTCTTTCATGTTTTGCCTCCATGTGACCAACCACTGCAAATTTAACTGAGGATTTGTAAATATCCCCCACCCCTGTTAAACTCTGACAATTTGTTTTTCCCATACCATTCCCACACTACGACTGCAGTGCCTGCTCCATTCAGAGAGCCTTTTAACAGCACAACAAAACAAATTGTAAGAGAGATAAATGAGGTTTTGAAGAGCACATACTAAGTCAGAAAGGAATTTACTTTCACAAAAAGGTTGCTATTTTCAGTTCATTTCAGTCATAATGTAGCCTTAAGAGTCTTATGAAAACATAACAACAATAAAAACTTAAAATGATCCTTTCAAGAAAGTTTTTCGCTGAGAATGACTATTTCTTAAGCCCCTTAACATCATATAACTTTCCAAAGGGTTTTGTTCCATACACACTTGAGGATTATATTCAGAATGTTTTGGTCCAGGCACTGCCAGCCAAAACCTGCCCAATTGGGAGTGGCGGCCAGTGCAGAGCCCCTGGGCACCAGACCTTCCTTCTTCCCGGGAGGGATCTGGGAGGTTGGGTGATGGCGGCAATGGGGGCTCAGTGGTTGTTTGCCAGCTTCTTTGAAAATATTACCATCATCTAACAGTCATTCAGCTAATAAGAATTTAGCTGAACTGCTATGTTTTCTGCCCTATATTAACTGAATATGTATCTTTCAACAGTATTCTCATAGCACACATAATGGAAATTTAGAAATTTGGATGTTTTGCTTATCGATTCAACAAATATTTGTTGAGGGCATCACAGGTGCCAGGCACGAGACTAGAGCCAGAAGAGAAGACTAATAAGGCAACACTCTGCAGAAGGAGTTGCACTGAACAGGGGAAACTGTGTAGAAAGTCTAACGGCTAAGTTTCTTACTCTTTTCTGCCCCTCCTGAGCTAATATTACTCTTCATCTTCAGGGAATAAAAAGGGACTGATCAAGTATTATCTGTCTTCTCAATCTAAAATAAAGCAGGTTTAACTCTCCTCATTTGAATGTTTCAAGTCTTCTGAATTCATTTGCAGATGGCCCTGCTGAATTTTAGTAAGTTTGACCCACAGTCCTTCTTAGATTCCTTTTCTGTTGTCTCTGTCCCATTGGAGGGCACTCTTGAAAATGCTCAACTTTGTCCAGGCACTCTGTGAGCTGCCTTCTTGTGACCAGAGAAGAGAATGCTCAGCTCTCTCTGTGGAGCATTCATCTTTCCTGACCAGCTAGAAAGCTCCTTATGAGGAGAGTGCATTTCTCTGGAATAAAGCATTTTCTGTGCAGAGACAAGCATAGTAGTTCAGGTGACCCTCATCCCCTTCGTTTTGTTCTTCTTTTATACCATGTTTGATGAAAGTTGGGGTTTTTGAACACATGACAGCTTTCTGCTTGCTCCTGTTGGGATTACTTTTTCCTTACAGGTATCAGGAAGTCTATTGGAACTCCAAGGCCTTAAAACTCAGAGCTAAGGCAATTCACTCAGGACCTAGGATCCAGAAAAATACTCAGAAGTAAACCCACTCTTCCAAAATGCTGCAAATTAAACAATAGTCATCAGTAAGTACTTCAGAAATACATGTTCATTTTCATTAAAATTGTATAGAGATTTATTGGTTTTTTTTCTAAATTTAAGATCAGTGAACAATAAATAACTAAACTAACAGCTTGATGTTTAATTTATATGTTAATGGAGGGGATTATAACACCAATAAAAATGGGGTGTGAAACCAAGAGAAATAATCAGTTAAACCTGAGAAGCCTTAGGATGGAAGTGGACACCCTGACAGGAAACTGGTCTCCATGTCATGTCATCTCTGCAAACATGTTTTTGCTAAGTGTTAGTAGATACAGATTGTCCACCACTCAATTAATAGTATAACTGATGTTCAAGCCAGTACAGATCCACCCACCACTATAATACCAAGATTCAGTAAAGCAGAAAGAACACAATTTATCTATGCTTACCTCTCTGTTTTGTAGGTTGAGGAAAAAGCTAATGATTTGTGTAGAGCAAATCTTAGCATCATGGTAAATATGTATGGCCCTTTAAGTTTGTGGAACATTCACCTCCGTGCAGGAGAGGGCATGGGAAGGGGAACAGGGGGTAAAATAGGGTAAAGATACAAAGACAGTCCCCTACTTGGCAAAAAGCGAAAATTAGAATCAATCAGAATCACAACCAATAGAAAATTGTGCAAAAGTGTCTATAGTGTTGGGACACCTGGGTGGCTCAGTCAGGTAAGCGTCCGGATCTTGATTTTGGTTAAGTGTCTGGCTCTTGATTTCAGCTCACATCGTAATCTCATGGTTTGTGGGATTGAGCCATGCATCAGGCTGTGCACTGGCAGCATGGAGCCTGCTTGGGATTCTCTCTCCCCCCTCTCTCTGCCTCACCCCTGCTCACATACTTGTGTGTGCACTCTCTTTTCTCTCTTTCTAAAACTAACTGAATAAATAAGTAAATAACATTTTTTAAAAAGCATATGCAGTGCATATTTTAACTCATGAAGAAAAATTATATGGGATTTAGAAAGTCATTTTGTTTCAAGAAACTATTTGGATCAAAGGAATTCCAGTAGATCTGAAGAAGGGAAATTCTCACCTTCAAGCCCTCTATTTAAGTCTTGAACACTTCAGTCCAACACAGTAGTCATTAGCCACAGTAATTATGAGGCACTTGGAATACAGCGGGTCCTAATAGAAATGTGCTATAAGTATAAAACATACCATGGATTTCAAAAACTTAGTACAAAGGAAGAATGTAAGAGATTTCATTAATAATTTTATGTTGATTATATGGTTTAATAATATCTTAGATGTATTAGGTTAAATAAAATATCTTATTAAAATTAAATTCACCTGTTTTTTTTCTTTGTATTTTGGGTTTTATTTGTTTTTACTTTTTAAAGATGTAACTAGTAGAAAATTTAAAATTACATGTGTGGCTCACATTTGTGCCCCACGTTACTATATTTCTGTTAGACAGCACTGGTCTACATTAGCTAATTATAGTCCAATGGAAGTTAGCCAACAGACAGCTGTTTACTGAAGAGATAGTGGTGGTGGGGGGGAGGTGGCAGCATACTGACCAGACCGTGCCAAGAGCCCCTAAGCAGGCAGTGATTTCTTCCTGAAGAGTAGAAACATTTGCTTTAAATCTTTAGAATTCACTCTGGCTTTGGACCAGACACAGCGTTAAAATCAGCACATGTAACTTCTACTAGTCTCTCAGGGCAATATCAGATGACAGATCTGGATTCAGTTAATGAAGGAGACATTCTAATTCTATTCTTGTGAAGGACCAATGGTGATCCTTTAAGAATGAAGATTTTGAGCTTAAGTTGCATTTGAGGAAGCTAGCAGAGAAAGCTAAACAATTCAAGAGAATGAGAAGAGCATTAGAGATGGTTGAATTATAACCAGAGTTGTGTGAAAGAGAAGGAAGCCACCCTTCCCAAAGACCTGACTTTATGTGAGGTTGGCAGTCCTTTGGGATCTAGGCCTGGGGCAATGAATTCTTTGGAAGTAGGATGGAACTTCAGGACTGGACAGGTAGGGGTGAAGAGCGGCCTCTGGCTCTCCATTTTCACTCTCTGTTTTCTCTCTGATTCCCATTCTGCAACCTTATGGAAGTTTCCTTATAAGTGAAAGAAAGATTCTTGGCTATTGGCCACGAAGCACAGAAACAAGTTACCTCCTACCCTGGAAATAAACCTGACCTAAGGGAGAAATTCAAGAATGACACTAAGTTTTTGCTTCCTTCTTGGAATTGTTAGAAAAGGGCCTTGGAGAACAGCGACTTTCCCCTGACCCCTGTCTGCACTATCCCACTGTTGTTTTCAGTTAGCTTCACCTGTCTTTCTGTTGTCAAATTAGATTGGAATTGACAGTAACCAGAGAGAGTGAGAAAAATAAGTTGAGGCTGGGAAAACAAATTTTCTCCAGTTGTTTGTCCTACTTTAGGCACCGTATATATGTTCTTTCAGTGAGGTGCTTGCTCTTACTTTCTCCATTCCTGTGGATACCTCAGTGGGAGACCGTTCTGCAGGGACCTTGGACTTGCATCTTGCTTGGCTGTCTGAGTGACTTCTTGGACTTGGTTATTCACCAGGCCATTGAACTATTTCCACTCTGACACTCAGGTTTGGTCTCCTCTGCTTTTCTTGGCCTGTGTCTTTACTTTCCCCCTTAAATCATTGCCACGCTACATCTCTCTACATAATGAGATTAAATTGATAAAATAGCCCCCTTTTGCTAATGGAAAAATAGGCCTGCCTGTTAAGCATTTAAATTTCACTTCTCCTTGTCAAATAGGTAACATAGATCTTCCACACACCTGTTGTATCTGTACAAACATGTAGTTTATTATTAATTATAGAGCTTAAGATTTTAGCTTATGCTTCAGGACTTCAAAACCATGATTCCTGCTTCATCAGTAGTTATAAATATTTAATCTTTGGCAATGAATCTTAAAGAAAACATAGAATGATTTATTCTCTGAGAAGAGGCCACTGTTAAGAAGTTTGGCATGAAGTATTTTTTCTTAGCATTTGGAAGACAAGCCAACTTCTCAACTCATGCACATTACTGGGATGAATGGCATAGGGCTATTGTGACTCTGCATAAAATTGTTACTAACCTCCTAGATCTTAGAAAAGCAAGCCCGTGAAGAAGTGAAGTAAGTGTACTAGCAACTTCCAAAATTAAAGACAGATAGAGCCTAGAGAAATGTGTCTGCCAACATGCTGTATGATTTATTACTGAAAATGGTTCCCAAATCTGGAAGAAAAATACTTTAAATCTGCACTTGGGGTAAACTGAGGGTCTACTTAAGTTGCTTAGTTCCTTTTAGAGTGACACGTTCCTATTTTGAGACAATGCTAGTGTGATACTGCATATATGCTACCCTAAAATATGTGCATAAAAATTAAGATGGGACAGCATTGCCACATGGAATTGTAAGTATGTGTGGCCTGTAAGACTCACTAACTAGTGAAGTAATTAATGTCCTGACTACCAGTCTTCAAAGACAAGTCTCAACGCAATTACAAATGACTATATTCTACGGATCTTTAGGATCATTCACGATGCTAACATGTTAAATCCACAATTAAGCATAAAAATAACTTTGCCACTTTTGGAGAATTATCCCAATACGATATGTGAGAGCAGGCAAAGTCTCGGTTATGGGTCAGGATGACAAAGAGAAACGTCATCCAGCACCCTACCATGCTTTATCAGTATCCCTCATGATCTCAGTGGACACCATGGACCAGATAGATCTTTGAAGCGCTGAATGATTAGAAGACGGAACCCCAGGACTTTTCCAACAATATCGGGATGTATTGTCAGCAGGGCCATTTACTATATGCTCCTAAATAATTTGGGAATGGGAATGCGAGTGCGACCTCAAGAGAAGCATGGGGCTCCTGCTGGGGGTCCCAAGAAAGTACAAACTTATTTCAGTGCAAGTCATCTGCAAAAGTTTTTAAACGCAAAAAAAAAAAAAAAAAAAAAAAAAAGAAGTGTCCCACTTGTCCTGGTTAACTTTAAGTTTAAGCCTCCAAAATGGAGTGAGGGGTTATACCCCCAAATTTCTAAAGGCTTAAAGTAAAAGAATACAGATTCATAGGGACATACCAGACTGGAGAATAGAGATTGCAACACGAGAGTTGCTTCTCATTGTCCCCAAGGGATTATTGTCAGGGGCTACCCAATCTAGTCACATTCAAGAGAAGTCAAAACTCCAGATGATTTTTTAATGCGAAACTTCCTTATTACCAAAATATGTTGTTGTTAAAGAAAAGTACATCTGTTATCTGTTCATCATCCCTTTATGGCCCACAGCCTCCCAGTCCCTAACCCAGAGTCTATAGATTTTTAGAGTTACTAACACTCTAGGTTCCCATTTTAGCGTTGTAAAGTATTCCAAAGTGATGTTCCCTTAATCCCTAGGACCTCAGAGCATGAACATCACATTGAAAGGAAAAGTCACTTTCAAATTCTTGTTCCTCAAGGGCTACAACCATGCTCTTTGGCAGTACCTAACTTTCCCATTGTGCCCCTGAATGACTTACGAAAGAGGAGTGGCAAAACTTCATTTAATTCACATGTGTTTACCAAATAATTTCTGTGTGCAGGCAGAAAGTATATCCATATAGAGAGATGGGAGAAATACAATTTGAACATTTGAGGAACTCATAATTCATATAATCATTATGGGATTAAAAAGCAAAGAGTATTATTGGCAAATATATATGCAATTTGTCACCAAAATAGTCAGGCAAAAACTCATTTATGCTCGGACTTAGCACGCATCGTGACAGTTTCATTGAGTTTGTGCCTTTTGCCCTCTCAATTGCCCATTATCTGATAAAAGTTCTACACGGACAGTGGGAAACCCAAAACCTTGACTGAAAGGTTGAAGAATAGAGTGAGGGCTGGGAAAAAAAGTCTTGAATAATTACCGCATTTATACACACAGAGACTCATTAAGGTCTCATTGCCTTCCCTGCAAGATGAAAACAAAGATGTGATTGTTTCTCAGATGTTAGATTTTGCTAATTATTACAAGTCAGTATTCAGCATTGAAATAACCAATTCTTTCTGAATTACCAGGTCTCTTCAATTCTCTACTTTACTTTGAATGAAAATACCTGCTCTCTTCATTACTACTTCTGAAGAATTGCTGGGAAAATGTTGAAATCAAGTCTCTGGTGAGATAATATTAGTCCTAACTCCTAAACAAAATCAAAGCTCACACTTAATGAAGTTCCAATGAAGTGTTCTCAGAAAAAGACCAAATAAAGAAGTTCCCAGATGAGTACAACGTGCACTTGACTTTTGTCTATAATAGCAATCACTCACTGAAACATTTTCCACATGTTTAGGTATTTCATCATCTATCTGTAGGAGAGGCCTCAAAGGAGTAAGACCCACAGTGTTCCAGGGCTCAGTATATGTGGTAATGATTTGCTATTATAATGATAATTTTATATGGAATTCTTCTGCTTCCTTCAGGACTAAATCGCGATTTTTAAAATACCCATGATCTCATTAGCACATTTGTAAAATTCTGACAGGAAGCTAAAGGACTATTAATCCCTCTAGCGAAAGAAAATTCCAGTGTCACAGTTCGTGGAATGAAAATTCCATGAGGGGTTCGAAAGCATACAAACAGTAAATTTAATGTAATCATTTCAAAGAGACTTCTCATTTTGTTTTCAAAAAGGAGTTTGTTGTGGTTTTGGTTTGGTTTGGTTTTTTGTTAAGACATTTGATATAGTGGAATCGATCATGTTAGAGCCAAAACTATGAGGTAAATGACAGAGAAAATATTCACCAAAGCCTATGGACATGGATTGACTGCTTTCCTTTCATGTTAGGACTCAAAAAGCTTCACAGTAGGGGTCAAGTGGTTGGACTGTTCTCGAGCATCAGTAAGGGGGCAGGGGCACAAAAGAGGAAGCAGAGGATGCAGCAGCGTCCAGTCCAGTGCTTCTCCTCGCCCTGGAGGGCGCAGAGTCCACATGGACCCAGGCTCCGTGGGCCGCAGCAGCAGGGAGGGGTAGGGCAAAGCAGCGCTCTCACAATAAAGAGCCCTGACTCAAACGACTGACCTGGTGGTAGTTAACAGAATTCCCTCCATGTGTCCATACAGTTCAAGTCCTCAGACTTTTTAAACCAGTGAGTCTCATGAGAACCGTTGGCCGTTCCTTCGACAAGTTCTGTTTGGCCAGAGTGGTTTCCCCTGTTTTTATCGTTTGCCTACAGTGATAGATGGATGGCCCTGGACACTTGAGTTCCTTCTTACCCGGTTCCCGCTGCAGAGGGCACCCAAGGAAAAAGAAGACTGGGATGACCTCTCAAGCTATCACATTTTGCCTCAAAAATTGTATTCAATGTGGTAGCAACACATTCCAAAAGGAAGGTGAAAGAAATGGAGGACCATCTCCCACACGCTGACATTATCGTCCATAAGCGTATGCGACAGAGCAAGCCAGTTTTCCCCCCAAAAGCTTAGTTGCTGTCATTTAAGAGCATCCTAATTATGCCGATTTAAAAATCAGTTTCCTGTTTTAAACTCCGGTTGTCCTTTGACGTAAAAATAAATGTAACTTGACAGGAACATTAACCAGCTCTTTCGCTGGCAAGGGAGGAGAGCCGGCTGGCCTGCCGCACTGGTCCTCCAATCTCGGCCTGGGTGAGACTCAACGAAAACACTGAACAAACGCTGATTATCAGGTCCATCCATAGAAGCTCCGATTCAGTAGGTTTGGACTGTGGCTCAGGAATCTTTTCAACAGTGAAACACAGGTAATTTTAACGTAGGTGGGCCGCGAATCTCTCAAAAACACTGGCCTTAGAGAATGTATTCTCAGAGGGTAGCTGTGTAATTATAGCTCTATCAGTGTATAACCTTGGCAGACCGTATGTATATATGAGCCAAAAAACCTCAAGTGTCTTGCTTATGAATCCTCACAGAGCAACACTGGGGTGGGCAGGGGACAGGAAATAATATTCTATAGACAAGCCTGAGTAATTCACCCAAAGTGACTTAACAAGTCGGTGTTTGAACAGCTGCTGGGACCAGAGCCTCCAGCCTCTTGAGCCGTGTGTGTGCTCTGCTGCCACAGTCATGAAACACGTGCTGCATTCCATGCTCTCAGTCCCTCTGAAGTAGTAAATGATTCTTCTCGTACATCTATCATGGTTACACCTCACGTCAAGTACCATCATCTAATTTGGAAATGTTGCTCTATTGTACAGGCACTTGTCTGTACTTGCTGCTGTGCCCTCTGCATCCACTCCTCACCCTTCACCCCTCCAAAACCTGCCTCCCTTCCACCACCCCGTTAAACAGGCTTCCACCAAGGTCGCTCACGATTTCCTTGTTGCAAATTCCTAAGGACAGCCTTTGGGCCAAGGCTATGGAAGAACTGGAACTTTCTATTTCACTTCCCACAACATAATTCTTGAGAAGACATGAAGACTTCTAACAAAGGATAAAAATCTACCACTTCATTAAGAAATGAGGAAGCATGGAGTAAGTAAAGCAGAAAATTTGAGGAATTCTTGAAAGGTTAACAGCAAATGGATAGGCTTGAGGGAGGATAGGAATGGAGAAACAGGGGCTGAAACACCACACAGAAGAAAAGATATAGAGGTTTTGGATACTTCGAAGTAGAAAAACAGTAGTTTAAGAGCTTTGCCTCTCTTGTTCCCGTCCATTCTTTCACTCAGCTGCACAGCCTCGCATTTATACAGGCTAATACTTGAGAACTGTTTTCCAAAACAAAGCGGAAATTTTAGGGGAGTTTTCTTTTAAGAATAATGGGGCCTAAATTATGTTACTACTGAGATAACATAAATACCAATTTATGTCATTATTGAAATAAAAACATAAATAGCAAGAACTACTAAAGCTAATAAAGTGCCTACTAGGTGCCAGGCCCTGTTCTAAGCAGCTTACATGTATTGACTCACTTATTCTTCACAATAACTCTACAAGGTTAATCCTGCTACTTTTTCCATTTTGATAAAAAACAGAGACATCAAGTGGCCTGCCTAAGATCACACAGCTAATGTCATGGTGGAGTTGCAGCAGAAGTTCACGTTGCTCCAGAGGTCTGTGTGTTTAGACAGAGGCACTCCAGATCTCAATAACAATCACTGATGGGGACAAAACGCAAAACAGATGGACCCAGGAGGGAAGCACATGAGATGCTATACTGTGTGGACCTTTTTATTCTGGAATTTGGGTGGGGTGCTGTTTGGGCCAGTTATACATCCCAAACAGTTGACAGAATTCATGCTCACCACCTATCCCAATCAGCCCAGTCCTTCATGCAAAAATACAGACAATAAAAGACAACACATTTTTGAGAAAAAAAAAAAAACACAAAGAAAAAAAAAAAGATCAACACACCGTATACTCGACCCTGAAGAAAAGGAAAAAATACAGAGAATAGAGAGAACTTTAAAAGATGTAAAAGCACCCACAGGGATACAAAATAATGTTTAATTCGTAAAAGAAGAAAAGTCTACTAATTTAAAAAAAAAGCAATCAGAGGAGAGTTCTTAGAAATTAAATACATGATTTACTGAAATTGAAAT
The DNA here is from genome assembly GCF_003009895.1 of Hyaena hyaena. NCBI lineage: Eukaryota > Metazoa > Chordata > Mammalia > Carnivora > Hyaenidae > Hyaena > Hyaena hyaena. The sequence continues at coordinate 1,120,899 of NW_024080985.1, read as the reverse complement.
ATTCAGTACACAGGACAAATTTTAGAATAAACATCCCTGAAGAGTAGATTCATAATCTGAAAGATAATTTTAGGTAATTTTCATAAAACATAGAGCTAAAAGACAAAGAACTTGAAGAACTTTCTGTGTCTAAGGGACACAGAAACCTAATAAAAGCTCAGTGTCTGTTTTAAAAAACTTTGTAATGATAGAACTAAAACAATAAAATCAAAAGTAGTATGCAAATTTTTCTAGGCTACCTAAAGGCATAGGACTCAGATTGAAAAGGGCTTATCGAGTACTGAACAGTAAATAAATTCTGTAATATTTTATTGTATCTCTAAGCATAATGGATGTTATATTATTCACTGTACTTTTATATCTGTTTATAACATTCAATCAGGAATTTAGCTATTAAGACAAAAGACATTGTACTTATTAAAATGAGTAATATGTTTTCTCATAGCAAACCAGTCAACTTCTCTAGCACCTGGGAATGTCTCAGCAGGAAATGTCCAATAGTAATTGCTCACACGATGCTTTAATATGCCTGGAACGAGAATATAACCTCCTATAATGATTATGAGTAAGCACTTTATATTCCAAGGGCCTCCTGAAACCAACAAAGGAAATTCAAGTGGAAAGCCCCATCCAACTGTCAGGCCCCTGTCCTCCCGGGCTACCTGCTCCTCTGAGTAGTGGGGGACAATTACATACACTCTCACAAAGGGCTCAGACCATCTTTGCTCCTGTACTTGGATTAATGAATAGAACCATTTACTGAAAACCTCTCCCAGGCACCGGCGCTAGAGGTCAGTCAATGGTGGGAAAGTGGGAGTTGGGGAGAGCAGTGTTCTCCTTTGAGGTTTGATACATTTCCCTTCTACCAATAGTAAATGCGACAGAGTCACTATCATGCATAGATATAGACAGTGCTGAGAGCACACAACTAAGGTGTCAGATGAGGGGTGCGTACCAAGATGGGGTTCTGAGACCCAGTGAAACCCAGGCCAGCTCAGGATTAGTTCTGTATATCTAGTTACAGGACTGAGGTTCTGTGCAGCCATGGAAAAGGGACCCCAAGAACCTCATGGTTAATCATCTTTAGAGCTGACTTCCATAGAACAGTCCTGGTCTTATCGAGTGGGTGATCACATTATGGGTTCCAGAGAAAGTGAAGTGTCAACTCACAAATACACATCTAGGGAGAGACATTTGCTGCTGTTCTTGTATATCAGTTTGGATTTGAAACATTGCTTTGTTCTCTTTATATGTAAAATACAGCCTTTAACTTTTAGACAGCACTTCCAAATTTCATTTCATTCTTACAGCCTCCCAGTATGGCTGATTGTGCACTTGGGGAAAAAATCATAAAGGCTGATGGGGGACAAGAAAGGGGTTTCCAGGTTAAGGTGCAGAAACAGAATTTTCAGGGGCTGCAATACTTCCAAGGGACATTCCTGGGTTTCTGGTCAAGATCTCAGGCACTACCGTTCCTTTCTAAAGTCATCCCAGAAAGTGGCCTGTCTTGTTTCCCCATCCATAACCAAAGGTTGCTTCAAAACTTAATTCAGGAATGGGGCACCTGGGTGGCTCAGTTGGTTAAATGTCTGACTTCAGCTCCGGCCATGATCTCGCGGTCCATGAGTCTATCCCCGCATTGGGCTCTGTGCTGACAGCTCGGAGCCTGGAGCTGCTTCAGATTCTATATCTCCCTCTCTGTCTGCCCCTCCCCTGCTCACACTCAGTCTCTCTCTCTCTCAAAAAATAAATAAACATTACACATAATTTACAAAATAAACTTAACTCAGGAATTAATTATTCATTTAATACAGAAGAAAATAGTCTCACAACTTTCCCCTGGCTCTCTAGTAAAAGAAACACATAGTCAGCCCTGCTGAGGTTTTTTAATTGTTTTACATTAAAAGAGTTAGAGAAGACGTCTATCTCAATGCCTGTTTTCCTTATTTTGATCCTATAGGCCAGGATTTCCCAGTGCGGCAGGAGCGCTGGGCCGCCCTCTTCAGGGTCATCTGTGTCACCTGCCGAAATAAAGATGGATGGACCATATCACTAGGGATTCTCATTCACTAAGTAGGAGGTGGGGCCCTAAAATCTAAGTTTCTTTCAAAGTTCCACTGTTAATTTTTAAGTATATATAATTTGGGGAATGATCATAGAAGAAATAGACAATATCTCTGTACATACTTAAAGTAGGGGCTCAGGGTGCACGTAGGACTGAAGATGCACCTACACTTCAAAAAAATATATCATAAAAATTTCAGCAAGGCTTCCAAATGAAGGGATTTGAAAATGATATAGCCTTCGCACATTTGTATTTTGACACTCAGCGTTATGTTAGAAACAGTGTGCTGGAACTGGCTTGTACAGCTTTGTTAAGTTTTCAGGAATTTTGCCATTCTGTTGTTAAACTGTTGATAGCTTGAAGTCAACGATGGTGGAAATACTTACACCATGGAAATCAGGAAATGCTACAAACCAGAGGATCTGCCCCCTGGGGTACTTCTTACAAATTTACCATCCACCCCCGCTGGTTTAAGAGGCTGTAAGGAATAGTGTGTTATAAATATAAACATTTATACAGTACTATTTCATTGCTCTTTTAAATATATCCAGTTGAATTTAATACCAAAAATATTTGATACTCACTAGCCTTTACCCATGTAGAAAACACAGGACATTCTCTTTTCTAACAGACCACAATTTCACACTATCCCATTTTCTCACTGAACTTTTGTTCCTTTCCACATGTACCAGAAAATGTTATTTAAAGATTATTTTTTTAAGCTTGAGACTCTTTTTCATCCTGTCACCTTTCTCTGTATAGAATATGTACAGAAATTGAAATCGGAGATTTTTAAACTTTTCTATGATCAAAAGGCTCTAAGTTTTAAACGATTTTTCTTCTGGATTGAGTTATCAGTACTATTAATAGTAGTAGACAATTAATTTAAACAATATACATATAAATAATGAATAAATAATTGCTAATTGTAAAAAGCATTTTTTTGGAAATGCATCTTTTCATGAAATGGATGGGGCTGTTGTGATTAGTCTACATGTTCAAAGATAAATATTATCTATTGCTAGAAGGCCTGTAGCCTAAGCTTTATTACCCTTTTTCCTTATTTAATAAAAATACTGGGAGAAAACACTCATTTAAAAATAGATAAGAATGAAAAGGATTCAGTAGCATTCCTTAATTCCCTAAATTCCTTCTCAGTTACAGACCAAAAATCACATGGTGCCCTAGCTATAAAAAATAATTCTTTGATGTAATATGATGACCTCATTAAGTTATCTTTCAGTTGTGTTGTAAGCAAATACAGTAAAACCTTGGTTTGCAAGCATAATTCGTTCTGGAAACATGCTTGTAATCCAAAGCACTTGTATATCAAAGTGAATTTTCCCATAAAAAAATAATGGAAACTCAGATGATTTGTTCCACAAAATGTCCATATAAAAATGATTACACCACTGTAATATAATACAACATAATAAATAAAATACAAAACATAAAGAAAAATGAACAAATTAACCTTTGTGGCTGGTGTGAAGGAGACAAGAGAGAGGAGGGTTATTGTGTAGGATGACTCTCACTATCACTAATGGAATCACTGCTATCTATTGGCTCAATGGAATCTTTTTCCTTCCATGCAACTTTAACAAGGAACCCGTCCAATGACAGAATGAAGCAAAGCATTCCTAAGCTTACTCTTGTATGGAAAAGCAAAGAACTGTCCATAGGTGCTTTGAAGTGACAAAAAATACGCTAATGCCAGTTGTGGGCATCTTCCAAAGTTCTGAAAATTCACTGATTTCTGCCAAACACTGGAGCCAGAGACTGAGCATCAGAGCATGGGAGACTATCATGCACAATCCCCAGTGAGAAAGAGAAAAGAACCATTGGCTCAGTTGTGATTATGCAATATTCGGCATCATGCACTACTAGTATTGCACGACATTGCTCATTTATCAAGTTAAAATTTAGAAATGTTTGCTCTTCTTGTGGAACACTCACAGAACAAGTTACTCACTATCCAAGGTTTTGCTGTACTTGGAAAACTGTTACATTTCAAAGGTTTTGTCTATATAAATTCGTCATTCCCTTTCTCACTACCAACTGCATTATTTTTGTTCCTTCATCCCTTCCTTTCCTTCTGGAGATTCTCTCAGTCTGGACAGTGCTTCATGGTGAGAATAGGAATGGGTGAGGACTATGCCCCCCCTTTCCATTTTTTAATAAAGTACAAACTGGGTGACTTTGGAAAGATAGGCAAGGAAGGGGAATTCTCAGACTGGCTCACGTTAGTAACAAATAATGAAAATTGAAGATTTAGAAATAGATATCCATAAAACTATCGATGTGGTCTCATGGCCCTGAGATAATCATCATATACATCCAGGAATTTGTGAACCCCACTTTGAGGACTGTGGCTCTGCAGCCTACCAAGGGTTCAGTCATGCAGCCAAAATCCATTTGATCTCAATAACTAGGTGGCCTGAGCCAGCCACCCTCCCAGCTCTCTCTTTTCGGAGGCACTGAGTAACCTCACTTCTCCTGACTTCTTGAGAGTTGCACGCAGCACTTTTATACTTAAGTGTTAGCAGCTAACCCAGGTCTGGCCCTATATAAATTACAGAACTAACTTGCAAATGAACAATTATAGATAAGTTTAACTTTATTGGCTGCAGAGATAAAGCGTAATTTCCGGGATGAGTAGTGACTACTCAAATTGGGTGGTTCTAACACCCCATTGCAATCTTAAAAATTCGTCAATGTCTTTCACCAGTTTTTCTTTCCTCCTTTCCCAAATTTCCATCTATTCCAACAGGGAAAGGAGTAGGAAAATGTTGCTGTAAGTTCTCTGAAGTAGTGGAAATCTTTCTAAAATATGCCCCTTTATTTTTAAGCACGAAATTTTCCAACTATTTAGAGTAATGATGCTTAAACTTCCCGCCCCTTAAGGAATATGATGAAAGACCAGACATTTGGCCTCCTTAAAAATGCATTTTTGCAAATACGCATGAAATGGGCCTTCAGCTTCAAAGGGTGTTGTTGATTCCATGAAGCTCATGCCTGGGCCCTAGTTAAGAAATTCTTTGGGCAGTATAATAAGAAATCTAGAATCAGATCATCTCTTATAATATATAGTGTACAACATTTCAAAAAAATAAAATATGTTTTAACAACAACATCAAAACAAAGTTTTGGTAATTACCCCCCAAGAAATTAGGTAGGATTTCTTTAAAAGGTCAATTTCCATAGTACATATGAAATTTTTCAATACATAGTGGCTGCTTGCTATAGAAGATAAAGCATGGGACTTGGAATCAAATATACAGAGATCCTGATTTTTGTGCCTCATTTTATTGCCTCTATGCCTTCATATGCCTCTTTATGACTTTGACTTGTATCTGTCGTTTCTGAGCCTTTCACATTACTTAATGGCTAAATGTGAATAATATCCCCATCTTGCAGGGCTCCTGAGAAGATAAAGTAAAGCAATAAAATAAATGTCTAGTGCCATTTCTTGAATGTGAGAGTACTCAATAAGTGGTAACTCTTGCTTTTTAATTTAAATTAACTATTTTAGAAACTTTTTCATTTCATAAAGTGAGGTGCACAAGTAGTCTGTTCTTATCAAATGCAAGGTAGTAGAAAAAGGGGGATTTGTGGAGTCTTCAACGAGGCCCAGAGACTCCTTGGTGGATATTTGGAATCTGGGCTACCTATTTTTGGATCTTATATTCTTGTTGTGGAACTAAAGCCACACTGGTGAGCTTAGATGAAAATGAGCATGCCAGGATTTACTCTGACACTCATGCAGTAGGATACCTCTGCCAAATTCCTGTAGTATTTAATGAGAAATATTGATATCATCTTTTTTCAGATCAACGAGGATAGTAAGCCTCCTCAAAGTCCTGGTCCTTAGGCAACAGAATGGATCTGTTATCAGTTTAGTGTTATATAGTCAAGATTATAAACAAGGGTATAGTTAAAAACCCTCAGCCAGCAGAGTGGCTTTGGTATAAATTTTTAAGAAGATTGACCTTCTCCTTCAGGTAACTACTCATTCCCTACAAGTGACACATCACAGAAGGTTTATGCACTTAATAATTTGAATCACACAGAAGAGAAATATGAAGACTAAGTAGATCTTATTTCTTTCCCCGCCCCCTGAAACCAGTGAAGAATTATTCACCAAATGGTATTTCTGAAAGTTTTGACTAACCTCGATTTTAACAGAAAAGCCAAATATCTCTGATGGCGAATTTTAAGCCAGTGGAAAATTGAAAAGATCAAACTTCAAACCTCTCAGCAAGACAGTTTTGAAAGGAAATGCTAACAGACCTACCGCTGGGTGCTGCTATGATAAACAGAAGAACCCTTCCGAATTTGCCTCAATTCCAGTTACACCCATTGGCCAGAGCCATTATTGGCTAAATCCTGCTGCTGCAACCACTAGGCACTGATGAGAAAGATGCCAGAAATAATAAGTTTGGGCTTAGGCAAAACCCGGGAGGAAACACTTGATGTCAGATATGAGCTTGCCATTGTTTTGAAGAAACTTAGATGGAGGAAGGAGTAAATTCCTGTGTGTTTCAGACTCGATGTACATATGCTGACTTATTTTCCCTGGCTATTCACAACTGCCACAAGACCATTTTTTCTGGTATTTAATGGTGACATTCATTTTCTAGGCTGCTATCCAGGGCTATTCTAGTATTAAGGCTGCTTTTTAAAATGATAAATATATGAAATAATAAAACTTCACACAGATGTTTATGAACATTAGCCAACTCATTTCATATCATTGTGACACTATATCCACTCATGGGAAATTCAGTTTGCTGGAGAGGACAAATAACCTCCTATACCTCTCATGCTTACACTCCATTTTTATCAAGGACAGGAGTAGGGAGGTAGCAAGAGAAGAAGTCTCACTAAATACATGTACACTCACTGTCTGCCTGTGTCCCCATGGTATCTTCGCAAAAAGTATAGCTGCATGCTACAAAGAATGAAGAGAACCAGTAGCTATATAGACTGTGGAAAGCCAATAAATATTAAACTTACCTAGAAACATGCAGTTTCTGGACTGGGATTTTTCTATTTAGCAGCCACCAGCAATTTAACTTGCCATTTATTAAGACTTTGTTCAGTGGAGCAATTCCATCTGAACTGTATAATAATATTTATATCACTATAGTGCCAGTGAGAACCATGGACATTCAGAGCCAGAAGGGATGAAGAAATGATAATATTGAACAAATACAACTAAAAATGTATTCAAAAATTACTTAGCATATATCTGCTATGTACCAGACTCTGAAACTACAAAATAAATATCATTGTCCCTACTCTTAGGGAGCTCACAGTCTAGAAGGAAGAAAGATTCACATAGAACAAAATTATATTACATTATGACCATACTCACCAATAGAGGCACAGACATAGGAACACAAAGGAGGTAATAACTAATTTTTTTTAACATCAGTTACAGCTTTCCCGGAGAAGGTGGACTTTTGTTCAGTTGGGAAGGATAAAAGATGTCATCCATCAGAGAGGTAGAGGAAAAAGATGCAGGGAATAAAGCCAGAGGGAAAAAACATTCCAAGAATAAAAAACAGCATGAGCAAAACAAACAAACACAGAGGTGTCAACCTACAGGTTGTATTTATGTAATGTGAGTAAAATCTGAGTACGCAAAGTATAAGACACGTGACAGAGAAATACCACTTACTACTTTGCTAAGAAGCAAATAGTGAAGAACCACAGATGATTTTTAGCAAAGGAGCTACATAATTGTATCTGGCCTTTAAAACATGAACTCTGACGATAGCATTAACGGTTGAATTGAATAGGGAAAAGTAAGGAAGAAGCTCTAAGCTTACCCAATGAGAATGCAAACTATACTGAAATCAGTTCTAAATTGAAGCAATGAATTAAATCAATTAACAAGGGACAAATGAAGCCTTACCCTCAACAGGATCCCATAGCTCCTGTTTTCTGTCTGGTCCTACATACTGATAATCAGGAGCCATGTAGGGTGTTTGAGGAAAGGCATATCATAGACAGCCATAAGAAGACATGATGCAGAGCTGCAGGTGGGAAGTGTGCCCAGCAGGACTTCACTATTGTGAAATGTTTGAATAAAAACTCAGTTGTATGAATTCCAGGTATTAAACAATTTGTCAAATACCTGGCAGCCAGCACAGCTGGCGCAGTGATATACCTGTGATACCAGGGCAATTGCCACAGGGCTGTTGCACTTGCTGCATCCACTTGTAGGCCCCAACAAGGACCTTTATTCCAGGGACAAAGGATTGCTTCATGATTGAAGGACTCTCCAGCTATCTCCTTGTACTTACCTTCTAATGGTTTTGGTCAGCATTGTGCTTGCCTGCCCGGCTCCTGACTATTCCTAATCTGACACCCAGTCAAGCCCCCTGCCTTGCCCACATCTGGCTCTCTCATTTGGAACTTCTTAACCCAGACCCCAATCTAGAATTGTCCACGGTTGTGATATAAAAAAAACTAAAATGACTTAGAGATTAAAAATATGGCTCTATAAATTTTTAGTGGTATGATTTGAATTAAAGGCAGTTAAAGACACAATTATGGTTGGCTTTTACCTTCATTTTCCCAGAATCATACTCAGAAATATTTCTAGTTGTTCTGAATGTTTTGCTAAGTATTCACTGCCTCTATTATGAAAGACATCTGTCTACATTTTTTTCTTTTCCTTAGCTTAATAAAATGAATGAAAGAGATTTATCTGAAATAAATAATTTTAAAAAGCCTATTAAAGAATCTAACAGAAAGAATCTTAAATTGGGAGATTAGAGGCCATCAAGGATGATCTATCTCCTAAGATATAAATATTATCTATAAAATCACTGGTAGGTAATTCCTCAGTTTCCTCCTGGACACCATCATTGACAGCAATTCACTTCTACTTAAAAATCCCCTTTCCATTTATTACCTCTGATGGTCAAAGAGATCTCACTCAATGGAGCTGAAACATCTGTCTCCTAACCATTGATCCTGTTCTGCCTGTTGAAGCCATATAGAGTAAGTCTACTCTCCCATTAATAAGACATAGATGTAGATATTGGTGTATATATAGAAATATATGTATAGGTATATATTTGAAGAGTATAACTATAATCACCTAAATTTATATTTTTCTGAGCTCTATATGCCCCATTCCATCAACCATTCTTCAGATGATGATGCTTTCAAATCCCCCCACCATCTTGGTCACCCCTCCTGCGGAAACTCATCATCTTGTCAATGTCCTTTTAGTATTTCCAGAGTATTGTGAGAACATCTGGAGATGATACTTCTGTTAATTCTGTGTAAGATCTATTTTTTTGCCATCTGTGTCACACTGTTGACTCATTTCAAGCTTGGGGCCAAAGGAAACCCTTAGGTCAACTATTTACCAAACTATCTACTCTTAAACCATATGCTAAATATTTTTCCTACTAACAAACTAATGGGAAAGACTTAGGACTTGGAATTAACTCATCAAAGCAAGACTCACAAGTTTCAGAGAAGTATATTTCCACTTGAAATTCTCTATTTTTAAGGCAATTTACTTTTTTCCATTTGGCAATATCATAAAATTGAGTAAAATGGTATTTGGTAGGGTAGTTTGCGTTCTGACTGACATTACAGTGGATATCATAAATATATAGCTAATAGGACTAAAATTATTTAATTTTTGAATAAACTTTATCAGAATTTTTTTTTTTGAAGGACAGAGAGCGTGAACAGGAGAGGGTCAGAGAGAGAGGAAGACAAGTAGGCTCCAGGCTCTGAGCTGTCAGCACAGAGCCCAACGCCGGGCTCAAACCCATGAACCATGAATTCATGACCTGAGCTGAAGTCAGATGCTTAACCAACTGAGCCACTCAGACACCTCAACTTTATCAGAAATTTCGATTGAAAATTTTTACCCAAATATTTACTGGGTAAAACTGAAAGGTGTGAAGCACTCTGATATCTTCCATTCACTAATATACTATTTATTTTGCTTGGTTCAAAATTGCTATCCTGGGACCAAGGCCAAGGCTGTGTGATTTGCTGAATGAATTTAAGAGAGTGCTTTCTCCATTGTGTGTTAAAACCCCACTAGCATACACTAAAAACCATTCACATCTCACCATCCTTGGAGTGTGCATTTTGTGGGACAAATACACATTTCACTCTGGCTCTGTCTGATAAGTACAAACACTTCGATAATATGTGTGGGAAAAGAAACTCTTTTCTGCAATTGGCCAAAAGAAGTCATCTTTTCACCATCAAAAGAAATTGCATATTACATTTATCATATGTATTATATACATATATGTACATATATACATAAGGTATATATGTATACCTTAAAGGAATAGTTCTAAAAGACAGTGCAGAGGCAGTTTCCCACTTTCATTTTCTAAAATTGTATTGCGTCATTATGCATGAAAGAGTTGTAGCTACCGAATGCTGTGATTTCCATCCTGACAAATACCCCTTGGTGAAGGATAGATATCTCCTTCCCATATCCAATTCCCAAAACATGTGCTTTGAAAAGATTCATTAATTTAAGTGTTGAGAAAACATTAAGATTTACTATTTGGCTCTGTAATGTTCAGCACTTTGTTAAAAACATTTGGCCCATTTTTGAAACAGAATCTTTTTGAAGAAATTGACTTACTTTCTCCAGGAAAAAAAAGAAGTCCCTTCCCAATATTACTTTGCTTTTTCTGAAAAAAAAATTCTTTCCTTTGAGAACATGGGATCTCTGATGCTCTCATGCCCCTGGTAAGTTCCCTGTCCAATTACCTATCATCGCCCAGCTGTGATTCACACCCTGAACTTAGATTTAATGGCTAAAAAAAAAAAAATCACATCCAGAATAGTTCAGATGAAACAGGTCAAAGGGACAGAGCACGGATAATTTCCAAGCACACAGATGTTCAACAGAGACAGTTCAGAAACTAGCATGGAAATGTCATTGCATTGGTAATCCCAGCGCACTGCAGCCATTAACAACAGAGCAGTCATTAAACAATGTGTGTTCACCTGTTTACTCTGGCCTGTGACATTGACATTCACCGTGTGGTTGTTTTTTCTAATTACACCACAAATTTGCCAATTCATAACTGCTACAGATTGCTTTCTAGACACTGAAAAATCCATCTGGAAAGGAGATTTGTTGAAGATTTAATAATAGAAAAGAGTGTAATGGTGGTTCCTCTGATGGTTCCTAGTAGTTTACCATAACACTCTATAAAAATATAAACTTGAAGACAACAGCCCTCCTACCAAAAGTATTCCCACCAACAATAACTTTGGAGGCAAAAATGGCAAAAGGAGGAAATGGAACAAAGCAGAGGAAATATTCAAACTGGTTACAAAGGAAGGCTGTGTCAAATGAGTGTGAAGTCAGAGTTCACCAGAGCAACTTGTGAGCAGAAATCAAAGGTAACCTTTCCAGGCTGAGGTCACACATCTTACTTAAGCTCTGGCCACATAGTGGAGATTCTGAGAGACCTCCACCTGGTCACCTTCTGATTGTTAGCATCCACAGGGTGACAGACATTTCATACATCAAGCCACTGTCCAATATTGATTGTATAGGGTTGTCATTCTAGGTGCTCCGAGAAATACAAAGATCAGCCAGATTTCTGTTCTGGGTCCTACACTACTCAAGGGGTCTAGAAGGGGGACATAAAACAGGTGCGTAAGTAACAGTAATGCAGGGTAAAATCTGCCAAGAACTATGAAAGAGGCATACATTACTGTGGGAATTTTAAAAGGGGTAGGGACCACTAAAGCAAGGAAAAGGGGAGAGAAATCTGGAAAAGGCCAGTGTCAGCTTCAGGGAGGAGATGACATTTTCTAAATCTGGTAATTCACTGGTTGACCTATTTGTAAATCTTTTAACATTCTTCTCTGGATTGTTTTGGTGGTCTCTTCAGATTATAGTGAGTAAACGCAGAATATGGTCTGTGTCAATATAGTGCATTGTCAGGTAATATGGTCAATGCTTCTTGATGGAGGTATAATTAAACTTAGTTAGTACAACGTGTAAGTCCTTGCTAATCATCTTAGCTGCACTGTCCAGTGTGATAGCCCATAGCTGTTCATATTCAAATTAATTCAATTAAATTGAGTCCTTCAGTTGCATTAGCTGAATTTCAGTGCTCGGTAGCTCTCGGTGGCCAGAGGTTACCATATCACACAGAGAAGGTTTACAGAGTTCCATCATGGCACAGGGTTCTACTGGGAAGTACTGAAGGATTCGTACTTTGTCTTTGTGCACTTTGTCTCAATGATTTTCAGGCATCTCCACATGAATAGGTACAAAATGTCGTAAAGTATATTCAAGTTAGATATAAATACCATGAAAAAGATCATGGAGGCCTAGAAAAATAAAGTGACTGGATATATTATGTAATATGATTTAAAATGATGAAGAGTGAAGTTCTTTGAGTTTTCGAAAAATACCTTAGGACATTTACCTCTGGCAACATTTTAAGGCAGGAAAATGAATATATCAGTATCCAAGAAGAAAAGGAGTCCACGATAAGAGTTTAGGAGTAGAGGGAAAGGCGACTAAAGAAAAAGCAAGGTCAGAAAGCTGAGTACTATGAATTAGTGAAGAGAAGAAAAGGGGCAATAAGAAACACACTTTAGTTAAATGTCAGAAGTGCTTTTTTTTTAGTGGAAATGATAGAAACAGAAATGCTCTGGAGGTAGAGAAGAAATATTTTCTGTGTCCATTATTCACATTATCTAATTCTCTGGATGTATCTAAATCATCTACAGGAAGACCACTTCCGCAACATAATTTCTCTTGTATGCAAAAAGTGCTTGTTATAAATTTGTCTGCTTATTTGTTTTAATTAAAAGGATATCTATACGTACTTTTAATGCTGTATTGAAATTAATCTTTTAACCTCAACATTATAAATTACAGTTTTAAAGCCCCATGGGATTAAAATATTATGTCACAGATCAGTGGAAGTTTTCTTAATGATTCATAGCAAAACATAACCACCTGAAACTAAGCAAAAGTTTTCTAATGGGAATTCAAAGAAGACATAATAGTTTGCCCCATTTATATCTCTATCCTAATTAAAACAAACTTTGAAGGAATAGTTTAGGATTAAAATATATTTTAGGCAAGAAATACTTTTGTTTCTCTTGTTTGTGAAGCTGAGGAATGTGTATTTAACATTTCTTTAGAAAACCAGTAAATTATCTATTTAAAAGAACCAACTAATGCTCATTCGTATTGATGAATTGAGGTTAAAGAAGAAATGTGTTCATTTAGAAGAGAAAACCCAGGACACATAAACTCTAGGGACATATTTCATGTTTGTTAATCAATGGAAGTGAGATTTATTTAAAATCCGTGTTTACAAAGAAGCTCACAATTTTAAGTTGTTTGAATGAGAAATAAAAATGTATTTTGAGGGTGCCTGGGTGGCTCAGTCTGTTAGGCGTTCGACTGGCTCAGGTCATGATCTCATGGTTTGTGAGTTCCAGCCCCACGTTGGGCTCTGTGCTCATGGCTCCAAGCCTGAAGCCTGCTTTGGATTCTGTGTCTCCCTTTCTCTGCCCCTCCCCTGCTTGCTCTTTCTCTCAAAAATAAATAAACATTAAAACTTTTTTACTATATTCATATAAAGGATCATAAATAATGAAGAAAGTTTATGGTCTTAAGTATTATTGAAGGTCATTTATTTCTTAATGTATGTTCTCTTATAACAGGATATTTTCATATTTAAACATAGCATTATATGAATAGTCAATAGCAAAATGTTACTTCATGAAAAATTGAGGGGCTAAAGACCAACTATTACCACTATTATGTATTCTATATTTAAATAGCACTGCCAAGTTTTCAAACCTCTTTTTATATACTATTGCTTGCATTTAATCCTCACAAAAATAACATCTGGGAATTATTAGGTACTTTCTATAGATGGAGAAACTAGACTTACAGAAGCTTGGGAAGTAGTAGGATCTCCCCAAATCAACAGAAAACTTTCCTAATGGGAAGCCCAGTGGATTGAGCTAAAATGGAACATTGGGATTCTGATGAACCTGGGGTTCCAGATTTTCTGTTCATAATTCTATTGTGGTAAATATTTAATTGCCACTCAAAAGGATGTCCAGTTTATTCAGAGACATGGAAGGATTATACTTTGTATCCACCTTTCAAACCCTGTCACAGCCACATAAACTAGTTAAACCTATGATATGGGAGTAGAAGGATATCACATCCTGGCAAAAGCATTTAATTGCCAACACAGGCTTTGTTCCATGGAGCACAACTCCTGGATCCATAGCAAGAACGACTTACTCACTGTGTGGAGTCTCTGAGATATTTTAATTGTATAACACCATAGCCTAACATAGCTCATCCTGGCTGAAATATTTTTGCATGATTTAAAACCTAACTGGGCCCCCATATCCAAAATACAGCTTTTTCTTTCAATTACTATTAAAAATGTTTGATGGATGTTTTGGTTCACTCAAAATAAATCCTTTCTAAATCTTTTCATTCCCCTCTACTTTTCTTAACAAATCCAATTACCCCCCATTCGATTTTAAGAGACTTCTTAGCATCAAACTACAAAGCAGCCATCTTTGGTTTTGTCCCTGTAAACAAGGACTATTTGTGGGGGTTCTTTCCTTCTCTTAATTTCTCCTCCTTCCACTTTTCACTAGAATGTAGACTTAGCTATTCTGTAGCTACCAGCCTACTGTGACAAAAACGAAAAAATAACAAACAGCCTTCACTACTAAACTGTCTTACAGTGGGTTTTTTTCTTAAGTTTATTTACTTATTTTGAGAGAGAGAGAGAGTGCACACATGTGGGTCCAAGCAGAAGAAGGGCAGAGAGAGGGAGAGACACAGAACCCTAGCAGGTTCCACACTCAGCACAAAGCTCAATGTGGGGCTACATCCCACCAACCATGAGATCATGACCTGAAGAGGAATCAAGACTCAGATGCTTAAATGACTGAGCCACCCAGGTGCCCCTATACTGCATATTTTTTAAATAGAACAAACTGCAGCTGAGATCATAAGGATGCTTCACCCATCAGGACTCTAACTCATGCTAGCTTGGGCAAAAGGAGGGACTTCCCTGGAAAAGTGAGATCAAGAAAGAGCTAGATCAGGAGAAGGTGGCAAAGACAAGGAGACCATTGTTCTTCAGGAAAACCTGAACCAGTGATAAAATGCTGGCAGATTTTCTCCTCCCCTTTGTTTCTATTTCTTTCCCTGTTCCAGCTTCTTTCTCTATCCTTATAGACAACTGTGTTCGCATGATGGTGGTGGCTCACACATTTTATATCTTACACATTTCTCCTTCTGGAGGATATTCTTTCTCAATTACAGTAGAGCTCCCAAGGAAGACCTCACGTTGGCTTAGTTTGGGTCATACATCTGTACTTGAACAAAACAACAGTGACAAAGAGGAGATGGTACCTAGGATGCAGGTGTCCCTTGAACTATGTGAAAGACATTGGGGGGTGGCCCCACCGATGAGAAGACAGCCACCTGGGTAGACAATACCGTAGATTCATAAAACAACCTAACTTTTTTGCAAACAGTTGAATTTGATTTTAGTCTATATAATTAAGAATTAAGTGTAACTGTTGTACAGCTTAGTCAAGTTGTGGATTACAGTGACTTACATACAGCAACACTTGTACTATACCTATGAATCCACTCTAACTTGTAGGTATCTATATACTAGCTCACAATTACTATATTTACCTTTGAAATAGAAGTTAACAGTGATCTGGAAACTATAATACCCACTTTGTATGAATGTTAAATGAAAAAAAAAAACAGTTTGGGATCTGAGACAAAAATAACACTGATTCTACCTACAGGTCAGATCTGTTAGAGGAACGCTTTTATTCTCACCTCTTGTACTGACTGTTCTCCTCTCCTATTGCAGCCACCTCTGTATTTCCCGGGGTTGAAAAGAACTGCTTATTTCACAGTGAGAATCATATCTTCCAGGAAATTCTCCTATTCTATATATGGATTAAAAAATGCATAGAAGAGAATTGACTTGCTCTGCTCTTGTATAAAAAATTTTTTTTAAATATCCATTGAAATAATGTATTAATAAAAGGTAAGTATAAGAACACAATAGCTTTTTTGGTATATTCTTCTTTTATTCTTTTTAAAAAAGTTTTAAAAAATGTTTTATTTGAGAGAGAGCATGCATCAGCCGGGGAGAGGGACAGAGGGAGAGAGAGAAAAAGAGAGAGAGAGAGAGAGAGAGAGAGAGAATCTCAAGCAGGCTCCATGCTCAGTACAGAGCCCAAAATGGGGTTCAATCCCATGACCCTGGGATCATGACCCAAGCTAAAAACAAGGGTCAGATGTTCAACCAACTGAGCCACCCAGGCACCCCTGTTATATTCCCTATGTTATGAATTAGTTCTGAGAACTGTAGAAGGTCCTGGATGGGCTTCTCTGGGACACTAGAGATGCTCTTCAATTGGTGGGAGGACTTTCAAACAGTTGATTTCTACAACTTCTTCAATCCTAACATATTTTCTGTATAGCACCATTTCAACATATTATGCCTGTCTAAAAATTAAAACATTCTTCATAATTAAAAGTAAAATGACCATACCATTTATTGTCTAAACTTGTATACTTTTCAGGCTCAAAGGACACTACTAATAATTATGCCAGGACAGCAGAGTTAACTGAAACAGTTTTGCCCAAATCAAATCCTTAAAAAAATTTTTTTTAATGTTTATTCATTTTTGAGAAAGAGATAGAGTGTGAGTGGGGGAGAGGCAGAGAGAGAGGGAGACACAGAACCCAAAGCAAGCTCTAGGCTCTGAGGTGTCAGCACAGAGCCTGATGCAAAGCACAAATTCATGAATTGATCATGACCTAAGCCAAAGTCGTATGCTTAACTGGCTGAGCCACCGAGGTGCCCCATGCCCAAATCAAGACATTTAAGATATCTTAAAGCCATCTTACCTAAAAATAACAATTGATCAGTTGGACTTTCCATTATGCTCCATTTTCTACTTATGTTGTGAAAGAAAAAAAAAAATCCTTCACCTGGCTTTTTTTTTCCCCACACAATGAGGAATGCTACAATTAACTTTTCTCCCATGAAACAGCCACATGTAACCGAAATATTTTAAAGTAAATCTGATTATTTATACAATCTTAAATAGTAGAGACACCATTTAGAATCCATACTTGGTTTCTTAGCCCTGCCAGGGTTAGTAAATAAGGGCCTAACAAACTGTTAACATTTGGATTTGGCCAAAAGCAAAGCAGGCCTTGGAACTCCCCAAGTGCGGTGGACCACAGCCTCTCCCGTCTCCCACAGTTCTGGAGATTTCCAATGGGCTGAGGCCTCTGTCCAACAGCAGAGCCGAAGCCATAAATCAGACTTTCCTTGGGATCATGGTGAGAGGGCTGGGATCATTCTGGCCTATTTTTATTCTCAACAAAGACCTTTCTATCCTGAGTTGTTGAGAGACGATACTTTCAGATTCAAACAGAAAGGAACACGTCCTCTGAGTGCTGTATGTACTTACTGTGAAAAAAGACAAGCAAAAATCATTTTGAAGTAATCTCATTTGCCAGAATTCCATATGGTTTAAACCTCCATTTCAGCTCACTTTCAGTTCCTAGTACTATACCGGCATTACCCAGTCACTATATAGAACAGTATAGATATCCATACCAGGCATTAATGGCAACATAAATTCTGAGTGCAGTGTCCCTGCCCATTAATCCCAGCATTTCTTTTACTCTCCAAAAAGTGGGAAAATCAAATCTCTCTCAGTATTGATCATCACTTAAATTTTTAGAGACGTTGAAAAAATTGTTCTCTTTGCAAATGCCATTTCCCCCCTGTGATCTTCTAAGAAGTTTTTCCCCCACCCACTATACAGAAACAAATTTCCTTTAACTATGCAGCACATTTTGTATGAACTCTATGGCCTTGGAGCCCATAATTCTGAATCCCTGAAATAGAGATGTCAGCCTTTAGATATATTTCATTCTCTTCCTGAATGGAAGGTAAGGAGAAACAGGTAACATTTTAGAAACCTGTTTGGAAGAAAATCTCTGGCTGGTAACTGAGTGTTGAAATATTAAGGCCAGTGGTGCAATCACACCTATTAAAATTCTATGAGTGAGTAGGAATTAGACCCTTCTTCAAGATCATCACTGTGCTGGATAAATCCACTTATTTTTTTAATAGTTTATTTATTTTTGAGACAGAGACAGAGCATGAACAGGGGAGGGACAGAGAAAGATGGAGACACAGAATTCGAAACAGGCTCCAAGCTCTGAGCTGCCAGGACAGAACCCAATGCAGGATTTGAACCCACGAACCACGAGATCATGACTTGAGCCAAAGTCGGACGCTCAACCAACTGAGCCACCCAGGCGCCCCTGTATAAACCCACTTAACAGTGAATTTTGTCACCTCGTGAAGACAAGTTCTCCAGTACTCTGTGTCTTTCAAAGTATGATTTATTACCTCTGATAATGCTTAAATATAGGGTGAAAGTATCCAATCATTTTTCAAATAAATTTGTCAGGAAGGAATAAATCATAGCTCAGTGAGAGACAAGGAACCTCATAATATCCTGCTTTGTATCCATTCGGAGTATGAACTAATCGATCATCAGTGTGATGTGCTTCACACTCTTGAAAATAACTTTAGTTTGTGAATCATGTAATTTTCTCATCAGCATGCAATAGTCTTTGGTAAGCTTGTGAAATATGTTAGATGTTAAAGAGTAAGGTGAGCAAACACCTTCACATAAATATGCTTGTATATGTATATATGTTTATGTGTATATAAATGTATATTTCCATATAGAGAAATACAATGGGTTAGTAGAGATATATAGAATCAACAGATATATATAGAGAGGAAATGAATATGTAGAGATGCTTGAAGGAATCACAGACGACAACAACAACAACAAAGGTGTTTAGGACTAAAATAATTATTTACCAATGAATTATATGATAGAGTGTTTGGGCATACCAGTTAAGTAAGTGAACCTTTCTCTGCCAAGCCTGTGGGTCTCTACAGTGCTCAGTTTTTGAATACAGTTTTCCACGATTCTGAAGTCTAAACAGGATATGCCCAGTGAATCGTCATGAGCACTTAACTTTATAAAATGTAAAGGGTACTTAGACACCTGACATATGCAACCTAAGTCACCTCTTCAATAATAAAAGTCATTCACTCTTCATTTTAGTTTTAAAGTCTTAGGCTTTGTATGTACTTAGAAAACTTTGCAAGTGATCACAAAACTGAGAGTAGAGACGCCTTCCACAGTTTGTTTCCTCTAAACATCACGACTCCCTCTGACTAATCCTCCAAATTAATTTAATTTCATAGAATGAAGCATCTCAAAATAAAATACAGAGCAGAATCATTTTCTTGAAGATGAGCCAGATCATATATTCCCTGTTCCTGAATGCTGTGAATTCATCTGGGGACATTTCACATTCCATAGTGCAACAACCCTGGCAAATTTTTATTCCCAGGGAGTAGTAAACTTTCACTTTCCTTCTCAGAATATTTTATATCTGAATCTAGTTTATGCCCTAGTTTTTACTTTCTTGCCTTATTAGTAACTCACTTTTCTTTTTTTTTTAATGTTTATTTATTTTGAGATTAGGAGAGAGAGAGAGAGAGAAAGCCAAGGAGGGACAGAGAGAGAGAGAGAGAGAGAGAGAGAGAAAGCGTTGGAGGGAGAGAATCCCAAGCAGGACCCACACTGTCAGCACAGAGACTGATGTGGGGTTCAAATTCACAAACTGTGAGGTCATGACCTGAGCTGAAATCAAGAGTCAAATGCTTAACTGACTGAGCCACCCAGGCCGCCCAATTAGTAACTCACTTTTAAACTGAAATAGAGAAAAAAGACTTAAATTGGTCTTAATAAAAAGAAATGTCAGACAGAGAAATAGAGGCCAAAAAGGCCTCTTTTCTTAATGTTCTATTTTAAGTATTATGGGTTTGGGTTTTTTTTTAATTTTGGGGGAGTTTTGGGGTTTTTTGTCATTCTAATAATAATTTTACAGAATTTGGTTTTGTTGCCTTGATATTAAAAAATGGATGAGAATTTATATTCTAAAGTATCACATACCCACATAGCAATGAGATTGGAAAATACTTTCTTACTAATCTCTGACTCTCAACAATTCACCCTAAGCTACAAAAGCCGGTAAAATGAATTATGAGTAGCAAAAAAGAAGGTAATAAATTTTCCATAATTTAATTATTATAATTGGGTTACCTACCTACAGAAAAATGTAAGTTTAAATGTACAGTGTTCCAGATGCTGGGTTGATAAAAGTCTGAAAATTAGCTTTTAATAAAAACTGGTAGTAATTTAGCCCAAGGTATGCCAGCGAACTGAATGGACATTATTGAAACTTAGGGGAAAAAGTTTCTTGGAAAAGAACGTCTCGATTTTTCTAAAAAGTATTTTGTGAACATTTCTTTAAAAGTTTTATAATTTGACTCATTATAGAGGCCTTTCAATCACCCCCAAATTACAGCCAAAACTCAAACAACAAAAAAATAACTCTTCTCTGTTGCCAACGTTGAAATTGCCTCTCCTGTTCCAACCTCCTTGCTATCTAAGGGACTCCCCGAGGCAAACATCTGAATGCAGGCAGGGAGATTTCCCTTGGACGTGATATTGTATTTGCCCAAAATAAAAACTTAATTTCTCCCCAGATTATTTCCTAGGAATCTTATTGTTTATTTTCATAATATAGGCAAGCTTACCTATCTCAATGTAGTTCTCACTCATTGACTTGCTGGTGTCCATTTCCCCAGTCATGTTATGGTATCCTAACCTCTTACTTCCCTGAGGCTCACAATTCACCACCCAGCAATTTGAGAATAGAGTGTATCTAAACTCCTCTGGGTAACCAGCAACCAACCTCCTGCAGAATTCTGTGGAGCCCCGGCCAAGGTTCAGTAATGAAATGCATAATTTGCTAGCTAGTACCATCCAGCTTTAGGAAACAGCATTTTCTTGTTTTCTTATTTCCTTCCTTCCTTCCTTCCTTTCTTCCTTCCTTCCTTCCTTCCTTCCTTCCTTCCTTCCTTCCTTCCTTCCTTCCCTTCTTCCTTCCTTTTTTCCTTCCTATCTTCTTTCTTTTCTTTTTTTTTCTTTTTCTTTTTTTTCAGTTTACTCCACCGTAGGAAACCAGTAGAGAAATATTTCTCCTTTTTCCTGACACTGGAATGGGTTTCTAGATCCCTTGGACATGGAGAAGGGATTTAGCTTCACTATCTAATAATGGTGATCATTATGTACTTGTGGGATTTTTATTATTACTCAAATTATTCTATTTCTTGGGAGAAAATAGGACCAAAACCTAAGAAGAGGATAACATCATCACTATTAGAACCATTGAAGAATATGAAAAGACAGCTATTTTCAGCTGTTTTCTAATTTTTACTATTCCTACAAACATGTCTAAAGCCCTATATGGATCCCACAACATTGAAATAAATATGTGCATTACAAGAAATAGTTTAAGGAAGGGGCACCTGGGTGGCTTAGTCGGTTGGGCGTCCGACTTTCGCTTAGGTCATGATCTCGCGGTTCGTGGGTTCGAGCCCCGCGTAGGGCTCTGTGCTGACTGCCAGCTCAGAGCCTGGAACCTGTTTCAGAGTCTGTCACTCCCTCTCTCTCTGACCCTCCCCTGCTCACGCTGTCTCTCTCTCTCTGTCTCTTAGAAATAAATAAAACATTAAAAAAAATAAAAAATAAAAAGAAATAGTTTAAGGAAGAATATGCTATAGGACCATCCTTCTCAACAAAATAAACAAGAGTGAATCTTTTTGTATGTGTTTATCAAAAGCCCTGGGAGAATATGTTGGTTCAGTTTCAAGACTCCCAGGTATGCAAGAGCATAAGAAGCAAGACACATTTGGGTCCACTCCCTAGTGGCTAAACATCCCCACTTGGACATGGGCACCCTTGCATCCTTTCATTGGTTTGGCCACTTCACTGACTGCACCTTGTGGGCCCCATAAAGGGCACAAAGTAGAAAGGCTGCTAGCAGAATTCCTCAGAAGGAGAACTACCTTTTACAAGCAAATCCATTTGACTGCTGATTTGGGTTGTAAAAGGACAGCCCTTAGCCCATTGTCAGGATGGTTGAAGAAAAAAATACTAAATACTGCTACTTAAAAATAGATTTGGATTTCCAACACCAGCTCAAGAGGAAGGGGATGGGGCGAGCAGTGGAGACGAGGGCAGAGGCCTGTAGAGGGGAGTGGGCAGGAGTGAAGCTGGACCAGCCAGAGGGCAAGGGCTGGCCTGGGACACAAGGGGACAGAACAGGCTTTGACCAGTGGCCTCTGGAAAAATGGATGGCTGATGGAATTTTAAGAACAAGTATGCTTACTATTCAGTGTTAAGATTTTATTTTTTTAATGTTAGGCTATGCTGTAAAACTTAAACAACTAAGGAAATAACTGTTCTTAAGCATCACTTCCCCAACCTGTCAAATGACCTACAAATCAATCTATCTCTTACTGTATTACATGAGTGGTGTTTGAGGAAATAAAATGTGGCTGCCCCCCACTGACCTGTATTAAAAAGGAGGCCACATGTAGTGGCAAGACCTAAGGAGAAAGCAACTTCAAAGAGAAAGGAATTTAGAGGAAAAGGTGACTAGGAGAAATTGCCATCAATTTTGTGGGGACGCATTGGGACTTCAAACCATTTTTATCGAAATATGAAGGGATCATATTCCTTCTCATGCTGAGACTTGAGGAATTCCAGGCAGCTGGCATCTGGGCTACAACCTGAAGTAATTAGCTTTGAGGTCCTGAGTCCAGTTAGTGTTCATAAGTCAAAGGAGAGCCACAGAGTGGGTACATGTGGCTATTCTGAGGCTATTTTAACAATGTTTACTTTAAAAGTACACAGCTACATCTTCTTTCAGCCCACCTACAGGTAAAAATCCTGCTTAAAATAGCAGTCACCTCTAGTTTAGTAGAAAATGTGATCATTCAGGAGCAACAAGCAAAATAATTCACCTTTGTCTAACTCTAGAAGGTGACATCGCTAAAACCCTTCAGTTGCTAAGCTGATGATAAACCACGCTCATAAATTAATTAATAGGAAGGCAAATTTTTATATATGCATAGCAAAAAAATGTTGGTTCCTTTAGCTGCCTACCCTCTGCTACAAGAACTTGAAAACGAAGGAAATAATACTGTCCTATGGAAAATCAATGGTAAATTCAATCCACAATGATTCAGAGCAGAAGTCATTTAAAGAGATGTAATAACACATCCAAAGAAAGAAGATATTAGTCAGGAAGCAAAGAAAAATAAAAAGGATGTTTTCAAAGGCAAATGCTGTGAGCACTTGCTGATGAAATGGTGCATTTCCCATAAGGTCTCAACTTGTTGAATCAATGGATATCAGGTGCGTTAGGCTTCCTTGGTTGGGCATCTTGAAACGTTCAAATCGTGAACCTAACTCCACAATTACTCAACAAGCAAACTCCTGTGTAGAGTTTGGCTTTCCATGCAGCTCCCTTGGAAGGAGCTAAAATATTACTGTAGGTTAATAAATTGGCCATTCTGTTTATACATCAAGGTTTTGAGGTCATAGTGTAAGTTTCTCCCTGAGAGGAAAAACCACTTTCAGAGAGTTGAAAAACAGGCCTCTGAGTTTAGAAAGCTGAGGACCAGTTTCTGGATCATTACAAACTACTCAAATAATAACTACCCTGAGAAATACCTTGGGAATTAGCAAGAGTATGCCCTTTGGGTGCCACCCTCATGGTTCGAAGGTTTACCTTGAAATTTAACAGGAAAACACCCCACTAATGTTCATCATTCACTTAATCTATGACTCAAACTACTGCTATCAAATATTCTTGTCTCAGATAAAGAAATGGAATATAACAAAGTAGTTGTATTCCATTTTGTGCAGTAAGTTATCAAAAACAACAGAAATAGAATGTCTAGGTTAATGTGTATATCTTAATTTTATATATTTTACATTATATATTATATTACATTATATAATATATATACATTATATATATACATTACAATATATATATACATTATATATATTATATATATATATATAATATATATAACCATGAGAAACTTAACTCACCATTTTGACTTAGTTTGAAAACTAAGATTTCTTCATCTGTTACTATAAATTTACCTAATTGTAACATAATATAGCAAGTTTAGGTTTTCTGATTTTTTTAATATGTTATTCTCAGAGATTTAGGTAGCACCTTTGTGATGTTTTTTCTATTACTTCCCAAGTAGAGAAAAACTTTGTTATCTGGGAATAACATTATTTTTGGCTTGACCTTGTATGGAAGACTGTAATGACACATGCAGCTGTTGAAATGTAAATGAGAAATAGGTTGACCACATTTGGAAACTGAACTTTTATTCCAGCCTTCTGGTCCTTTCTTATAGCCTGATAAGCTGCACTTAACCTTTGTGTAATATAGAACACTATGAGGTACAAGAGATCTAACTTAATTTCTGATGTTTCATAATAATTACTCTACTTTCAGAGGGGTGAGAATTTAAAGAGATCAGATAATTAAACTAAAATGTACATTAAATGATACTCCACTGAAGGATATATGAGGCCCATTTTATTCTCTTGTCTGGAAAAGTAAGTATCTCTCTGTGTAGAATCTGTGTAAACTAATGTAAGATATATTCCCAAGCACAGTTCATTAGACCCACTGACCAAAAAGAATCAAGATAACAGTTACATGCCTTTGAGACCCAAACTCCCAGAATTTACCATATAAAAGTAAAATACAGATTGCAAAACTTCTCTAAAATTTGAAAGCATTTTTTAGCTTCCTTAATAAAGATTTATCTTCAGAATGCTAGGCCTTACATTGTTGAGGGAGACACAAAACTTTGGAACTTACATTCTTGTATGGAGATAGACCCTAACCCCAATAAATTAAAGTGAATTGGCCATCAGATATGATAAACAATAAGGAGGAAAACAAGGAAGGGCATAAAAATTTTGGGGTGACGAGTTTTGTAATTTAAGATACGATACCAAGGAAGACTTTACTAAGCAGAAGACATTTGAGTAAAAAACTGAAAAGCATGGTGAGGAAGCCACGTAGATTTGGGGAAGATCACTCTCAGCAGAGAGAACAAGCATGAAATCGGAGGTGGAAGCAAGCCCAGCCATTTGAAGGAATAACAGGCAAGTTCACATGTCTGGAGCAAGACAAAGAAGGGAAGAGTAAGAAGAGATGTGGCAAGAGAAGAGAGAGGCCAGCATGAGGAGATTCTGTAGGATCTTCTAGGTCACAAAAGGACTTTGGCTTTCCGTGTGAAATGAGAGCCACTGGAAGGTTTTGAGAATGAGCACCATGATCTGAATTATCTTTTAAGAGGATTTCCCGAGCTGCTGTGTCAAGAAGATAATGAAGGAGTCAAGAGACCCAGAGTTGAAATATGTTGGTATTTGGAAAGCAGCTCATAAAATAACTACTGATTGGGGAAAAAAAAAAATGTTTTTGTGTAGCAATAGTATATTATGCGTCTCCAGAGGAACAGGGCCAATAGGATGTATATATACATGATTATGGAGTCTGAAGTTCCAAGATCTACAGGGTGAGTTGGCAGACGGAGACCCAGGATATTTCAGTTCAAGACTGAAGGCAGGAAGAAAGCCAAAGTTCCAGTTCAAAGGCACTCAGGCAGGGAGAATCCTCTCTTCCTCCAGGGAGTGTCAGCCTTTTTGTTCTATTCAGGCTTTCAAATGATTGAATGAAGCCCAATCACATTAGGAAAGGCACTCTGCTTTACTCAGACTGCTAATTTACTTGTTAATCTTATCCAAACCAGTCTCACAGAAACACCCAGAATAACATTTGACTAAATAGCTAGGCACTCCAGGCGCAGTCAAGTTGACACACAAAATTAATCACAAGTGCACCCCTTGTCAACTTGGCCTCAGACACATCTCCAAAATTATTTGGAGATTAAACTATGCTTAATCTCCAAATATATACAATAATAGGTCACAATCCTAACATGATACAACTATCCTGCATACAACCAAGTATGCGTGAACTCCTTCCACAAAAGAAGAGGCAAATCTTTGAGTGATGTTCAGTCTTCTTGTAACTTAATACCATGATACAAATTAACAATACTTAAATACTATGATATCACGTCAATGCATCTTATGTTACACGATAAGGGAGTAAGAGAAAACAAAGATGTTCTCTATATATATTGTGAATATTTTGTTGTGAATTATTTTTTGCGTGTATATACATAAATATATTCCTTGTAATATAGAATATGTATATATACAAATATATTCACAAAATAAGGGGAAAATACTCATGACAATTATAGTCTTCATTTCTATAACTGATCATATGGTCATACCTAGTTATTATTTATTCTATATTCCTTTTGTCTTAATCAAGTCTTTCAGCTGGGCATGGCTCTTTACCTGTTGGAGTAACTGGAACTTTCATTCCTGAAGGGTCTGGGTCATTGGCAGTCCTGCCTGGAATGTGTTGTAGTTTTTCACGGACCTTAACCACAGGGCATGGTAACATCAAGAAATGTAGTCATACTCTCCCTTACCCCTATTGTGGAGTAGTACACCAATTTCTTCAAGGTGGTCAGGATTAGTCACTCCAGTCAGCACAGTGACTATTCAGAGGCCTGAAGAGTCCAAAATATCCAGGCTTCAGTCTTAACGTTCAGTTCAATAAAACCATTGTGTCTCCTGGTGGAAGCATTCCTCCCTCTGGAACTCAGACCTCTAGGCCAGCAGAGCATAATAAGGTCGTGTGAACAGGAAGCAAAACTTTTGCTGTGAATCACCAAGAGTAATGATAAATGATGCCACTCCCGTTTCCACCCGTTGATTCCTGGACCCATGAATCCTGGCTATCGAGAAACAGCACCATATATTGGACAATGATTCAGAGAGCATGCAGCCTTGTGGAAAACTTTGCCCCAGCTCTAGGAGGTATAGCCATCAAGCTGGCACTGCAATTGAGTCTTCAATGGCCATTCCAACCTTCTGTCAAGTCAGCTTCTTTGAGGATGGTGGGAATATGGTAAGACCAGTGAATTTTGTGAGCATAGGCTCATTTTCTGTGAAGCGAGTTCTTTGATCAGAGGCAATGCAGTGTGGAACACCATGGCAGTAGATAAGGCATTCTGTAAGTCCATTCTGAGAAGTCTTTCCACATATCTCTTCACCAGGTTTCCCCGTCACTAATTTTCTAATCATGTTCCTTCCAAGTCTCTGACCATTCAACTGAACCATTGGCAACAGCTCATGCATTGGTATATAATCACATGTCTAACCATTTCTCCTTTCAAGTAAGGTGGGCAGCCAGGCGCACTACTTGGAGTTCCACCCACTGGGAGGATTTCACTTTACTGCTGTCTTTCAGGATGTCCCAGAAAGGGAAGAGACAGTAGTGCTATAAATATCCACTTTCATGTGGTGACTACATATCATGCTGAACTATCTGTAAACTAGGCCTGAGTCCCCTCTTCCTGTTCAGCTGATCACAGGGAAAGCCCCATGAGGCCATGCATGAAGGCTTAGAAGAGAGAAGGTAGTATAGTTGGAGTGGGGACCATGGATATTTGGGTCACTTCTTCATGTAACTTTATTGTGCCTTCAGAACCCAATAAATCTTAATCATGTATGTATCACTCCTATGAGATGATGAAGTGCTGCTGTGCACCAACTTTATGGCTTGGTGGATCATAATACACAGTTCATGATGATCATATGACAACTTGGTGGTGGACAGTAAAGCATTCAATCTCTACCAAGTCCTAAGAGCAGTCTAAGAGGTGTTTCTCAAAAGAAGAGTAATTAGCTGTGAAAGATGACAGGGCTTTGCTCCAAAATCCTAAGGACCCATGATGCAATTCACCTACAGGGACTCCAAACAGCATCTCTATGAAGTGGCAAAGCAGCTTGTACAATAGCCTGATCTGTTGCAGAACCTTCTCTTATTCTTGGCTTCACTCAAAACTAGCAGCTTTATGGATCACCAAATAAATGAGCCAGAGTAACAGACCCAAATGAACACCATGTTGCTTCTGAAACCCAAAGAGGCCACTAGGCCTTGAATCTTTTCTTGCTGTAGAAGAGACCAGAAGCAACAACTTATTCTTGATCTTAAAAGGGATATATTTAGGGTCGCCTGGGTTGCTCAATTGGCTAAGTGTCTGACTCTTAAATTCAGCTCAAGTCATGATCACACAATTATGAGATCCAGCCCCGTGTTGGGCTCTGCACTGGGCATGGAACCTGCTTGAGATCCACTCTCTCCCTTGCTCTCTTCCTCCCCCCCCCCCGCTCACACACATGTGCACACTCTCTCTCTAAAACAAAACAAATGAAAAGGGATATCCCAACTGCCTCACACCACTGGATCCCCAGAAATTTCACTGAGGTAGAATGTTCCTGTATTTTTTGTGGGATTCACTTTCTACACTCTGACATGCAAATATTTTACCAATAAGACTAGAGTAGTTGTTGTTTCTTGCTCAGTAGGTCCAAGCAGCATGATGCCATTTAATATCTTATGGGAAAAAAAGGCTATCAAGTTTCTTGTGAGCTAAATTATAATGCAGGGCTAGAGAATGATATACCTCTATGATAGGACAGTGAAGAGGTAGTGTTGACCTTGACAACTGAAGCCAAATTGCTGCTGGTGTACCTCATGGACAGGTATGGAGAGAAAGCATTTGCCGGATTAATAGTTGCATATCCAGCCAGGGGATGTGCTAATTTGATCAAGCAATGAAACCACATTTGGTACGGCAGCTGCAATTGGAGTCACCACCTGGTTAAGCTTATGAAAATCCACTGTCATTCTCCAAGATTCATCTGTCTTCTGCACAGACCAAACAGGCAAGTTGAAGGTAGATGTGGTAGGCATTACCACTCCTGCGTCTTTCAAGTCCTTGATTATGGCACTAATCTCTGCAATCCCTCCAGGGGGGGCGGTGTTGCTTTTGATTTACTATTTTCCTTGGTAGAGACAGTTCTAATGGATTCCACTTGGTCTGTCCCACCAGGATAGCCTTTACTCCACAGGTCAGAAAACGAATATGGGGTTTATGTCAGCTAAGTATGTCTATTCTAATGATGCATTATGGAACAGGAAAAATAATCACAGGATGAGTTTGGGGACCCACTAGACCTACTGTGAGATGGACAGGAGTTAAAATTTCATGTGTCACCTGACCTCCATAAGCCCCTACTAGTAGACCACAGTGATGTTTTGTCTCTTGGAATCAAATCAGAATCAGTATCTAGTAGTTCCCGAAATGTCTGGTTATTTCCTTTTCCTCAGTATACAGTTACCCTGGAAAAAGGCTGTAGGCCCCCTTGGAGAAGGCTGGAGAAAAATTAATAGTGTAAATTTTTGGCAGTGTTCTAGGGTCCTTCCTCAAGGGGATTTGGTCTTCTCTTCATTCAAGGGGTTTTGGGTCTGGCTCAAGTCTGGTAATTTGTTGAGGGACCATACTCTGTTTTCATGAGTCAGATTAGACTTGTTCACTTAAACTAGAATTTTTCTGCTCATAAATATCAGGTAAAAATTTCATAAGCTTTCTATCTATTTTACTTCTAGGAACACCATGATCGACTAGGTCCTTAGATCTGTGTGAATCAGACTATTCTGGTTGCTCTTTTCATTCTTCCCTCCATTACACTAACCACAATCATCTTGCCTTTGGTGATTAAGTGCTGCCGCTTGACCCCTATGACACAGGGATCCAGTACTGTGCATTTAGGTTTCCCAGTTCGGTGTCCTCCATTCACACCATGAGATGTGTCTTACAGAGAAGAATGGTCACAGAGCTCTTCAAGGATGATGGGACTCCCCTCACAAATATATTACTCACAGAAGTGGTGAAAGGTATGACTTCTGGACCCTCCCAGAGTGGGTGAATGGGTCTTAATTCCCTAGAATTTGAATTTCTCCTCTATATTCAACAAAGGCAGTTCGGGTATTTCTAACTCACTCACTGTGGTCCACCTTTTAGTCCATGTTTCAGCAACAAGCTGTTTGACCCCATTTACCTCCTTGAGCTACAATATTAAATGCAGAATGTCTGCTTGTCAGACATCTGATGAATGTCAATAAATTCAGCCTGATCCAACTTAACAGTTCTTCGGCCATTATCCCAGACCCTTAATATCCATTCCCACAAATGTTCTGCACCTTTGTCTGTAGAAATTAGAAAGCTCAAACAGTTCTTTGAAAGTATGGCACACCTCTGTGTGACTCACACTTTGTACCTCATCCTTAGGAGCCTTGCTGGGACTTGAGTCTAATTATGGGTCTAGAAACAAAGATGGTTGGTGGGGGTTGTCCTGAGGAGAATCAGCAATGCCTTGCATGGAAACTACTTCAGAGAAAGCCACTACAGTTTCTTCAGGTAACGCAGAGTTAATCCCCTCAGTCAAGGTGTAGAGGCCTTTTTAATTAACAAAGAAGGCTCATCAAACTTTAGGGGATCAACTTCCTCAGTTTCATCAGAGTCTTCCTGAATGTTTCTATTCCAACTTTTGGGATCCCACTCTTTTTCCATCAGTATTCTTACTTTACAAGTAAACACACTGAAAAAATTGGGATTTAAACTTGGATTGTAATTCAACCAGTAGCCAGGTGAGATTCTGGGTTGGAATCATCAGTCTCACCCTGCAGCTCTACAAGGTAAGGGTCTCCTTAAGAGGAATAAACAGAAACTTTAAGGTCACTTATGCAACTAAGCTGGGAATTTGTGTCTCTGAGCTCATCCTTTTCTTTCACTATTCTGACCAGAGACATTAGCCAACCTCATTATATTCATTTGCTTGATAAAAATATCCAACAATAATTACACATAGTCACCCAGATATTTGCTTCTTATAAGTGTCTGATTACAGTATCAAATGATAATATTTTGCATATCTCTATTGCCAGATCATACCATAGACTATTTGTGATCTCTTTACTATTAGAAATAGAGTCATTAGCATTTTTAAATCTAACCACATTAGAGAGCCAATCCCAGAAACCCCAGAACCAATTCAGAAAACTCATCCTTAAAGTTCTGTTTCTCTAGAATCATTTTTGGTGCCAAAAATGTATATTAGTGGGGGTTCTTCATAGAAATAGAGCTAATAATACATAATACATATATGAAATATTAGATTACATATATATCTTAAAAAGGGACAGAAAGAGAATTATTATAAGGAATTGGCTCTCACAGCTGTGGAATCTGGCACAAGTCCTAAGACCTGAAGGGCGAGTCGGTGAGCAGGAGACCGAGGAAAGCCAGTGATACAATTCCGCTCTGAAGGCTGGCAGGCTTCATATTCAGGAAGAGTTGATGTTTCAATTTGAGTCCAAAGCCTGGAAAAAGCTGATATCCCAGTTCAAAGGCAGTCAGGCAGAAAGAATTCTCTCTTGCTCAGGGAAAGGTCAGCCTTTTTGTGCTCTTCAGGTCTTCAACTGATTGGTTGTGGTTCATCCATATTGGGGAAGAAAATCTACTTTATTTAGTCTGCCAACCTAAATGTTAATATTCAAAAACACTCTGATAAGCATACAATAATGTATGACCGTAACGTACGCCCAATCAAGTTGACCCATAAAATTAACCATCACAAAGAGGTTTTAATGATTAAAAAAATTATTAAACTTCTCTCCTTCATATACATGCTACATGCATATGGACCTACCTCATTCTATTGTGCTTCACTGTATTGTACTTCACAGATTCGGCTTTTTTTTTTTTTTTTAACAAATCTAAGATTTGTGTTAATCCTGCATCAAGGAAGTCTGTTAGTGCCATTTTTCCAACGATGTATGCTCACTTCATGTCTCTGTCACATTTTGGTAATTTCACAATATTTCAAACTTTTTCATTATTATTATATTTGTTAAAGTGATCTGTGATCAATGAATGATCTTTGATGTTACTATTTCACTTGTTTTGGGGCTCCACAAATTTAGTGGGTGGCAAATTTAATAAATGTGTGTATATTCTGACTGATCCACTGACCAGCCTTCCCCCCATCTCTCTCATTCTCCTTGGACCTCCCTACTCCATTAGATAGAAAGATGTTGATATTAGGTCAATTAATAAGTCCACCATCGCTTCTAAGTGTTGAAGTAAAAGGAAGCGTCATACATCTCTCATTTCAAACTAAAAGCTAAAAATGTTTCAGCGTAGGGAGGAAGGTACGTCAAAAGCCAAGATAGGCTGAAAGCTAGGCCCTTGCACCAGTTAGCCAACTTGTGAATGCAAAGGAAAAGTTCTTGAAGGAAATTAAAACTTCTACTCCAGTGAACACACAAATGATAAGAAAATGAAACATTCTTATTGCTGATACAGACAAAGTTTCAGTGGTCTGGATAGAAGATCAAAGCAAAGCAATCACAACATTTCTTCAAGCCACAGGCTGATCGAGAGGAAGGTCCTAAATCTTCAATTCTAGGAAGACTAAGAGAGGTGAGGAAGCTGCAGAAGAAAAGTTGGAAGCCAGCAGAGGTTGGTTCCTGAGGTTTCAGGAAAGAAGCTATCTCCATAACATCGAAGTTCAGGGTAAGGCAGTAAGTGCTGATATAGAAGCCACAGCAAGTTATCCAGATGATCTAGCTCAGATAATTAATAAGGGTGGCTACACTAACCAACAGATTTACAATGCACACAACTTTCTATAGGAAGAAGTTGACATCTTGCACTAGAAAGGAGAAGTCAGTGTGTGATTTTAAGTCTTCAAAGAACAAGCTGACTCTTTTCTTAGAAGCTAATGCAGCTAGTGACTTTTAGTTGAAGACAGTGCTCATTTGCCATTCTGAAAATCCCAGGGCCTTTAAGAATTATGATGAATCTATTCCACCTGTGCTCTGTAAATGGAACAGCAAAACCTGGATGATAGTACATCTGTTTACAACATAATTACTGAATATTTTAAGCTCACTGTTGAGACCAACTGCTTAGGAAAAAAGTTTCTTTTCAAAATATAACAGCTCATTGACAATACATCTGGTTACCCAAGAGCTCTGATGGAGACGGATAGTGAGATTAATGTTGTTTTCATGCCTGCTAACACAACATCCATTGTTCAGTCCATGGATAAAAGAGTCATTTCAACTTTCAACTCTTTTTAAAAATATAATTTATTGTCAAATTGGCTAAGATACAGTGTGTAAAGTGTGCTCTTGGTTTTTAGGGTAGATTCCCATAGTTCATCACTTACCTACAACACCAGTGCTCATCCCAACAAGTGCCCTCCTCAGTGCCCATCACCCATTTCCCTCTCTTCCCTGCCCCTTCATCCACCTTCAATTTGTTATAGCAGCACTTTCAATAATAGCTAGATTATGGAAAGTGCCTAAGTGTCCATCTACTGATGAATGGATAAAATGTGGTTTATATATACAATAGAATACTACTTGGCAATGAAAAGGAATGAAATTATGCCATTCGCAGCAACATGGACAGAACTGGAAGGTATTATGCTGAGTGAAATAAGTCAATCAAAGAAGAACAGATATCCTA
Source organism: Hyaena hyaena (assembly GCF_003009895.1). Taxonomy (NCBI): domain Eukaryota; kingdom Metazoa; phylum Chordata; class Mammalia; order Carnivora; family Hyaenidae; genus Hyaena; species Hyaena hyaena. Next base: position 1,087,251 of record NW_024080985.1, on the reverse strand, counting down.
TGTTTTCACTCAAGATCCACTCATATGTGGATCTTGAGAAACTTAATAAAAGACTATGGGGAAAGGGTAGGGGAAATAATAGTTACAAACAGAGAGGGAGGGAGGCAAACCATAAGAGACTCTTAAATTCAAGTTTTTTTTTTTAAAGAAATACATTTTGTAAGGCTATATAGCTGCCATAGATAGTAATTCCTCTAACAGATCTGGGAAAGTCAACCAAAAACCTTCTGGAAAGGATTCACCCATCCCAGATGTCATTTAGAGTATTTGTGATTCATGAAAGAGATCAAAATATCAACATTAACAGGACTTTGGAAGAAGTTGATTCCAATCCTCATGGATGATTTTGCGGGGTTCAAGACTTCAGTGGAGGAATCAACTGCAGATGTGGTGGGAATAGTAAGAGAACTAGACTTAGAAGTGGAGCCTGTAGATGGGCCTGGATTGCTGCGATCTCACGATCAAACTTGAATGGATGAGGAGTTGTCTCTCACGGCTGAGCAAAGAAAGTAGTTTCTTGACATGAAATCTACTCCTGGAAAAATGCCGTGATGATTGTTGAAATGACATCAAAGTATTCAGAATATTATATATAGTTGATAAAGCAGCAGCAGGATTTGAAAGGATTGACTCCAATTTGGAAAGAAGTTCTACTGTTGGTAAAATGCTACCAAACAGCATCGCATGCTGCAGAGAAAGGGAGACTCAATCAATGAAAAAATCTACATTATTGTCTTATTTGAAGAAATTGCCGCAGTCATCCCAACCTTCAGCAGCCACCACCCTGATGTGTCACCAGCCATCAGCATCAACCCCTCTACCAGCAAAAAGATTACATCTCTATGAAAGTTCAGATGATGTTAGCATTTTTTTAGCAATAAACTATTTCTAATTAAGGTATGCACATTTTTGTTAGGCATAATGCTATTACACACTTAATAGACTACAGTGTATTATGAAAATAACTTTTGTAGGTACTGGAAACCAAGAAATTTATTTGACTCACTTTACTGTGGTGGTGTGGGACCAAATATTTCCAGGGCATGCTTGTGCTCAAAACTGATTCATAATCTGCATATTAATTATGGTACCCAATTTAAAGCAAATGCCTGCTTTTATGGACATATTATATTAATTTCTCTCTCAGAGTATGCCACTTACATTTTGTGATAAAATAGTTCTGGGAAGTGTTTATTATGATTTCTCTCCAAGTCTGAGGATGATTTCAGAAACTTTTCAGCTAACAAATATCTTATACATGTTTTTAACACATGAACTAAATTTTGAATCTACTTTTAGCCTATTCTTCATTCTGCTGATGATGCATTTATTTTTTTTTATTTTTTCCTTTTTATGGAAACAATTCACTTGTCAGAGATTTCACTGAATAGCTTTCAAAATCATATAAAATTGTGGGTTCCTTCAACGATTTGAAAATTTTCTGTAACAGGGGCACCTGGGTGGCTCAGATGGTTAAGCGTCTGATTCTAGATCTCCACTCAGGTCATGATTCCACAGTTCGTGAGTTCGAGCCCCACATCGAGCTCTACACTGACAGTGAGGAACCTGTTTGGGATTCTGTCTCTCCCGCTCTGTCTGTCCCTCCTTCGCTCATGCTTGCGAGCATGTGCTCGCTCTCTCTCTCTCCCAAAATAAGTAAATAGTTTTTAAAAAGAAAAAGGTCTATAGCAGACAACATGCTAGAGACCAAGATCAACTGGTGCATTGATCTAATAAAGCCTGATTTTCTAAAATTCATGACCATGTCTCCAAGTTAGCTTTCCTCTTTGGTTATTTTTAGAAATCATCATGATTGTAATTTCACTTGTCCCAGTAGCAACAGATTCACATTCCATAACAAAACTATAGTTTTCTTCATTCTTGATGACTATAAATACTTTTAATTGCAGCAATGGTACCATTATTCTGTCATTAATTTAATACTTCAGAAAAGCATTTTTAAATTGTTGATCAATTTTGCAAATTCAGCATATATCCAGCACTATGGTCTGGTCTCAACAATAACAAAATAGGATTATTAATAAGCAAAGAATAATACAGAAATGATGTGAATATAAGTCATTTAAACAAATTGACTAATTCAGAGGCTGTGGAACATATACTATCTTTGAAAAAAATAGTGATTATTCAGAACATTAAGACATTTCTGTTACAAAAATCATCATTTATTGCTTTGTTTCAAATTTATGACTTGTATGTGGGCAAATATTTCATGTTCTCATCCTACATCACCTAAATTCCCATGAGTCACCCATGGGCCATTAGGGACCACCTGTGTTCCATGGACGGCGCTTTGAGAATCATTGCCCTAGAGGCTCATTGCAGACACCATCGGGAATGTACCAAAAGGCAGGAGGAAGGAGAGGCTGGCAGAACAGGAAGACCTCTACTTTCAATAAGAGGATTCAGCTTTGCATATTGGGATGATGAGAAACTTTTTTACTTCCAGAAATGTTTCTACTGATTAAAACAAAAAGTTTTTAAAGCGTCATCACTAAGTTTGTCCAGAAGAAGAAATATGAAACAATTGAAGATACATTACTTGAACATATTCATATTATAGCTAATTGTATAGTAGTGTCTTCATTATGTCGTGTTTTCTTCAGATGATAAAAAAATGAAAAAAAGGAGTAGGATCCTCTGAGAGCAAAAAGCTCTTAAAACTATCTTAAAAAGAACCAGAGATATGACTAAAGTAAATAACATGAAGCATATCGAGTAATACACCTGACATGAACAATATAAAGGGGAGAAAAATATAGGTAATAGCTTTTATGTTATTTCACACTCTGAGAAGAGAAAGAAAATTAAAGTCACTCATATTATACAGTTTCAGAAGTTAAAACGAAATCTATTTAAGACATTGTCTAATGGGTTAGCAGGTTTTGATACACCAAATTGACTGTTCAGTCAACTTAACAGATCTGTCACCTTTTTCATCCATTTGACATTTCGGCTCTGATTTTTTTTTTTTTTTTTTTAACTTAACAGATTTGTCTTTTTTTTCATTTTTTTGATTTTTCTTTTTTTTTTTTTTTTTTTTTTTTTTTTTTTTTTGCACTGGAAGACTTTAGAATTGACTTGTCAGAGTTCCAGTCTCTGAACATGCCATTTCCCAGCCAGAACGACACTAAAAACAAGCATCACCTGCTGACCTTTTAAATTCATCACTCTTTGTAACTCCAATCACAGAAAAATACTTAGGAAAATGTGGCTCTTTCATCTCTGTGTGGTAGTGGCTACACAGCTCTTCCTACAGAAGCTGGCAACCCTCAGTTCCTCTTCTCACTTGTGAGAAATGCTTTGAAAAAGCCATTTCCAGCCAAAGTTCTCAGCCTTCTATTTCCTTCTTTACTTAAAATGAGGAAATGATTTGTAGAAAGGGGAATAAAACAATAAAAGGATTCATTTATTGTCTACTTAGCTGGTCCGAATTATCTCTTGATCCACATCTTTGCTGACTTTGGGAACTCCTCGAATCCCTTCTCAGCACTTGACAGAGCCAGCCAGCTATTTTGCAAATTCTCATTCTCATAGCCAACCTGGGAGTTTGTGAAACAAAATGCTAAACTTGCTTCAACATAAGCCAGACACTTAGGCTAAAATTACGATGTAGAAAGGAGCCAGGGAACTGATAAAAATCAAAATTGTGTGTGTATGTGTTTAAAACCATGCCTTCAAGACCGCACTGCTTCGCATTATTTATTCTTACATCAAATTACCTTTGTAACCCCAGTTACTTGAGCTCCCATTGAAGTGTCTTTGCATTCCCCATGTAACCACAGATTAAGAAGATCTAAAAGGTATAGAGCACTTTTCTTGTGCCAGTTGTTGTGTTGGGCATTTTATTTACGTTGCCTTATTTACCCCTCACCTCAGCTGATGAGGTGGACACACTTTACAAATGCCAAATGTGGAAGTTAAATAAGTTTCCTGTGGCCACATAGCTAGCCAGGGCTATGTACAGAGGCTGGATTCAACTCTAGACAAGTAGAGGCGGCCACATCTATACCGTGTCCATACCAGATAAGGATGCTGCAAGGATTTTGCTCATTAAATTGCATTTCTTCTTTAGGAAGTCTCATGGGAGATGTCACTGCCAGTCTTAGCATCGAGAGTAATTGAGCTGCTTCTAAGCAAATGATTATTCTTACCCTCTAATTACCTACTGAAAAATGCAGGGCCCAACTCAGGGCCCTCTTGAAGCAGTGAAAAAAAATCTTAAGGAATTCACTCAGTAGCATCTTCCTGACGTCGGCATTTTGTTCCTATTCTCATTTTCTTTGAATCCATTTTCTTCATTGGCATAATGTGTTTGTCATTTCATCTTGTTTTATTTTCAGTGTCCATAGTAGCAATGTGAAAGGTTTTCTAGAACAGAAAGGAGATAAATGTATAGTCACGTAAACAAAACTGGGATGATAAAAGTCTAGAAATATAAACAAGTCTAGAAATGTCGGACACCTGGGTGGTTCAGTTGGTCAAGTGTCTGACTTCAGCTCAGGTCATGATTTCGAGATTCGTGAGTTTGAGCCCCACATCAGGCTCTGTGCCTGCTTCAGATTCTGTGTCTCCTACTCTCTCTGCCCTTCTCCTACTCTCTCTCTCCAAAAATAAACATTAAAAAAATTATATAATTGTGAACAACATTATGGCAGAAAAGCTATCACTCTATGATGAAAACACTATTCCAGATAACTGACCCATGGATAATTGACAAGTGTCAACACAAAAATTTATTTCAAGAGACTTGTTCTTGGTGTTCTTGGTAGGATTCCTTTCCCAGAAAGTTAAACTTCAATTTTTCACAAAAGAGCTTTGCCATCTCAACAGAAAATTGGAAATTTTAACCTTAGGTTTTCATCCAAAGCTGTCTGGAAAGCATAGAAATGGAGATCAGTGGTGAGAATGAAGGAAAGCTGGTAAGACAACATGTTGCTTTTGCTATTTTCTGAGTTTTTCCTTCAATGGGCAAAACAGGTGAACCACATTTTTTTTCTCTTTCTCTCTCTCTAAAACTTTATATTGGAGTATATTTCTTAGCATATAAGTGAACACCTGCATTCCCCTACTCTTTAAAAAATTAAAATAAAGGGGTGCCTGGGTGGCTAAGTAAAGCTCAGGTCGTGATCTCACGGTTCATGAGTTCAAGCTCCTCATGGGGCTCTGTGCTGACAGCTCAGAGCCTGGATCCTGCTTCCGTTTCTGTGTCTCCCTCTCTCTGCCCCTCCCCCAGTCGTGCTCTGCCCCTCTCTCTCTCTCTCTCTCTCTCTCTCTTCTCTGTCTCTCTCTCTCTCTGAAAAATGAATAAACATTAAAAAAATTTTCAATTAAAATAAAATGGCAGAAAACTCCAAAACGAAGAAGCTCTTCTCTTTCTCCTTCCTTAGCAGGAAACCAAAACAAGGCACTATTTCTCCAGTATAAACAATTATTTATTTACTGACCATTTCAACAGTGATAGTATTCTGTAATTACCTTGAATTCATCAATAATATACCACATATTATAAGAATCGCTGTGATTGTCAATATTGTCCTCATTACAATAAAAAACAGACCACACCAATTCCCAATGATTAAAGGCTTTCTCTTTCAATATGCCCTATAGAATGAGTATTAAAATCATTAAAGGATAGTGTACCTAGGTGAAAGTGTGCAGAAAGAAGCTCTAAAATATATCAGATTTTTCTCTCTCTTCTCCAAATATAATGTCTTTTTAAATAGGTAAAATTATAAAAATTTAATATTCTGCTTTTTTGGCATTCACAATATCCTCTCTGTAACTTTAATTTATAAAAAGTTGACATTTTCACATATTGTTGAATAATATTTATATTGCACTGATCATAATATATCCCCCCGAAAGAACTCATTCTATTTATTATAGATTAAAGAATACAAACCTGACTTTTTATTTTTTATTAGAAATTGCATTTTTCTAATCTATTTTTTATTTCTTAACATTTACTCCTTTTGAGAGACAGAGACAGAGACAGAACATGAGCAGGGGAGTGGGTGGGAAGAGAGAGAGAAGGAAACACAGAATCTGAAACAGGCTCCAAGCTCCGAGCTGTCAACTCAGAGCCTGATGCCCAGCTCGAACTCATGAACTAAAAGATTATGACCTGAGTCGATGTTGAATGTTTAACCAACTGAGCCACCCAGGCAACCCATTCTTATTAGAAATTTTCTAAGGTAGAATTGAATCCATAGAAAAAAATCATATTTGAATCTATTTAAAAGAACAATCAAAGTTCTGAGATGAGGTATTAGCCTTCAGTTCAGTATTTTCCTTGGGTGGTTTACATCTGGATTCTAAACTTTATTTTCATCTAATTTAATTAAAGTGTTCAACTGAGAATATTTTCAGTGAATGTAAAATAAAGAAAATGTGTCTGAGGATCCACTGACCATTTAATCATCCAATTTCTCCCAAATCCTTGGAATGAAGGTCAATGAATCGCCTGAGCCCTTCCCATCATTCACATTTTCCATCAAAACGAATTGATCCCAAGATTCTTATAAAAGGGAGTAAGCAGACACAGCCCAGACCAAATTCCTCCGCTGGAATAGGTACTAAGTAGCCATCTAGAAATTCAACCTCCTACAACACATTCCCCAAACCCAACATGTCTTCTTTCCTTTTTACACTCATCTTTCTTTCTTAAAGACTGACTTGTTTTCTTTACTGAGGCTCTTAGATTAGAAACTTCCCCGGAGAGAATTCAAGCCTGAGCTGAGTACGGCTGGCGTGGGCCTGTAGAGAGATCACTTCGCTGACCACTGAAACAAACACTACCTGTGGACTACCACAGCAGTTGTTTAATTAAGCACAGCATCACACGCAGAGCAGTTTCTGATGGGAGATGAAGATTCCACTTGAAATGGCTAGGGGCTTTCGACCAGCAAAATGTAATTATCTGAACTGAAATCCAGCTGACATTTCAAACAAATACCAGGGGATCGTTAAGGATCAGATGCTTCATTTTACGTCAGTGCTTCTGCCTTCAGCATCCTCTACTCCCTGCCCCCCAACGTGGAAGGAACACCTCACACTGAGCCGTGAGCACTGCTTAGTTTCTCTGCCAATTCCTGCCAGCACCGAGGCCAGGTTTATACTAACAGAGTAACTGAGACAAGTATCCAAATATTTTAGGCCAAATGAATTTTGATTCCTTCCAAATTAAAAGCTTTATATAATATTTATAGAAGCTAGAATTCTGCTTTGCCGCCCTTCCCATTCCCGATAAAACCAGTTTCCCTTGCTTTTTAAAGTATACAGTTAGAGATAGGATATCTCCGATTGGTCTTTCTCTGGCGCCCGATGAAGACACTTTCATTTAATTTATGTCTTTTGTAAGTTGATATTTTCAGAAAGAATTCTTGGTAATTTTAGCCATAGACCCTGCATTTTTTAAGGCAGAAACAAAGTGAACAGAGGAAGAGTAGGATATGATCAGAGCTGTGCCAGTGTTTGGTCTCAGGATTTTCAGTGCCTTGAGTTAGTGACCACAATCACTAAGATGCACTCTTAACCCTCAAAAAAAAAAGAAAAAAAAAAGGACTTTTCAAGAATATTAAGAAGTAAAGGTAGAAAAGATCTCTCAGGGGGCGGGTGGCTGGATCATTTGGTTGAGCGTCCAACTTCGGCTCAAGTCATGATAGCCTGGCTCAACTTGTGAGTTTGAGCCCCATATCCATCTGGCTGCTGTCAGCAGTCTTCTTTGGATCTTCTAGCCCCCTCTCTCTCTACCCCTTCCCCACTTGTGCTCTCTCTCTCTCCAAAATAAATGAATCTTAGAAAAGAAAAAGATCTCCCAGTTTAACTGTCTTTTCATGGTAAGGGCATATTTCTTAGAATATATATATCATGCATATTCCCCGTTTTAATTTTCAATATTACAGCTCATGTTGGCTAAAACACCTTACCCTAGGAGTATCTTTTATAATCATTCTTGGCTGTTAGAAATTTTTCCTTGCTACTTAGCTTGAGTTTTCCTTTGTTTAGCTCCATGCTATTAGTTTTCATCGCACCCCATCAGACTTCTCTAAATAACTCTTTCCTTTACCTCTTGATTTGTCACAGGAAAAACAGTTTACTTGCCAAATTTGTCATTCTCCTTCTCATCACTTGTCTACTTTGAATTCTCTCTCTGCTGCCCCTTTAAAGATAGTGACCGTTGGTCCTTTTTGGTACTCATTGTCCCAGCATAATTATTAACACCAGGAAATTGGTTGAATGATAAATAATACAGTTACCTTAATTTTATAGCAGACAATGTACTTGAGGTCACTCTCACACTGTGCAGAAAAGGTTATGAAACTGAACATAATGTCACCCTTTTATGCTCTACTTATTTTTTTAAATGTTTATTTTTTATTTTTGAGAAAGAAAGAGAGAGAGAACATGAGCGGGTAAGGTGTAGGGAAGGGGGTGGGACAGAGGATCCGAAGTGGGCTCTGCCCTGATTTGTGTTCTACTTTATAATATTTATCACAATGTTAATATAGTTAGTATTAATTATATAACTATTTCTTTAGTGTCTGCTTTCTGCTTTAGACTGAAGCTTCATGACAGCAGGGGCACATTTCTCTGATCCTTTCTACCATCCTCAGGACCATCGCAGTGGCCATCACCTAATAGGTGTTTAACAAATATTTGCTGAGTAAAGAAATAAATGACTTTGGATCTCAGAAACTCACAGAGCCTTGCATCACTGCAGTCTCCTTCATTGTCTCTATTTAACCCCAGCCTCACCAACCTCATGTCTGGTTTGGTTTGATTTGTCTTTATAAAATTATTTGCCCTCTGACTATACGTGGGAATCTGGCTAATTATCAACAAACTTCATTCCAACCTTCCTGTGTTCTGAAATTACACTCAAAGGAATTTGTGGTCTTGGATTATTATTTGTCAGCTATTCAGTAGGATGATCACATCTAGAAATCCCAATCCTATAAGGAGAATTAATCTTACTTAAAATCCTTATTTATAATCCACCCATTCAGAGCACAGAATCCTAGATTTTATTCTTCCCCAACCGCCAAAAGACACTTCTCTGAATATAGCCAGCCATCTCTAATAGCTCTTCTCTTTACACGTTTTTTGATATCCTTTGTTGATTCCGTCCCAACCTGAGAAATGTATTTGTTTATTCTGACTGCCTTACCTAAGTAATGTGCTCTTTCTTTCTTCCATTCATTGCCAGACTCTTTAAATTAGAGACAGCTGGGTGGCTCAGGCAGTTGAATGCCGGACTCTTGATTTGGGTTTTAGGTCCTGATCTCACAGTGGGATCGAGCTCTGAGTCAGGCTCTGTGCTGACAGCATGGAGCCTGCTTGGGATTCTCTTTCTCTGTCCCTACCTTGCTCACACTCTTTCTCTCAAAATAAATGAATAAACACTTTTAAAAATAAAAATAGATTAATGGTCTAACCTCTAACTGAAACTTTCCACTGAGATATTCTGCTACCAGCTCACCTGGAGCATATTGGACCCTGATGCCCATTGTCTCCGGTTTCCCACTAGCTTTCTTCTCCGTCAGTACTACCACCACAGAGTTCATCCAATCAACAAGACTCAAGACTCTAAGATGGTCTTTGGGTCAGCCCTCTCCTTCACCCACTCGGTCCAATTTACCAAGACTTTCATTCTCTTTCTGAAGAGTTTCAGATCCATTACTTTAACTTCATCCCCACTGATGACATCCCAGTGCTAACCCTTATCTTCTAACACCTAACACCTTATCTTCTAACTCCTTTCTAAAGGAAACTATAGTGTAAGAGTCCTTAGAGAAGCCTCATAGATTTTAGTTCACCCTGCTTATTTAAATGTTACCTTCATCATGTACACAACATCATTTCTGACTTCAACTTCTGTTGCTATTCTCATTTTTCCTTTCCTTTTTTTCTAGTTTATTTATTTTAGAGAGAGAGAGAGAGAAAGAGAAAGAGCATGCCAGTGGGAGCAGAGAGAGAGAAGAGAGAGAGAGAATCACAAGCAGGCTTCACATTGTCAGTGCAGAGTCTTACTCAGGGCTCAGTTCTCCAAACCGCGAGATCATGACCTGAGCCAAAGTAGAGTCTGACACTTAACCTACTGAGTCACCCAGGCACAGCTCTCATTTTTCCTCTTCTTTCTCAGCTACGCTAAGTTGCCCCTTTGAACTCATTTCCTCCATGCCCCAGCATCTTGCTCCCTTCAGCCCCACTGGCATAATTCTACCCCAGAATGTGGGTAGTTACTCTTTCTTCTGCCTAAAATGTACTCAGAGCTTGCTCCTACAATGCTCAGTTTTCTGCTTGCCTTACCAAAAAAGACTCTGTCTCATTCTCTGTCACTTTTTATCCCCAACATTGCAGCTACTGCCTAACTATGATGTATTTGTGTTTACTGTTTCTGCACCTTACTCTCTAGGATGCAAACTTTATGAAAAAATTTCTTCTTTCATTTTTTGTCTTTGTTTTCTGAATCATCTCCAGAAACTACAAGAGAACAGGAGCTCCATAAATATTTGTTGGATGGCAAAATTGCCATTTTGTTCTTTATATAAAACAATAAATTTTAATATTCTCATGTTCTCCATTATTCTGGGATCGCCATTTCCTTTCCCTCACTGTAGTATAAACTAACTGCTGAATGTTTTTACAAAATTCAGAAAGTTAATGCATTAGAGGATGGGGGAATTAGTTAGCTTCTTGTCAATGGATTTCCCCTCTTGCATCAAATTATTATAGCAGATTTCCCTTCAATACCTCTGGCTTCATATAAGCCACAACCCTCACTCATTCTCATTCTTTCAAATCTACTTTTTTAGAAAAGGCGGACCAGACTCTCAGACTTCCTTTGCCTAAACAAAGGGAATTTTAATAGGGTCTCCCAAATAAGCAAATGAATCTTGCTACCATCCTTGTATACTGCTAATGTCTGACAATTTTCTTACTGCTACAATGGGTGATTGAAAACTAATAACTTGTAACAGTGATTAACATGAATTATTTACTAATTTCCCAAAACATGCTCAGATCTGACAACAACTCAAGGACATAGGTGCCATTATTAAAGTTCCCAGTAACAGATGAAAATAATTAGTCTTAGAAATTTAACTAACCAGCTTAATGTCATGACACAAGTTTGAGAAAGAGGAATCGAACTGGGATTCGATTGCAAAGCCATACACTACTTCCATCATAAAGTGTACTAAATCTCTTTTGTATCAAGTGGACAGTGAATTAGTGAATTAATGAATTGCATCCTCTTTCCATCTTATTAATGATGTTTAATAACGTACTTTCAAGCTAAACCAGTGGAAAGGCTGGTGGTCAACCATGGAGAACAGCCTGTGAACAGTTCCCATTAACCAGACAGAACATGAGTGACTTTGCCAAAGATTTAGCAGAGGATGTTTCTGAACTGTGTGGGAGGCATAACTCCATACCCTCTAAAGTCTCTTCAAGATCAAGTGATGCATTCTGTGACTCCAAGAGGTTCTTATAAAGTGGAAAATTTGGAATCGTGAATGATTGGCTATAGTTTACATAAAAGGAAGTAAAATTTATCTAACTTGGTCTTTCTTTTATGCTCTTCTAAAAATGAAAAAAATCATTTTGGGATGAACCCAGAAGATAACAATCAGAATGTCAACATTTTGAACTCTATCAGCTTTAATTCATGTTTTCCTTTAAGTTTGCACTTTTGTGGTATTGACTTTTCTCAAGAGTCAGAGAAAATAACAATGGTAAATAACGAGCACTTCATGTTCCTGGAACAAACTACCCAGTGCTAGAAACACCAGCTTCAGCCTGTGCTGAGAAAGCACCCAGATGTTAGCCAGCTGAAACAATATATCCCAGTGCATCAGAGTTTCTGATAGGAGTCAAGAAACTGCAAATATTAATGAATCTATGACCTTGCTTTTGCCAGAAGTAGCCATATAGCTCCTAGAACACTAAAAATGAAAAAGTAAATACAATTCTGGATATGATAGCTTACCTTCTGATTTCTGAACACTGAGCTAATAATAGTAGAGATGCCTAATATTTCTTTAGTTACTTATTTGTGATTTTCACGTACCAAATCCTGACCATGGGTTGCTTGGAAGAGCAAGATCATATGCCTCCAGCACCAGGAGATGCAGAAAAGAGGAGTAGAGATGAGAGAGGGACTGTGCAGACCACTAGTAGAGCTGGAATGGTGAGGGAGATACCCCCCACTCCTCACAAAACTCTCTAAGAGGAAAAATTAATAAAACCATCAAACAAATATAAGAAAATGCTGAAGAACCCTGAAAACTTTAAAAGTAGGCATTGGTGGAGCACCTGGGTGGCTCAATCGAGTTAAGTATATGACTCCTGACTTTGGCTCAGGTCCCCACCTCACAGTTGGTGAGACCGAGCCCTGAGTTGGGCTCTGTGCTGACAGTGCAGAGCCTACATGGGATTTTCTCTCTCTATCTCTCTCTGCCCCTCCCCAAACATGAGCATGTGTATATGAACTCTCTCTCTCTCTCAAAATAAATAAGTAAACTTTAAAAAAAGAAATAAGCATTGGTTCACATAATCACAGAAAAATATAGGCTTGATCTCATACAAATTAGTCTAAGAAAAAAATGGAATTTGAATTATAAATTGAAACATAAAGCCTGACTACTTTGGTTTTTCACTAGAGCTTGCTGGCTATCAGATGAGCTACAACAGACTACGGCATGTTTTCAAAGTGTAGCTCATGGACCCCCAATATTAAAATTACAGGGAAGTTTTTTAAAAGAATAAAAATAAGTGTCAATTTCTGAGCCTCACATCAGACCCAGTGAATAAATATTCCTAGAGATAGGGCTTAAACAGTTTGTATTTTGTAATAATACACCAGTGATTTTTATTTACACTACAGTTTGAAAATTTTGAGAACTTGAATAACATGTTTAGGTAACAAAAATTTTTTAGAGAAATCTGAAGTGCAAGGCTGTGATTAGTTTTGAGTCTAATGCAAGAAAGAGCCAGCTTAGCTTTTAGAAAACAGCAACTTCAGCCAAAAAGAAAAAAACGTTGGAATATAAAGAAAGGAGCTAGAACCAAGTTTCTCTTTTCTAATTTCCATTTCTTTATTCTTAGAACAAAAAAGATAGATATTACAGTAAAAGAAGTTGACTAGTTTGGTTATAGGACATTAATATGTCTTTAAAAGGCCTTTGTTTTTTAGCTAATGATGTTTCTTCTACACCCATGGCCACTCCTTATCTGTCCTTTCTGTCTTTGCATGTTGGGACATGTGTAAAACAAGACAGTAATCCAGAGCTAGTCTTAGGCAAAATTGTGAGATGGTAAGTTTTTCTAAATAGTAAGTGAGACATTGCATTAGTTTCTTGTGGCTGCCATAAAAAATCTCCACAAACTGGGTGTTTTTTTTTTTTTTTGCAACAGAAATATACTACTTCAGTATTATAGAGGCCAGGAGTTCAAAATCAAGATGTTGGCAGAGCAATGCCCTCTTCAAAGGCTCTGGAGAAATATTCATCCCAAGTCTTCCTCCCAGCTTCTAGTAGTTGCCAACAATCCTTGGTATTCCTTGGTTTATAGATACATCATTTCAGTCTTTGCCTCCATCTTCACCTGGTGCATCTTTGTCTTCACATGGCAGTCTCCCCTCTCTTAGTCTGTGTTTAAATTTCCCTTCTTGTAAGGACATTCATCATTGGATTAGGCCTACCCCAATCCATATGACCTCTTCTTAACTTAATTCCATCCACAAAGATCTTATTTCCAAATAAAGTCACATTCACAGGTTCTAAGGATTAGGACTTGTATATATCCTTTTGAGAGTCACCATTTAACCCCCTACACAGGTTATGGAATTTTATAACAGAGAAGATTTTCACCTCTCCAAAATGATTTGGGTATAGCCTTGCCTGAAGAGGAATAGACTAAAATTATTCTTCAAGACCATTCCCAATTATTTTAATCCTATAATTTTATAATTATAACACAGTTTGTGTTTCCAAGACCATGATTAAAGAGGAGAAAGAAAAATTCTAGGCAAACGTAATAGGTCAGACTCAAGGGATTCTATTTTTGATAGATTTAAATTCACAAAAATGTTTTATTCTACAGGACAACAGTATATTTTCATGCTCAACTTTGGAAGGATGAACGTCTTACCAGTTGGAAATTTATTAAATGATATAAATCTCAAAGATGGGTCAATTTCTAGTCTGAATTGATATTCATTTAAGTTCAATATTCTCAAATGGTTTATGTTATATGGGTCAGACTTGAAGAGAAAATTTTAAAGACATATGTCTTTAAAACAAAGTCTTGGAGTGGATATTTTGTCCTTTCTGTGTCCATGCCAACTCCTTCCATTACCCTATCACTCAAAGTGTGAAAAATTCCCACATGTTTTCAAGAACTTAATTCTAGTGGATATTTAAGGCAAAGCATCACAGAAAGTTGTGATGAAATATACCAACTCCCACCATCATTGTTTTTAAACCTTGAAGTGACCTCGGGGTTCTAAAGTTCATATTTTAAATGCATGTAACCAAGAAGGTAAATTCTATTCCCTAACTATTTTAACTAATAAAAAACTGACTGAAAACACCAATGGTAACAAGATACAGATGAGAAACACAATTGAGGAAGAGAAGAAAGATGCCAAAATCTAAGAAATTGAAATTAACTTCTACCTCACAACATTTCCAATGTCCATTTTGGAACTTGTTCTTTAATATTTGGAGTATTCAGAAATATTACTGATGGTCAGTATTCAAAAGATCACCTCACAAAATTCTCAAATTTTTGGGTTAAAATGAGGAAGACGCAAGATTTTTAAAAAGAAAAAAAAAAAAGTACCAGCACATATATGCACACACAGTGGCATACCCTGTATTCACAAGTCTTTGAAGGTCAATTCCATGAAGTAACCATACTGACCTGAAACCAAATCAGCCCATGGATATCTATAATTTGACAAGTCAAAGAGAAAGTACTGTATGACCAATTTAATAGAATTTTAAGTAGTTAAAGTACATAGCATCTATTTCTTTTATTTTTTTCTTGCATAGCAAGAAACTGAGGTGAAAAAAATAACATCTATTGACACTTATTTTTTTTGTTTTTTTTTTAATAGTTTATTCTCAAGTTGGTTTCCATATAACACCCAGTGCTTATCCCCACAAGTGCCTTCCTCCATGCCCATCACCACCCTTCCCCTCCCCCACACCTGCCCTCAGTTTGTTCTCAGCATTCAAGAGTCTCTCATGGTTTGCCTCCCTCCCTCTCCCTCACTATTTTTCCCCTTCTTCTCCCCTACG